>NC_136601.1:20363980-20728980 GCF_910589615.1 Taurulus bubalis
CGGCAACCCCGAGCTCCCTGTTGGGGAAGAAAATATATATATATATGTGTCAGAAACTTGACTCACAAAGGCAAAAAGAAATGTGAGAAAAGTAATAAGAGCTGCACCGCGGTACCTTGGAGCTGTATGGCGAATGGCTTGAAGTCAAAGCTGAGAGGGCCTCTCCAGGGATACGACTCCAACAAGCCATCCAACACTCCCCTACACACACACACATAAAGTGTAAAAGCATGAAAAAAAAAAAATGCTGTTGCAGGTATTTAAATATTGGTTCTCAGAGGTGTGAAATTCTGCACTACACATTTCAACTTCATGTGAAGGTTTTATGTGGTGTCAAATGTCGGTGGCTGAGTCTTAAAACCCTCTCGGGTCCCGTAGTGGAGCCCGCTCTGAGCTCAACAAGTGTTTGGTGAGGTTTGCTGTACCTATTCCGTCCTGGATCTCTGAAGCCCTTGGCGAACGGGTTCCTGTCGATCTTCAGCTTGGTGATCTTGCCCCAGGAGAGAGAGGAAGGGAGGCGTGTTAGAGTGGAGGTGTCGGCGTTAAGCTAACAACGAGCTCAGCTTAACAGCAGCTCTCCTTCAGGGGGCCCATCTCCCAGCAGCACCGGGGGCGGCGAGGAGCCACGTCAAACAGGGTTGTCGGAGGTCGCCCGGTTTTATTTGGTGCTTTAACGGGCTGTGTGGACTCCAGCGGTCGCCCCGGTCACAGCTCGTTATTGAGTTTCTGTAATAATACGCTTGCTGGTCGTAAAAAAGTGAGCCCTGATGAAGAGAGCTGGCGGTCCCCGCGGACGCCTCTGTTACTGGAGGAGCCGCAGCCAACAGTGGGGTCAGCACACACACACACACACACACACACACACACACACACACACACACGCCCCCGGGCAACTGAAAATCAGGACACTGCAATTCATGATTTTGCCGAGACCACAGAAAAGTTGGCCCGATTACTCGCATGATGTTAAGATTAAAGCAATTTTTTGAGCTGTCGATTGGATCGCTGAGGAATATTACAGCCGCTGAGTGCTTTCTTATTGTTCCTGGCATATAAAGGATGTAAATATGCAACATCAGATATATAACGGATTTAGCAGCAACAATCCAGATGTTTGAAACAGCAGATGAATGTTGAATGTATCGTATTCTTCTGTTTCAACAGTTTGTGATTATGAGTATTTGTGGTACCTGTTGGTTCTGATAGGCCGTGACTGTGGTGAACTCCGTTTCTGGGAAGGAGAAGCTGTGGACTCCTTCAGCAGGCAGCGACTGGATCTGCGACAAGTCCATGCGAGGGTCGTGCCGGATGACGTGCACACGTGGCTTGTATTTATGCATCGATTGGAGAATAATCTGGATGGAGAGATGAGGAGGAAACTTTATATTTTTTACGACAAACATGGTTTCAGATGTATCATTAATCTCAAGATTATTCAAAAGTAATTGTTTGGTATAATGACACATCAGACAATAGTGATTTAGATCCATCACACTTTCCTGAAGCTCAAATGTCATACTTTTTTTTTTGTTTTTTTGTTGGTTCAAAACCTAAAGATATCCAATTTACTCTTACATGAGACAAAGAGTTGAGAGACTGGAATCAGAGAACTTTGGGCATTTCTGCTTGACAAATTAAACCATATTTAACTCCATAAATATGAATTTATCCGAATAGCTGCTGGAACTTTTCCCTCAATTAATATTTTACCAACCAAAATATAAACATTTAAAAACTCTGGGAATTGACCAAATTGCTTTGGTTACAAATTAACTAGTATATGATATGAGTCATAGAAAAAATATATAATTTAATGTAACAGGCACCATAATCTATCAACACAATGCAACGTATTACAGTGCTGTTACGTACGTTAAAACTAATACAGAGTTAGCTCAAATGTGTTATTCAATATATTAAATAAATAAATCATCAAATATAATTAAATCAGTGGGTCATACAAATATTTAAAAAAATAACCATTTCATGGAAATTGACAGGATTTTAACTTGACATTAAATAAATAAGTATAATTTCCCAAAATTGAATTTTGCAATTTAAAGAGTAACTTTTCTTCAGGGTTATTATAATTATATTTGTTGCACATTTGCACAAGTTTTTTTCATTTGATATGAAAATTGCATGAATTAACAGTTTGACAGCTCTGTAATTCTAACGTCTACAAAAAGTGTTCCTTTGTACCTGTTACAGTAGGAGCCAAATAAAACGACTTAAATATGGTTTCACGAGAAAAAGCTGATTCTTTCTAAAATTCCCAAAGCAGCTAAACTGGCAAAAAAAAAAATCCAGACAAGGTGGTAACCTAAGCAACAACATCAGGGATTTCTAAAGTTTCTACAGGCATTCAACAGTCAATCCCCCAAACACACCAATGCAGGGTTTCATAAACACGAGGATCAAGTGAAAAGTCACCTAGCTGCACCACATCTGTCACATCTGTATGCTGAACCTGCAGGATTTCCTTCGGCTCCCTCTCTGAGGATATATATATATATATATATATATATATATATATATATATATATATATATATATATATATATATATATATATATATATATATCATGCAGCTGAAATTATGTATAGTAAATGTATAGAAATTATTTTGGGTTACAAAAAAATCCTTTTCCAAGACGTTTAAATCACAAAACCAAGAGTCATAAATAAAACGTGAGCCCTGACCCTCTGGTCAGTATCTGTGTGTTACAGTCGGACAGAGAAAGAGATAGGAGAAGTCTGCGCATGCTCAGATGGGTTACCTACATGCCCCTTATCGTCCATCTCGTTGTTGGTGAGTTTGACGCGGTCAAAGCTGATGACCTGGCGCATCCACGTCTCTCCCGCGCACGGAGAGTCCGGGTGCACGTAGAGCCTGGGGGAGATGCAGGAGTGGTCCGTGTTCCCGGCCACCATCCACTGCGAGCTGTGGTACACGTACCTGCCGGCCGGACACGTGACAGTAAACCAACGAGCGGACGCACGCGTCGCGAGTTCAACTCTTTGAATACACGCACGCACACATACACACCTGTAGCGTTTGGAGTCCACGGGCATGACGTCCATTGCAATGTAGTACTGCTGGCACGGGTCCAGGTTGCGCACCTTAACGCGCACAGAGGGAAACATCCTCCTGAGAGAGGAGAAGAAGCGCAGCACGTTCATGATAAATCCGAGGCGTGTTTAACCTTTGATGAAACGGGATTCACCCTGAAGCCACAGAAGAGCAGCTATAGCGGCCAAGGTCAGAGGGAAGGTCAGAGGGTCGCTGTCCACATGTATAGGGCTCGTTCTCCGTAAGGGAATAAACGGAATTTATTTCAGCAGGTAGTCGTGTCCCGATAACTCATTTCTGGAATTAAAATATAAAAAAAACTGAAGAAGACGCACGTGGCCCGCTACACAGCATATGAATCACATTGGAACAGAAAGTAAAGTTAATTAAGTTATTCCACGTGCTACCAGATTATTTTGTCATCGATATTCCTGGATCATATTTATTAGGTATTTTTTTTGTTATAGTTTATATATATAGTTTAATTCATTTGATGTAATGTAATAATTCAACAAAACCTATTGAATCTAATGTACACTATTTATTTGTTTTGTTCCGAAGATCATGAACAGAATAAATAGACCATGACATCATAAACATATTTCTACAACCCAATCGCAGCACACTTATATTTGAATAAACTATTCTGATCGGCTGCAGCGAGCCGTTTCACAGCTGATAAACGGGCCAGTGACCGCAGGACAGTTCATGTAAATATCATATCACCCATGATGAACTATGCAGCTTTTATTTCATGTATAACGGACACCTGGGCACGTAAACTGTGACATGACTGAGAATGGAAGACTTAATTGTGTTTTATTAAACACAATGTTAGGTCCTCCCTGTTTGAGTGAGGCCTTGGCATGGGCCTGCTCTTATTGAGGTTAAATACTATAGTTTTTCTTTTGTGATATCATTATTTATTTTTATTTAAAGAGTAAAAAGATCCGGCTAAAAGTCTCATCAGGGTTATTATTTTGTTGTAGCTGCTGTGTCTAGTTTTTACGATAATTAAGTGCATATATATATATATATATATATATATATATATATATATATATATATATATATATATATATATATATATATATATATATATATATAAAAAAAATATATATATATATACCCAATTATACATATATATAAAATCATGAATAGACCAGCCGTTGCCTGTCAGATGTTTTTTCTCTTGTATCCGGATGTGTTGGCCAAATAAGTTTGAAAGTTTTGTAGAACAGAAACAAACACCAAGCCTTAAGGCCCATAAAGCAGCGTTAATTAAGCCTCTCCATAATTGCTACAGATCACTGAAAGAGATCCCTCTCTCTCTCTCTCTCTCTCTCTCTTCTCCATATTTCTTTACCTGCCAGCCTTGGTGATGATCATCTCGGTGCCGATCTCGTAGAACCTCTTCCACAGCTCGGAGCCCTGCAGCTCCGCCCGGACCTCTCTGTCCGGGCGGCAGTCGCTCTCCTTCGGCTTGCCCTCCTCCCCGCTGCGCTCATCCTCTTCCGCCGCCGCTCTGCCGCTCTGCCTCTCCGGGTCACCGGGCGGGTCCTCGGCGCTGGTCGGTGTGGAAGCCGCTGTGTTCGTCTGGTTGACTGGATATTCGTTCAGGCCTGTGGGGCAAAGACTGGATCAGTGAGGGGCTGAGAGAACAGAAGCCTGGTCCTGTTTGGTTCTCCCAAATCATGTAGGCCTACAAGTTAGCTGCAACTTTGACTATTTGCAATTTAAAGTATAGCTGTAGATAATAACTAACGTATAGTCTTATGAAAAGGAACAGGACGTTGCTCATAGTTTGACGACTGACATGGACAATGTTTGCAAAACTTTTTTTTTTCATTTCAAAAAATACTTTTATTTGATAATTTTTGTTTTAAAATGATAAAACACAAACAAAAGTTGAATTGTGAAATTGTGAAATGTAGTAAATGGAAGAAACAAAAGGTCTGACGGAGCAAAATAACTTTCTCCAGCTCGTGCGTAAAGTGCGTGTGTAATTAAAGTAAAGAACCGATCGCAAAAACAAATCCAGCAGTCCTTCGTTCTGCTTCCTCACCGGTGAAGATGCTCGTGTCGCTGCCGGTGTCTCCAGCTGAACTTGACTCGTGCTCCTCCGACACTTTCATCCTCTTGCACGGTTTTCCGACCAGAGCTTCCACGGAAAACGCGTGAGCCCGGGAACTCAGACCCTGCATCTTGGCGACGGGTCCCGTCTTCCCGCGAGTCGTATATCCGTCCGAAATTTGACTCTGTCCCGCACAAGGCTCGCTGTCCCGGCGCATTCAGACACAGGACGGGGTAGAACAGGCAGCAGCAGCGGCAGCACCTCAGGGAGCCCCTCTTCTCTCACGGCGGCTCCGTGACGCTGCGTAATTGATCCGGTGCCTTCCCATGTGTTCTCCGAGACGCGCGCCCTCATCCAAAAATCCTTGATTGTTGGCACGCCTCTCCTCTTCACTACAATAGTTTCCCCTCTCCCCCCCTTTTATCCGTTTCCGTGTCTCCCCTTTAATTCCTCTCTGCCTCACAGAGGGCTTGTTCCTCTGGTCCCTCACTGCGCGTCACGGAGATGGGAGGGAAGAGCGAGTGCATTCCTCCGCATGAGCATGCGCTGCAAAGAGTAGCCACTATAACACTAAGCTCAGCCGTAAATAGAGTTTCCCGAGACAAATGAGAAATGAATGTCACTGCTAAAGTGAAATACAACTAAGTTATCTCCAAAACAGTCCCATTTGGTTCATAGGACTTTGAAATGATGCCAAATGATGCAGATTACTGCATCAGTATCAACAGGTGCTCGATACAGTTCAGTTCTTTAATTTAGTTTACTTGAGAGGAAAGGAGTTAAATTATCCAACCAACATATTCCGACTAGTAAGGAAACTATTGAGACTGTAAATAGCAGGTCATGTTTTTTGCAGTGCGCGCGGTCTCGCACTCATAGAACAACCAGAAGCATCTTTACGCGCGGTGCCACTGTGGGATGATGAAAGGCTGAACGGCCAAATTTGGACTTGGTTTGTGGCATTTTGTAATATAATCCAGTTCAGTTGCTTAAAAAAAAGAAAAGTGAACGGTAGGCCACAACATAATAATTGTAATAATACTAATAATAATAAAGGCAGAGAACATCAAGTTGTAAAGCACTACAGGAAGGATGTACATCTTCAATGTGATTTGTTTTAAATCTGGGAAGCATTTTTCTCGATTCTTCAGCACAAGCCAGCTCTTTGATTGACCTGCGTGTTGCCCATGTTGCTTCCCTCCACTTAGACATCCGATAGATAAATAGAAAGAGCATTTTATAGCTGGAGGGGGAGTCTAGGCACAACTATTTGAGGCTGTTAATTGAGACCACCTGGAGGGTAAAATATCTCCCTGCAACTCGCCGCGTTTCTGTTGAAGCTAACGTTTCCTATATTAATCTGGAGGCTTTTCCTTAAAGCGTCTCTTGTCTCCCGTTCCTCCGGTATAGAAGTGGGATTTTATTTCCCCCTTTGCCTTTGCGGTGCCCGGTGAGGGTGTGCGCCAGTCTGGTTCTCATAAATGCGGAGATCAGATGGAGTTCGGCGCACAGGGGGAAACTGGGCCGTAATGACAGCTCGGGATTATTACATTACTGCTCGACATGAAATAGATCCGCTTTACACAAATAAAAGTCAGCGAAGGCCCTATTTAAAATGTTTTTTAATCACATGATATAATTGCTGTGAGGAGAAAACAAATGAGGGCTGTGTTTACGGCACGGTTGGTTTGGTTGGTGATGGAAATCTCTGACAACAGCCGGGAAATGGAGAACTATGACCAACCGGAATCGCATGCTCTCTGTCATCAGAACCTGTTTGAGGACTGCGGCCCGCAGGATTTATGTTTACTCTTTCCCAACTTATCGTTTTCTCTCAATACTGCAACTAACGTGCATCCCAAACACGCGGTCTGGAGGAGAGAGCGCAACAGGAATAACCCAGTGCGCGCGCGCCTCTTTGTGAAACAAAAGACGCGCGCGGTTCCGATGGAAATAGCGCGCGTCGTTTCCTCCCACTCAAATTCGACAGATTATTTTTTCTTCTTCTTCCCCCTGTCGTCTTCAGCAGCCGGCTCATAAATCTTCGTCACGGGATTACGGGACGTCAGGGAGCGATGCCGCGGCGCTGAGAACACAACAGGAAGCCGCTGCTCGTTGTTTTCCTGACTCCTAATCCAGTGCAAATCCGCGTTCGTTCCATTCGAGGATGTTTGGCACACGTGTTTCCTCTTATTAGGCACAATAAGCACGCTCGGCGGGGAAGAAAAAAAAAGTGGGACTCAAATCCAATTTAGCACGGGCCTCGGGTTTCCACCAATGCGGAAGTTTGATGACCTCCCGCAATTAGGCCTTCCGATCATCTTTGCGCCGGGAGGCCCGCTCATGCTGTTGATTAGCGTGACCATCGCGGCCTAATTAATAATCATTGGTGAATAATTGGTTTGCAATTGGAATCCTATACTGGTGGGCCTTTAAACGCGCGCACAGCAGCTCACGCGCAACACTTTAATATTGAGGGAAACTTTTGCTATTTATGAAACAAGTCTTTTATGAATTAAACTACTATTTCAATACAAACGCTTTGTTTATGACTCGATGACTGACACTTAGGCTGCAGTGTGTGTGTGTGTGTGTGTGTGTGTGTGTGTGTGTGTGTGTGTGTGTGTGTGTGTGTGTGTGTGTGTGTGTGTGTGTGTCTACTGGTGCCCAAAGAGTAATCACGACCAGCCGCACATTCATGGTAGGCGTCTGTCTGTACTGTATATGTGCACATGTTAACAAATGC
Source organism: Taurulus bubalis (assembly GCF_910589615.1). NCBI lineage: Eukaryota > Metazoa > Chordata > Actinopteri > Perciformes > Cottidae > Taurulus > Taurulus bubalis. The sequence continues at coordinate 20,371,874 of NC_136601.1, forward strand.
ATGTGTGTGTGTGTGTGTGTGTGTGTGTGTGTGTGTGTGTGTGTGTGTGTGTGTGTGTGTGTGTGTGTGTGTGTGTGTGTTTATAAACAGGCCTGTCTGTCTGTTGCTCAGTGCTGAGTGGATGTGACGGGGCCCCTGATGGTTTGTTTTAAGTTGGATCCTGATGCTGAGCAGTTTGCGTGCGTGCTGTGTGTGTGTGTGTGTGTGTGTGTGTGTGTGTGTGTGTGTGTGTGTGTGTGTGTGTGTGTGTGTGTGTGTGTGTGAGACTGGGCATGGGCTGCTGGAGCGGATGCCCACTCACTGCCAAACGTCAAACTTCCACCACCCCGTCCACCGTGACACGTGTAGAGTGTTTGAGTAGAGAACGCTGTAAACACTTAGCGTATTGTGGCACTAATGGGAAGTGAGTCCTCTGGAGCGGACGCGAGGGGAGGCTCACCTGGAAAACAGACTCTATATGCTGAGACAATGACGTGCAAATTGTTTCCAACGCTGGTTACATTAATGTGATTCAGGATTTCAAGCGGCATGTTATTCGCTCGGGTTGCTTCTTCTTCGGGCAAGGCCCAAAACACCCTGAGGCGAAGAGGAAGAAGGGAGCAGGCAACCAGTCGAAGCTTTTCACAACGTGATCGATTACAGTGACAAATTCCTACGACCCTGACATGTCATCGGCTCCGTGGTGTGTGTGGCGTCACATCTGCTCCTCATAGCTTCCCTCTTGTCCCTCTCTCGGGGGGGTGCAGCTGTCTGAGGGCTGTCGGGCGCCTGCAGGGATCCTCTCTGTGCAGAAACTAAGTCTCCTCATGGCTGCTTCTTCTGCAGCAGCTCTAGCGGGAGCGTCAGCGAGACGCTGGTCACATCCTTCAGCCTCCAGAGCGTCAACAGTCTCCCTTCCAATTTGATGTTGAATCTGAAAACCGCAGTCTCCAAACCAATGGGTGACGTCACAGTGACTATACATCCACTTCTTATACAGTCCATGACATTATTGCACCAAACTACTGCGGGAAATCGTCTCCAAAAACATACACTACATTTTTAAAACATGTTTGCTTTAAAACTACAGTGCCCAGCTTCATGGGTTTGTTCACTGTATGAAATAAAACAAATGTAGCAGCCATATCCTTTAAAGATATCAACATTTAGCTGTTCTCTGGTTTAAACTGGGTGTAGTGTGTGCTCTCTCTCTCTCTCTCTCTCTCTCTCTCTCTCTCTCTCTCTGCTCCCCGGGCAAAACACATCCGTATTCATTGCAGCCAATTTCTAACGGCATGAGCAGTCCTAAAGAGGTCAACATGTTGTTTGTGTTTCTGTGTTGCTACCCGGCAGCGCTGCGCTCTGGGTCCCGGGACCGGCAGCGTTGGAGCAGCTTGGGCACGCGGCCTGGTGCTACCGCCTTCTCCCTGCCCACAGTGTAGGAAGATTTAATGGCTCATGTGCCACGGCATCCAGCCCTCACGGGCTCCTTCTGCCTCAGTCGGGCCCCGGCGGGTAACGAGGGGCGAGGGCAGGGGGAAACAGGAGAGGAAAGTCACATTGAGGCCAAGACGAAGCCTCCTCCTCTCACCACAAGTGTGTTGTGAATTATCTTCTCCCCCGTCCGTTTTCCTCTCTTCCTAAGCCTTTAGTTATCCCTTGCTACTCACCCTCTTCCTATTAAACACATATAGATCTTCATCTGTCCACATTGCTTTCATGGGGCCCGTTGTGAATCTTGCATCTCACTTGTTTGGATAGCTAATTCTTTTTGATGAAAATTGCTTTTTCTCTCTGGCGATGCCTCTCTCTCCCTCTCTCTCTCTCTCTTTCTCTCTCCCCCTGACTGCCAGTAACTGCGTGGTTAATGGTTGCGGTAAAAAGAAACAAAAACAGCCGTAATTGATAATGAGAATCAGACTCATGTGAGAATCTCAGTCGACGCCTTCTCTCTCTCTCCTCCATAACGGGCAGCTCTGCCAAGCCGGACCCTTCCCAGAAGGATGTCAAGGGGTGGAAAACTAATCTGCATGGTGTTGGAGAGTTATTTCCTAATCCCCCGATGTGTAACTTGCCCATTCTGTTGGACCGTTTGGATACAATAATGCATAAAAGTGAACAACGCCAGCACTCGAGCACAAACATGTTTCCAGCTGCTGGCGGACCTGAGCGCGGGTTTGAAATGTGAGGGCTCCTATTGGTGCTGTTAACATGGTGAGGGGAAGTAGTCATTATTGAGGAGGAAACCATCATTTTGTGTCTATGCAGTATGTAGTAGACACACACACACGCAGTCGCACATGTCCTTATATGTTTTTGTCCCACTGAGCGCAATCACGCTGAACACAAATATGTTTTTATCAAAGCCCGGCCACAGCGGAGGGGAATTATTTTTAGATTGCCCTGATAAATGAGGGGTTTCATATATCTGGATGTGGTCGGCGGGGATGAAGAGTGAAAATTTCGGAGAAAAAGAGATGAAAAAATACAATTCTGGCAGAGCCACAAAAGCTTTTAAAACAACATGTGAAAAAATCTGCAGTTCTTTAACAGTTAGCTTGTCATTTTTATTTGCCTCTTCAGATGGTGGCAGCGGTCGTCTTTCAGGCAGTGCCAGCTGGGATTGGCTGCTGGCTGGAAGGCGCGGGCCTGGCCCCGGGTAGCACTCTTATTATCATCACCACACACTGTAATTCACATGTCAATCACAGCCCGGAGCGCGCAGGGCCGAGGGGAGAGGGGCTGGTTAGAAGGGGGCCGCCGACTGGGGTGATGGGCCTGGCGGGGCGGGGCGGGGGGCTGCGCACTGAATACTTCCAGCAGGCCCTAATCGGACCTTTCATTCCCTCATCTCTGCAGAATGGGCCTGGGTACGGGGCATGATTGGATATACAGGTCGAAAAAAGCCGAAGCTGTCGGCTGTGCTGGACGGGCCGCTGTAAGAATAAGGAGTGACCTCTGAGGAAGGTTAAACTGTCACAGTTTGGCCCGTCTGGCCTGGCTCGAGTTAAGACTGCTGGATGGGAGGGATGAACGGAGGAAAAACACATTTAGAACTGTTATTTTGTATTAGATGTCCACTAATTCTGGTGTTTTGCAACTCTACGGGTGGCACCAGATCTTTGTTAATTCAAACTAAGCCTAGTTAGAACAAAATGGAGATACACGCATCATCAAATGAAAACAGGTTGGACAAAGTAATGATGTAAACTCGGTGGATTTAAAGTAAGTAACAACAAGTCTAAAATCACAAAATGTTCCGCTAATACACTTTTGCCGAACGATCAGGTAATCGGATTCACTGCATGACGACTACAGATCTTGGAATCCATCAGCTAGCGGTCTGATGACAGGCTTCAGCGGATATCCGTGCCAAGAATGTCTTTTCCTTGTCTGCTGCTCACTGTTTACACTCCGATTATCAACTTGAGATGTGACACTGGAGCTGGAGTGGAGAGACGACGTGCTCGACCAGATTGTTTCACAAGTAGACAGGAAGCTAAATCTGAACCCGTCAAAATGTATCACAGCCAGTGGGATACAAGAATGCATTTGGGAAAAATGCTTTCTGGCTCTTATGCTCTCCACTGGGGTTTTTTCCGGCTGTTTTTTTTGTCTGACAAACCTCATTTTTGTATTTATGTTTAATGTTAATATATTTAAAAGAAAAAAAAAATGAATTCAACCAAAGACTGCTCAAACGTAATGGGTCAATAGTTGGAATACAAAAGCAAAACCAGAACACTTCCGATACCAAAGTCTTGTCCTGTGGCCTACAGATTCAGTTTTAGATTACAATACTAAAACTCTGCGTTATAAAAAGAAGGAACAAAAGAACAAAGTGGTAAACACCTACTAAGTGCACGTAGCTGCTTCGTAGGTAACTGACAACCCTAACGCTAACGTTAGACACGTTGAGAATAAAAAAGGTGATCGTTGACCTATGACCCGACACTAACCTTTTGCTAAATGACTTGGCAAATAATGCCAGTTAGATTTTGAATAATCAGATATTTTACAAACCGCTTGAACACTACTAACAAACTTAGCTGTGGGGCCTTGCACTTCCTCTGATTGCCTCCACCATGATGCACTGTGACTCAGCACCTGTGGACATGAAATCCACATGGTTTTGACACTGATATCTGTAGAAACCAATTAACCCTGCTTCACAACAGAAGTCAGTCTTCAGAAGACCAATCAGCGTCTCTTTAGTCGTATCCAGATTGTCCTCACATGTATAGAAAAACATTTTCACTGTTTTTGACTTTATTCCCACCCAGGGAAACTTTCTACAGCCCTGGAGAGACACTATAATTTAAATGCTGCCGAAATGGGAACTCAAAAGACAACATGCTATTTCAATCAAAAGCCTAGCTCTAGCCCAATCATCCGGCCTGCCAAAGTGTGGTGTAACACACACACACACACACACACACACAAACACACACACACACACAGAGCGAGCTCGCCTGCCAACGTGTGGTTTGTATTCACGATGCATTAATGCCATGTGGTTAGTGCTCTATCAGGGCCATGAGAAATGATTTATTAGTGGCTCCCGCCAGTATTTATAGATAATAAGCCTCCGTCAGTGTTAATAAAGAGATCCATTCACAGCACCTCTTTAAGAGATTACTGTCACTGCTAAACAATAGCTCGTCCTCCAAAGATAGCCTTGTGTATTTTATTGTGAGGAGGGGAGTTCAAATAGGGAGAGCCTGGAGAAACAATCCATCTGTCCTTCTTAAGCTCACTCATTAATTAAAAGATACACATTAATCTTCACTCCTAACTTTCTAATTATTGTTGCGTTCAGACATTAGTCTCTCCTTTTTCTTCGGGCGCTCCACTGATCCGTTTTTAGAGGCTGGAGTTGTGGCTGTGGGTGTTGGAGAAGAGTGGAGCCGCATGAATAAGTGTTTCCCTTGTAGACCACTGTACGTTTCTGCTTTTATGTGTCTATATGTCAGTCATGTACGTGTGTGTGTATGTGTGTGTGTGTGTGTGTGTGTGTGGGGTGATGATGAGGATGAAAGGACACGTGGAGACACATGAGCATCCTGGCAGCAAAGTGTGTTTGTGTGACATCATTCTGTCTCCCTCTGGTTCCAATCAGTCTATCCTCCCCTGTTAATGACACCTGATGGATTAATGACTGATAAAGAGTGTGTGTGTGTGTGTGTGTGTGTGTGTGTGTGTGTGTGTGTGTGTGTGTGTGTGTGTCTCTGTCCGTGAGTGTGTTTTGTAGGGGCCCACAGAAAGCCCGCAATCAGACATCTCTCAAATTAGCGCTCCATAACTACATCCTGAGCAGGGCTTAGACTTCTGAAGCGCAGGAAAGTCCTTCCAGACAGTCAGACACACACACCTACACACACACACACACACACTCATGCGCGCACACGCACACACACACACGGGCTATCACTTTCCTCAGTATATCACATCACATTTGTCTTCTTTCTGGCATGGTGAACTTTGACATGGTGAGAATCGGGGGTGGTGTTGGGGATGTCATCAATTTTAGCAGCTTACTCTTATATCCTCCAACCCTCCCCACCGCCAAGCACACGCACACGCACGTGTGCACACCCCTTGACGCACCTTAAGTTGTTTATTTTTAAGAAGTATTGTTATTTATACAGAAATCATAAAAGCCAAGTGTTACAAAGTGCTTTACAAAAAGGAAAACAATTGAAAAAAATTATCTAACCAAAAGTGAAAATACACACACATTGAAAACTAAGATTACGTACAAGAATGAAAACAAGGAAACTTATACCTAACGATAATCAAAACAGAAAAACACATATATTTACATGCTAAACATATAATTGTTTAATAGGCATCCCTATTGACAACCAATTTCTTGCATTAATGGTTCAAGATGACTTAAAAGGTGTGTGAAAAATTCCCTCTGGCTGCAGATATCCTCCAAAACCTTTATTGCCTGTTTTCACTATGGTCATTAATAGAAATAGTAACATGACTTATTAACAATGAATACAAAAACTCATTGGTGAGTTCTTGTCAATTTCTTTTTTTAAGAATAGTCTTTGGCCAATAAAAAAAAGTTGAATTTACAATCACGTTAAAGTGAGAAGAATAAAGATTTGTTTTGCATTGTTTCCTGTATTCCTCCTGCAGCTTTAAATTAATCCACAAAATGTTGAATCTCGTGGTCTTCTGCTTCTCTTGGGGGCAGTGGTTATGAAAGTGTCTTGCTCAGCGGCACATCAGCAGCAGTCGTTGATGTAAAGGGAGTGTCAGTTTTCCCAAATTGTCCCGCCCATGTGAACCAACAGCCTTACAGCAACTTCTTCCTCAACCTCTGCAGGCTCCTAAAACCCGACAGTAATGTGGGCCTTGTAGAGTCCAGGCGGGGCTGTAGCCTCGTGGCTTTCAGCCATAACAGTTCCAGTCTGCCAGTCCTCTGCGTTACCCGCTGTATGATGTGAGGATAGTTACTCTCCCAGTTCAATAAAGAAGCTGAAATAAAAAGCCTTGACACAACCTCTGTGTCATAATTGAAGAAGAAGAAAAAAAATACAGATCAGTGAATCATCCTTCAGTAAAAAAGGTGGTGTGTGTGTGTGTGTGTGTGTGTGTGTGTGTGTGTGTGTGTGTGTGTGTGTGTGTGTGTGTGTGTGTGTGTGTGTGTGTGTGTGTTGCTCCTCCTGTGAACCTGACAGAGGTGACGTCACTGAGTCTGGAAGTGATTCGGCCAGACTATGATGCTATTGGCTACAATTCAGAAGAGGGTGTGTGTGTGTGTGTGTGTGTGTGTGTGTGTGTGTGTGTGAGTGTGTGTGTGTGTGTGTGTGTGTGTGTGTGTGCTCTACCGACGCAAAGTCAACATGGCCGAAGTGTACATGTAACCCTCTGGAGCCGTCTTGTGATGATGAGGTAATTTCCCCAGAGTTCAACCCTCAGGAACATAACAGACATGTGTCTATTTCCATCGCTCCATTCTTTTCTCTGTTCCCTTTCATCCCGTTTTGATTCTTTCACTTCTCCCCTTTCTATCTGTGCCAGTGGCTTTCCTTGAGTTGTCCTTCAGGCTCCATGTGTGACCCACCTCTCTACTTTCTATCAGTCATACCTTTTGTTCTCTTCTGCACTCCAAAAACCTTTCATGCCATCGTCTTCTTCTTTGGCTTCTCACCACCTCCTCAATAAATCAGACAGAATGGCAAAATTAGGTCACAAGTTTAGAGAAGAAAAAAAACAGACATTCTTCTTGAATACAGTCATAAAAAATTGATATTCCTTGTTACATCATGTATTATTTCAGCCTCAATAAACGACTCTAACAAAAGAGTCTTCAAGTGCAATGTGTTTGTTAAAAGAATTGTACAGCTTCACTGCTGATGAACCAGCTCCTAATAAGTTTTCAGGACTTTGATGGTTTTTACTAGCGCAGCTGAAGAATGACAGGAAAGTGAGAAGAGAGCATCACGCAGCACAGGGCCACAAGTCAGAATGGACTCGGCTCACGCATGAGGTCACATAACACCACACACACATCTGGTGTAGACCGTAGCTGTTGTCACCAACTAGCTAAGCTCACCACACCTTCTGACAGAGCTAAAGTTAGCTTACTGACATCAGACCCTATTGGAGTAAGGAGAAAAAGTGTTGAGCGCATATGAAACATGGTTTATACATTTGAATGTAGTGCAGAATAATGATAATACAACCTGTAAATGTATTGACCAAAAAAACACAACATACATTAACCAAAAACTATGCCAGTCACATGTGTGCTAACACCCGCAAGGTTAGCATCAACAGATACGTCCCACTCTTTGGGGAAGCAGTTAAGATTTAAAATATCACTAAACTGTCATTTTTGGAAGGTATGCTACAGCTTGTGAAGCTGTAATCACTTTGAATGAAGCTCTAGCCGTTAGTTCATGCGTTGCACAACATACTGCCACTATTGCGCTAATTAGCCACATAGCATCTCCTACAAGTAGCGAGGAACGCTAAGTGGTTGTTAACGTGAGCTAAATTACGACAGGTTGAGCCAACACAGCGTCTTTGCTAGATACACACACACACACACACACACACACACACACACACACACACACACACACACACACACTCCAAAGAAGCACAAATACATTATAAAGTCATTTATTTTCAACTATAGTTGATAGCAATATATTGTTAAAACATGTGCCTTTTCACTTAAGTAGTAAACCAAAGGTTCCTTCTTTTTTAAGACAAACCTGATGTTTAAACGTTCGTCTTTTTATTTTATATTAATACCATTTCAAAATATAAAGCACACTCATCTGTAACGTAACTCTTCCTGGTATAACCCTTTAAAAATAGAGGCACCCATATTTTGAAAGGATAAAATTAGCACATCCTTAATAAACACCAAGAGAATTAACAAACTCAAGGTCATTACAGGTAATGGAGTCTTTAGCTGAGACATTTCTTTGATTTTAACGCACACTAACTAACATTAGCTAAGAACTGGCGACCAGCATAGATTGTACATAAGGCTAGAAGACACGAAGAATTTGCTTTACGGGCACGAAGTTATGAACAAAGCCCAATCATCTATTCTGAGTCCTTCAACATGAAATTATTACATTTCCCTGAGGTGAGCCACGTGGAGAGGAAGAAGACAGGCAGACAGGCGGTGCTAAGGGAGAGCAAAGGTATAGCTTTAGAAGCTGATACTCACATGAAAGACTCATTTGTCACCCCTGTCTCGAAGCCATGTGGGACTGCCAAAAGTGTGTGTGTGGCGGGGGCAAGGATCATGAAAGTGTGATGGGCGCTGATTTTTTCCTTTGGTGGTGGGGTTGAATCTGAATCTGGGCCTTTGAAGGAGCATCACTGCTCTCCACATGTAGGCTCATACCCATGAGGTCTGCTCATTCTGTTTCTCTCTGACACTCTCTCTCTCTCTCTTTCTCTCTCTCTTTGACCACTAAGTGTCCTCCCAGTCAAGGCACATGGTGATTATGGTGGTCCACATGAAGACATGTCAGTGACGTTATGAAGCACAGAGCAGTGTAACTTTTTGGTTCACAACTCTGTGGCCAGCTGTTACCATAGCAGCTTTTGGGGGCTATATATATGTATGTGTGTGTGTGTGTGTGTGTGTGTGTGTGTGTGTGTGTGTGTGTGTGTGTGTGTGTGTGTGTGTGTGTGTGTGTGTGTGTGTGTGTGTGTGTGTGTGTGCACTGTAAGTATGACTTGGGAGCAGAAGGGACAAAATCATTTGTCACTTGTGGCTTCACATGTCTGGAATTGAAATTGATGACAAATCTATGAAGTGCAGTGTGAGTGTGTGTGTGTGTGTGTGTGTGTGTGTGTGTGTGTGTGTGTGTGTGTGTGTGTGTGTGTGTGTTTGTGTGTGTATTCAAATTTGTTGGCTCGTGTGCGGGTGATGTCATGCACGAGAGCTTCTTTTTCTCACACTTTATGAAGCCAGCTATGCCCCAGACTTTCTCAGTTTGCTGACATTGCAGGCAAAGAGAGAGTGTGTGTGTGTGTGTGTGTGTGTGTGTGTGTGTGTGTGTGTGTGTGTGTGTGTGTGTGTGTGTGTGTGTGTGTGTGTGTGTGTGTGTGTCTACATGTGCATTGTGTGTTTCTTTGGCTGTGTGCTGCAGACCACAGGGAAGCATGTGACATTCAAACTCCACCATTCCCGTTATCTTCATGAAGCTGCCGCTGAGTGCACATCAACATGCGCTACGTTGCGCAGCAGTTAGCGGCTCGTTGTAGAAACGTCATGAGACGTAAACTGGATGGACGGAGAGTTTAATCTGCCGTTAATCAGCTCCTCGGAAAACTCACTCAAGCATCAGACACTGCAGATTGCTCTGCCTCTCCCTCACTCTGTGTTGCAGTCATCACCCCCCTAGAATCACTCCATTTCACCCCACCTGTCTCCACGCCCCCTCCCCAATTATCCTGACTCTCTCTCTCTCCCTCTCTCCCCCCCCCCCCCTCTCTCTCTCTCTCTCTCTCTCTCTCTATGCTGTGTGATGCCGAGAAGCCCCCAGGATTAAATATAACTCTTTTGTTTATCATCTCAGCTATTATCGCTAATGCTCTCTCTCTCTTTCTCCCTCTCTCTCTCCCTCCCAATCGCTCTCTCCCTCCCTCGCTCGCCCTCCATCTCTCTTTCCCTCCCTCCCTCCCCCTCTCTCTCCCTCCTCCTCTCTCCCTCCATCTCTCTCTCCCTCCATCTCTCTCTCCCTCCCTCTCTCGCCCTCCATCTCTCTGTCTCTCTCCCTCCCCTCTCTCTCCCTCCATCTCTCTCTCCCTTCCTCCCTCCATCCCTCCTTCCCTCCCTCTCTCCCATCTCTCTCTCTCTCTCTCTCTCTCTCCCTCACTCTCGCACGCGCGTGTGTGTCCACGCATGCGTGTGGGCACGCTCTCAGATCAAACACAGCGTAAGACGAGCCCATAAACAAGCCTTCAGGACCACTTAAGTGTTTTTCAGGCAGAGTCCGCTCTGTGCGCACGGAGGGAGTAAAGGAGGAGGAGGAGGGGGAGTAAAGGAGGAGAGGTACAGAAATCAGCTGCTCTGTTTATGTACCTCTCAGTGGTGATTACCGGTCCAATCCGTCTGTTTAACAGAGGAAATATCATAGCCTCGGTGTGTTCTGTGAGACCGGGAGATGCACGCACACACACACACACACACACACACACACACACACACACACACACACACACACACACACACACACACACACACACACGGTATACAGTCGCGGCGCGCAGAGGGAGATGTGCCACAGAGTTGCGTGGAATTAGAGCGCTGGTGCGGCAGCAAGTGTTTATTTACTCATACGGACAAGCATAACCGAGTCAGCAGAGCGAAAGCAGAGGAAGCAGGAGACCACCACAGACCCGGGGACTGAGGGTGTGTGTGTCAGACCCACAGTGCACGGGCCTTGGCGCGTGTTTCCACACTGCGCATGTGAAGGCGGCGCAGTGTGCGTGTGTCAGCGGGAGTGGGCAGACGCACTGGCAGGTAGTGCCCGGCCTGTAGGAGGAGAGGGAGGGGATATATTTACAGAGTCCGTTTACAGAGTGGAATATTCACGGAGGTGAATGGGCTACTTCATGCACTCAGGATATTATTTTTCATTACATTACAGCGCCGCAGTGAGTCATTCAATGTGTCACGCGCTGTGCAGAATGTGGCAGGTAAAGAGGAGACAAGCTTAACTGAGAGTAAACAATTCAAGTCTTGCGGTGTTAGGTTCAGTGCGATGAATGGAGGCTGATTGCTCCTGATGGGGAGCGTTTCCACTGCACTGAATTGCGGGTGTCTTCCACGAGATGGCGCTAAACCCCGCATCATAACTCTCAAGAGAGGGAGGCAATAAATGGAGGCAATAAATGAGGCAATAAATGGTTTCAGTGGTCACCGTCAAACCAGCTATAAGACTAGTGCATTTTTTCCAAGTTGTCCGCTAATGTGCATCGTAGCTTGAAGTTTAAAAGTCGTTTTCCCAGCTTCCGTTTTGGATGTCATCTTAATCCCCTCCAGCCACCGGAAGCTCTAGAATAAAGCCGAGGTTGCAAAGTGCGTCACAGCGTAAAAAAACACAACAACGAGCCTGCAGTCCAGCAGCCGACAGTCTCCGCTTCTTTTTCTTCTATTTGCAGAAACCCGAGCAGACGTCTTCCTCTCCAGCATGGTGAAGATCGCCTTTAACTCGGCTCTGGCGCAGAAGGCGCTGGGCAAAGAGGAGCCGGCCGATGTGAAGGTGAGGATAGCGGGCTTCTGAGCCCGGTGTCCGCTTCTTTATTTATTTATTTCAGCCCGGGTGCAGGCCTGCACTGACCGCAGGCTTACCAGCAGTGACCGCGGTAGTATCTGTGTGCATTATATGTGGTCGTTTTGTATTACCTTGCTTTTGTTGCACACTTGATATTAAGAGCTTTGCGCTGGGTCTTTTTTTGCACGGAGAGCCATGTTGCACCTGACGCAGCACACAGCGGGACCGCCCATCCTCAACACAGCTGTTCTGCAGGGGCCAAACATGCAATGGGGGTCATAGACTGCTCGAGGCAAAGCTGTGTGTGGTGAATGTTGATCGTAAATAATAATAATAATAATACATTTAATTTACATAGCGCTTTTCATTGTACTCGAAGACACTTGACAAAACATGTTTTTAAATCATCATATACGCTATACAATAAAAGCAGATAAATAAAAAGATGTGCAATAGTATTTGCTGATTTGCTGACAGTACTGTGTCTGTGTGTGTGTGTGTGTGTGTGTGTGTGTGTGTGTGTGTGTGTGTGTGTGTGTGTGTAGGATCCTGAGCTGGGCTCTGCTCCAGCGGGCAACGAGGGTTCCACAGGCCGCTGTCTGCTCACCCTGCTGGGCATCGCCTTCATCCTCAGCGGGCTCATCGTCGGGGGAGCATGTCTCTATCGATATTTCACCCCAAAGGTAAACAATGTGTGCGTGCTTGTTTGCATGCGTTTGTGGATATTGTTACAATCATATCCTATTGGAGTATGACGTGTTTATAAGCGTGGTGTCATTATTATTAAACTCCCTGGGGAGTGATTAATAATGTGTTAATTGTGTTAATGTGTTGTTGTATTACTGTAACATTATAAAAATGCTTGGGAATGTTTAATCCGCATTTCAGTCTACATCATACACAAAGATGGACAACTATGCCCATTTATTTTTTCATTGAAGTACTTGCAGCAGGTCAGGAAGTGTAATTTAAGTTTGTGAAGTTATTACAGCAGCGCTTGGTTGCTGACGGGACACTCTGGACCCGGTGGGAAGCCAGGATGCTGACTCTCGCTCACTCCAGTCTTCAGAGAAAGTGCAGACTTAAATGTTTGCAGTGTTCGTGGGAGGGTCTCACATTCAGTATCGTCTCTCTGTGCCCACAGGGGTTTCTTCTCTTGTGCAAATGCAGCAAAGCTAAAAATGGCTTATTAAAGCATTAATGAAATGCATAAGCACTTCTTAATGATGTTCAACTGTTTAGGAGATGCAGCACACTTTTAAATTTAATTGGGACAGTAAAGATTTGTAGTTCAAGTTTCTTCTCAGCAACAATTGTGATATTTTTCTAAAGCATCATATCTCATAGAATTTGTCCCTGATACAGATTCTGCAGGTTGTATTTTCCTGATGATAAACACATAGTGTCCACAAAGTTGTCATAAAACAATTATACACTTAACATACCCACAAAGAGATACAACATTCAATAATGCATGTATTTCCTGCCCCCTAGTGGTCATAAATCAATTAATGCGGCTTTAAGCTTTGTTATTTTGAGACCTAATCCTGCCACTTTAGATCTCATGAGCGAGCGCTACAGCTGCATTGTGTTACCTCTGTCGGGCACACGCAGTTTGGGCAGAGCGGGCGGCTCGATGCCGCAGGGAAACCACAAGCTCATAGAGCTGCAGTGAAAGACCAGTGGAGGCCCTTGTGGTTGCAGGAGCAAAGACCCACCTCACCACGTGTTGAAAATAACAACGCACTGTACCTTTAGTGGCACGTGATGGTTTTCTTCCTTTGCTCACTCAAATATTTCTAGTGCAGCCAGTTCATGCTGATTTACCGGTTGAAGTCATTAAAGTGAAGAACGTTTGGAAGTAAATCGTTAAATCGCAAACAATGATACATTTGTTCACCAAGAAGTCACGATGCTGGATGTGTCCGCGTGTGCGTCAACGTGGTTTCATGTGTCCCCCAGAGGCTGTATCACGGTGCGATGCAGTTCAGTGACGTGTCAGCCGGAGCTGGGGGAGAGAACCATCCTTACTACCTGCCGCAGGTGGAGGAGGAGGTGGAGATCTCTGACAGCATGGCCGTCATCAGCGTCCCACCTCCCCGCTTCAGACCCGGGGACCCTGCTTACATCCTCCACGACTTCAACAGGGTAACACGCGTACAATACAGCGCTTACAGCATGCTGGTCTGCTCCTGGTAATGTGGTTTCAATTATTTCCTGTTTGCCGTGTGTGTGTGTGTGTGTGTGTGTGTGTGTGTGTGTGTGTGTGTGTGTGTGTGTGTGTGTGTGTGTGTGTGTGTGTGTGTGTGTGTGTGTGTGTGTGAGAGAGTAGAAGCTGACGGCGTATCTGGACCTGACTCTGAGGACCTGCTTTGTGATTCCTCTGAACACCTCGGTGGTGCTCCTCCCTCAGGACCTCATCGACCTCTTCTCTCAGCTGATGGTGAGCGAGGAGAAAAACTGGCTCAGATGATGGAGGGAAAAACTATACCGGCACAGCACTCTCACTCTAGCTCACGCATAAGCCCAAATATGAAGGGCTAAATATTACCTGGGGATATTCAGAGCTTTTATAATAATTCCAGAGATTGTCTGTGCTTTAATCCCGTCCAAATCTGTCATGTCTGTCATTTGTAGAGTAAAAATGTCCAGCGTGCATCATCTTCCTCGATCCCAGACATTCTGTATTACTCACACTGCATGAGTAACCGCCAGCAGAATTTAGTACTCACATATTTTTTTGTATCTCCTTCATTGTAGTTAAATATGTGATGTGAAAAAGAGTGTCAGTATAGATGATGTGTTTTAACATAACACAGGTTCCCCTTGACAAAAAGCCAATCTGATTTTGGAGTATTGCAAAAAATCTGCTCCTTTGAAACACAAGTTTCTGACACTTAACATGTTTTGTTCAACCAGACAATCTTCACAAATGAATACCACTTATTATAATTATTTTTGAATGAATGAAATCGGCAAAGTAAAAAGCTAATGTTAAGGTGTAAGCCAACTACATCAAGGTTTTATTTACTTCACTTTTAAATCTATTAAGCTTGTGTTAACCACAGACTTTATTTTAGTATCTAACCACAAACCCATAGATGTGGGACGAGGAAACTGGAAGTGCAAAAATGCTGACTCATTCCCGCGCTGTGTTACTCATTCCTGCAGCACTCTACAGTGCATGTGTTTTCTTCACAAAATCCTAAATGTAAGACTGACTTGTGTGAGGCCACTTTGGCACATCGGTGCTTTGAGCTAAATGCTAGCGTCAGCATGCTAACATGCTGATGTTTAGCAGGTATAATGTTTACAATGTCCACCATCTCAGTTTTGCATGTTAGCATGTTGTACATGGCAAAAAAATAAAGTACAACTGTACGTGGGCAATAGTTTTCACCGAGTTCTCCACCATGACATGTTGTGCAGCATTTGGTGTTTGGTGGGCGGTGATGCAATCAGCAAATTTCACGATCCGATGTGGAAGTGTTTTCATAGAATGCGGAAGTTTGAGGATGATTCCTTAATTAGGCAAAGTCCTTCCCACTCTCAGTTGGTTTCACACGTGCTTGCAGTGCTGTAGCCTGAGCGGCTTCTCTCCTGAAGAAGACTAGGAGTGCTTTGTATCGTGATTCCTTCTTTTTGTTTGTTTGCCAGTCCGGCTCTTACCGCAGCTACTTGGTGCACGAGGACCTGGTGGTGACGGAGCGCATCGATGACATCAAGCCTCTGGGCTTCTACATCCGCCGACTGTGCGACGGGAAGGAGACGTACAGGATGCAGCGGCGCTCCAGCCTCCCAGGTCTGGATGGCAGTGCACAGCTCAAACAGACATTCTGTCCCGTTTGTTGTGCTTCATTCACATTTTAAAAGGAGACCAGCCTGTGTTTTCATGTCGGTCCTCCCCACTCGCGTGAGGAATTATAAGCTGTGACGAGCTGATTAAAAAGAAGCGAGCACAATCACCACAAACATGGCTAGTTTAAGATTTTTAAATCATAAAACTGACTATTATTAGTGCTTGCCCATATAAATAAATATTGCACTGATCAAAATATAAGTAGATAAGATAAGATAATCCTTTATTAGTCCCGCAGTGGGGAAATTGCTGGATTACAGCAGCAGTGCACACAAGAGACACATAGTGAATAAAAATCAAGTAATATAAATAAACAGTAAAAGAGTACTGTAAAAGTCGGGTTACAAGCCGCTACTACGTTCGGTGGGTGTCCCCGCTAGTTCCCCCGCTGTAGCCAGCTAGCGCTGCTGCTAGTTCCCCGCTAACTTCCACTAGCTTTCTGCTAGCTCTCCGCTAACTTACGCTAGCTCGCGCTAGTTCCCCGACAACCACCGAAGGTAGCGCGACCAGCCCCGGCTTGACGCCCGACTAGGGCAGAGGGGACACGGGCAGTAGCAGCAGCAGCGGGGAGCTAGCAGCAGCAGCGGGGAGCTAGCAGCAGCGCTAGTTTGCTACAGCGGGGACACCCACCGAACGTAGTAGCGGCATGTAACCCAACTTTTGCGGTAATAAAAACAGTAAAGAAGAAAGTACCTGTAAATATAATGTCTTTACAGTTTTGACCACTACCAGCAAAGCAAACTGAATATTATTGTGTACTGACTTTGAGATATCAGAAAAAGATGTTCATATTCAACCCTGGTGTCTTTGTGTCTGCCAGGTGGAGGCATCCAGAAGCGCTCCGCTGACGAATGCTTCACCATCCACCACTTTGCAAACAAGTTTGTGACGGAGACCCGGATCTGCAAGGCTTGATTGGAAAGCGTGGGCATCGGTCGGAGAGAGAGAGAGAGAGAGAGAGAGAGAGAGAGAGAGAGAGAGAGAGAGAGAGAGAGAGAGAGAGAGAGAGAGAAAACAGCTTTCAGCAGAAAGTGACTTTTGTATAAAACCCTTCACTCCAGTTTCTGCCTCCCTCGCTTTAAACCCCAGTGATAAGTGAATTTAAGTTCCAGCGTTATATAGCCTAACCTCCCCCACACCTGAACCTGTATAAGTCATAGCTCTCTCGCTCAAGTATTCACTAGTTAGTCTTGTACTAATAACCAGCGTCCGCCTGCTAACTTTCAATATGCTAAGTTTCATTTGTTTTGTTGGTTTCTGTTCTGTTGCCGTAGCTTCCTGCTGAATTATCTTGTCGTCTTTACTGTATTACAACATCCTTCCACTGAATAACCCCATGAAAGTGAGAAGTGATTCATATCAGACCTGTCAGTCTACTGTTCCCACTCGTTACGGGGTTTCCAGAGCAGCAAGACATACTATATGTTAAAGTGGGATATAGCACAAGCCACCCAGGGAATGTAAGGTACGGGACGGGTCCGTGTGCGTTATGGTACCAGAGGTACTCGAGCCCCGAGCTTTCAGTCGCCCTTTTTTTGTAGATATTTCCCAGAGTGCCCCACTGCTCCCAGAGGCCTCTGCTGTCCTGTTGTGTGATGGTGATTTCATTTAATGTAATAGGTGGTGAGCAGTCCAGCACCCTGTCAAACTTGTGTTTGTGTAGAAACCTCATTTGTGACAATAAGCTTGGAAAGGACGCTAAAAGGAAAGTTTCACCAAATTTGAAAAACACTTTTTTAAAATATTCTTATTTATGAATCTGAGCTGTCGCTTGCTACCGGTGGCTCCAAGTTTTGCAGAACTCTATATATTTGAAATTGTTACGGGAATAATATGTTTGTAAAGAATCCTTCAGTGAATTTTGAAAGCCCTTAAGGAAAAGCTTGAAAGTCTGAAATGAAAATGGCCTTTTGCCAAATCAAGTCAAGTGATTTTTAGTGGTTTTCCGCATGATGCCTGCACAGAAAGTCAATCAGACAGGAAGCGTGTGTGTGTGTGTGTGTAAAAAGCTGTCTCTGTCTAACAAATACTAGAAGATTAGATAAAAACCAATGTTGTGTGCAGCTACTGAAACAAATTCACTTTGTCGCTGAATAAAGTTACATTTCTTTACCTACTGAATATGTTTGGCTACTTTATTATTATCAGCACCAACACTTTGCAGCTCATCATCAACTTAGTCCAGAGGGGAAAGTGATGCTGATTGAGGGTCTTCATAACAGAACAGGTTCTTCATAACAGGAACAGCTCACTCCTCCAACTTTAGAAAGACCAGGCGCACCTTTTTATTGAAATATAAATAGAAAACAAAATGACATTTTGAAAAGCACGGCCATATTTTCATATATTTGTGCGTGTAAATGATACGTTCCTCGTCGTAAGGTGCAAAGTCTTTATCTCAGAGATTAGTGGTTGAGATCAACTGCTGGAGCACCGATTGACGGCGATCTAGTCCTCTGCGTCCTCTCCCCCAGTCATACAGGACAGGCGCCTGCTGAAGGTCATGCTCTCTGGTATCTCTGGCTTGCTCAGTCGCCTCCAGAATTCCTCGGTTGTGAAATAGTACATGAGTGGGTCCAGGCTGCAGTTGAGGCTGGCCAGGCAGAGGGTGACGGGGTGACACCGGAGGATCAGGTCCCTCAAGGCGCAGCTGCTCAGCGCGTTGGCTTTGACCAGGAAGTCCAGGGGCATGGTGACATGGTAAGGAACGAAGCACACCAGGAAGACCAACGCACAGCTCAGCACCATCCGCAACGCCCTCTGCTTCTCCCCTCGGTCGGGAATGGCCCCCGTCGTGGGCTCCCGGAGGCTCCCGGCGGTCAGGCAGGTGCAGGCCAACACCAGGACGAGGGGGATGATGAAGCCCAGCAGCTCCGCCAGGATCATGAGGGCCCAGACCGCCGGGACGCTGACGTCCCTCATGGGCAGCTCGGAGAAACACACCGGGGCGGGGTGACTCGAGTTGGAGTCGGGGCCACTGCCGGGGTTCCTCATCAAGGGGAAGGGCAGGCAGCACAGGCAGACCAGCAGCCAGCCGAGCGCACACACGACCCAGTCTCCCTTTCGCCGGGAGGAGTTGCACCTCAGCGGACGCATGATGAGCTCACAGCGGCGCACGCTGACGCACACCAGGAAGAAGATGGAGGCGTACATGTTGACGTACTTCAGATAGAAGAAGATCATGCAGAGGGAGTGGCCGAAGGGCCAGCTGTTGTTCAGGTAATAGTAGATCCGCAGCGGCAGGGAGAGCACCTGAGGAGAGCGCAGCGTTAGTCCAGATGGTTGAGGACAAAGCACGTGAACTTTGGAATGCATCTTTTACATAATATGTCATTATACGTTAAATAACCCTTGCGGATTGAACTGTACAAAATAAGCAACTTTGCGTTATAGTAATTAGCATTTTTCATCATTTAATAAGTGAAAAAAACACACTTTATTGTCGTTGTATGCTCATATAAGGACACTTAGAAATGTCCTATAACACCTATAGCACCTATAACTGACATATATAGCACCTATAACTGAAGACTCCTAACTGGTGTATAGAGACATATTGAATGATCCACAACATAACACAGTTGTAAAAATATCGTATTTGAAATGAATAATAATCCTTTATTTTATTAATTAAAGTTGTCAATGATAAAATTCAATTGAATAAATTATATATATATATATATATATATATATATATATATATATATCATGTATTCATCAATAGTAATTTATTCATAAATACATTTTTATTTTCCATGACTGAGCAAGTTCCTTTGCTAATGAAAGCCATGAGATGTGGCTGAAAGCCAGAAATCTAGCATGTGGAGCTTTATTTAAGATGTCATGGTTTGTACACCTATATGAATAGTTATAAATGTTTTAATACACATAGAAAATAAGTGTTCCTGTGTGTTTGTTCATTCTTCATTGAATGCCATCACAGCTGCATTATACTGAGTTGTCAATCATATCATTAACTATTTACACACCTGTTATGGATGCGTCATTGGTGAGAGGTTCTTATATATTCGTTTAGGAGATTCATCCCACAAAAAATGTCCTTACAACTTCCTTACATGTGTTACAAACAATCCCAGGAAGTATAATGTACTGCTATCTAAATCCTTATTCAGGGGGTTAAAGTACAGTTGTATCAGTTCGATGGTTATTTAGTTTGCAGCCGTACCGTTCACTCAGAAGAGAGTTTATCAGGAAATGTGATAAACATTGTTCAGTCCAATTAGATGAGATAAGACGAACAGGTAGATACATGAATGTGCACATATTAAATTAGATGGAGGATGATAAGGATGTTTACCTGCAGCAGGTCGGCCACAGCCAGGTTCATCATGAACACCACAGCCTTCTTGGTTTCTCTGACGTAGACCTTGAACACCCAGAGCGCCAGCACATTACCCAGCAGGCCCGGTGCTAAGATCACGCTGTACACCACTGCGTACACTTGGTGCTGGTACACCTGGATGTCTTCACTGCTTTTACAGCTTTGGTTGGCAAAGTTCATCTTAAGCCGAGGGCTGTTTGATGCCAGCCGCCTTGTGAACCAACGGGAAGGCTTGAATCACCAACGCTGCTAGTGGTCTGGTGACGTGTGGGTTTGAGCGTCCGTGCTGTCCATCATGGTGAGGAGGAGTTCAGTGAGTGAAGTTAAAGTGTGTGTGTGTGTGTGTGTCCGGTGCTGGTAAGCTGTCGACGTTTCAGAGCGGGAACATAGTGTCCTGGTGGAGGAGAAAAGAAACAGTCAGCAGGATGGTGTCAGTGTGGCTGTAAATGTATTTCTAAATGGCAGCATGTTGCACAGATAGCCGTCAAGGTTTCACTGAACAGCATTCAGTCCCACACACACACACACACACACACACACACAAATACACCCACCTGCAGAACACAAATTCACATCATTCGACTATGTGCTTAGTTGCTTTTGCATTTACAATTATGCAAAAGCGGGTAAGGTGCTGCTAAGGTCTCCCACGTAGTGTTCACTGTTTAGCTTCTCCATCTGCTCGGCAGCCAACAATAAGCCAGTGTGAGCCGCCTCGGAGGCATCAGTGAAACTGGTGTGGTTAGTCATACCGGGCCAGAGCAGGACATGAAGCATGTGTTCGTGTGAAAAACCACACTTTTGTTGTGGTGAATTCACACTTTCTCAATAAGTACAGTATGCTTTTTGATATTTCACAACATGCAGAACATACAAGTAATTTATAAAGATAGAAAAAAAACATTTTAGTTAGCTTTTAACCATAGGGAACTTGAGATATTGATTTGAACTTGAAATGGAAACACACAGACATGTCTGGAACTGAGCCTCCAGCTTGTAGGTGTCGTCCACCCACTGCTGTAAACATAACGCCCATGGGTGTCCTTACCTTTTGCCTGAATCCATATGCACTGTTTATTAAGAGTTCACAATGTGCACTGTGAGGATTCGTCCTTATTTGAATAGTTTCGTCTCTTTTTGTTTTCTGATTTGACTCGCACTAAACTGATCCTATAGTTATGCTCATATGGAACAGCAAAATAGGAAGTTGTGGTTAACGTAGTCAGTGAGTTTACTGCTTTTAGTTTGCAAGTGAAATCACACTGACTACACACAAAAAAACGGATTATTGTTATAATCGCCAGTTTATGGTGTGTTTGACTAACAGCTCACGGCTCTAAGAACTAACGGTACCTCATTACAGCTTGGTGAGTTTAATTTGCTTTTTGGCAAGACTGTTTTTGTTACACAATGACTAGCTGTCAGCATACATCATGTGTGGAATAAAGTGTGTTGTAAAGTGTGCCTTACAGTCCAATGGTGTTTACTTAGCCAACTATTTAAAGCACACAATATAGCAGTTGTCTTTGCAGACACCTGGAGATCTGCACTCTACTGACTGCACCTTTCCAGTTATGTATCCCTTTAACTGACACGCTCCATCCTCTTTACAAGCGTAGTACACAGATCCTTCTGCTGAGTAAAAGTACCAGTACAACAATGTAAAAATACACATAAATGTCCCGTATTAAACATCCTCCTCACTAAAAGTACAGAAATGTTACCAGCAAAATGTATTCAGAATACTAAAGTGAGGGTCGTTCTGTCACGGTGCTCCTGATTACTCCCCATTGTCCACTGTGTTTCCATCTGTGTGTCCGTCTGTGTGTCAGTCTGTGTGTCCGTCTGTGTGTCCGTCTGTGTGTCCGTCTGTGTGTGTTGGGCGAGCCTCCCCTCCCTCCCATCCCTCCTGCTTACGCCTCACCTGTCCAGTCGGCCCAGTTGCCTCCCATCAACTCCACAGGGCGACTCCTATGGTCCTCCGTACACTCGCTGCCAGTCTCAGCCACCGTGACAGTTTATGTTTTCAGACCTCCGTAGTTTTCTGTGTTTTCCTTGTGTTGCTTCAGAGCCTGACACTAACTGTTGTTTTCTCAGGAAACACTGAAGGAAAATAAAACGCCCTCTCAATTCTACTTCGTGGGGAGACGTTAATGGGGAGACGAACTAAAGATGGTGAAAGAGGGGATTTTTTTTAAAGATAAACAAATTCCTCCACATCTCTTTGGCCTCTGCTCTCTGACTCCCTTTCCTTCACAGCGCTGAGAATTATCTCCCGATGGACCCTCAGCCACCCAGTTATTCTTTACGCCTCACTGACCTTTGACCTCTGCATAACTGGTTGAGTGTGATTCTTCTTTTTCATTTACACGTCCAGTAAGCTTCTCTCACTGGCTGCCCATATGTTCTTTTATGCATATGTTATGCTCACGCTTATGGCGCTACGTAACGTGCACATTGATGACCTACACATCATCTTAACGCGACGGCGACATCACCGTACGTCTTTGGGTCTCGCTGATGATCGAGTTACGCAAAATGTCTTGTGTTTTGAAAAAGAGCTACATCCCAGCAGTTCTACTCAGCAGATCTTGGCACTGTACAACCAGTGATTCATCCCTCTGTGGGTTGTATGAAGCTATTTCCGCTCAGAGATGATATCTCGCCTCGTGTATCAGCATCCAAAGTGTCGGTGGCCGGCACGTGTGCCGTGCCAGCATACAAAAACAAGTCATGATCCCCATCCCACATTACACGGACAGCTCGAGGAACACCGGGGCGACGACCCACAGACACACACTCACACCCTGCGACATAACAGACATTCCTCATGTTGGAGAAAAATGCGAGAACCCCCATGAGGCATGACTCCACTCTGAAGGCATCCAGCTGTTACAGGCTCTCACACAAAAGCTCAAACTCAGTCTTTTTCTTTTTAAATGAATTGACAATCAACATCTCACCTTCTGTTTTCACGCTTGAGGCCTCGTCGCATCAGAAAGCAGGAGGGTGAAGCATCAGCCGACAACTCATGCCACCCCACCCTCCTCCTCCTCCTCCTCCTCCTCCCCCTGTAACGCTCTTCACTTGCCCCGTCGCACCCTCTCTCTTCTCTCGCTTTGGTATCCAGTTTCTACCGTCTTTTTCTTCTCTCATCAGAAGTCATTTCCTGTGTCGATTTCTCACCGCGTTCCCTCTGCATATCTATTTGTGCTTCTCCCTTTCTGTGTATCCGCTATACTGAGTGTTTCAGCACACACAGGGCTTCTTGTGAGAGTGTGTGTAATGGGGGTGTGGTTTACAAGAATGTTTCACACCATGACTTCTGCTATCATGGCTACTTTACCCCCACACCCCCCCCTTGTGAGCTGCAATGATGTGCCACATGTATCCTTTGGATCACAGACAGACTGAGAGTCAATACTGAAAGTAGAAACAGGATTTTTTTAATTTATTTTGAGCCTTTTTAAGCTGCTGTTGGTTCCTTTCTCTCACTTTCTCAACACAGTACTGTCAGTATCTAAATGGCAGATGGCATCAAGTATGGCAGCGATGGGTTCAGAAGTGAGTGAAGTAGGAAGACTAAAGTGGGCTGCATCTGCCTGAGGGTGGGGGGAGTTTGGCTCAGACTTGGATGAAGCAGATGTAAGAGAGAGGAGCTGACTTTTCCGTTATAAAGCCGACCTCTGAGACTGGCAGTTACCGGTTTGTCGACGCTGCCGCAACCTTCTGCCAACTGGCCTCACCGCTTTGCGCTGCGGGAGGAAGTACAGACGAAATGAGTTGACACCTGTTTTCGCTCGAAGGAAGACACACAAACATCACAGCACCAGAGGAGACAGACAACGCTTTTATTCACACAACGTTACACATGCATTTACACACATATTCACGGCGTATAGCTTATTTGGAAGTTGTTGCGCGTTTCCCAAACATGAACAACAAGCTGTAGCTTATGTACACAAGGCCACACGTGCATATTGTGCGCACACTCATTATGAAACACAGACATAGTTTTTCTGTAGCTGATTGAAGATCATGTCCACCACGGGGAGGTCAACGCTCTTCGTGGTCAGTTTGTGTTCGGACAGCTGCGACATGTGAAATCATCTCGCTGTCCAATTTGGATCTTGTAAGTCGGTTTATAATTTCAATCTATCATGCTAATCTGTTTCATTTCATGAGGAAAAAACAACTTAACCTCATTGTGACCCTCTTGTGACCTCTAATCGTGGCAACAACGCCGGCGCCTGCTGATAACTCTACTCCCTGTCCGAGCAGCTACTCTCCATGCTCGTCAGTCTGCGCTGCGCAGGCCGCTGGGTCTTGGAGACGATCGGGGAGGAGAGGAGCGAGGCGGTGAAGGAGGACGTGCGCCTGGTGAGGTGCAGCCTGAACTCGGCTGTCAGAAAGTAGTAAAGCAGAGGGTTGAGGCAGCAGCTCATGCTCGCCAGGCACAGGGACACCGGGTGGAACTGACGCACAGCCAGCTTGGTCGCACAGTGGGACACGATGTCCTGCGACACCATCAGGTAGAGCAGGAAGTTGATGTGGTAAGGGGCGAAGCAGATCAAGAAGAGGCCGGAGCAGCTGAGCACCATTCGCAGAGCGCGCCGCTTCTCGGCGTTTGTCTGCTTCTCCTGGTATTTGTCTGCCTGACAGCTGCTGGTGAACGACTGGAGTCGGCCGCGCGCTGAGGAGTTGACCGCCGTCGGGCTGTGCGGGTCCTGCGTCGGAGTTTGGCGGAGGGAGCGGGCGATGCGGATGGAGCTGTAGCTGATGCAGGCCAGAGGGATGAGGAAACCAAACAGCTCGGCGAGAGCCATCATGGTGACGGCCAGAGAGACGGACAGGCGACGCGTGGGCAGGTCCTTAAAACAGCCGGGGCTCGGGGAGTCCCTGCCGGGGCTCGCACTCGATGGTGGCGCATAAAGCTCGGTGTAACCTAAGGGATGCTGGGTAGGAGTGGCATCCAGAGAATAGGGCGTGCTGTAGGCTGCCTGTGCGCTGACGCCGGGACTTATGGAGCTGCTGCTGCTGCGCATCAGGATGAGAGGCGAGCAGGCCAGGCCGGCCACCACCCAGACCATGATGCTGATCGCCAGGTCGTAGCGCCGCCTCCACCGGCGTGCGGAGAACGGGTTGAGCAGGAAGACACATCTCTGCACGCTGATGCACACCTGGAGACAGAAAAAAATAGCACAATTTGTTGAAGGGAGAAGGGAGCTGAGACTCTGAACATTTGGCTCCCTTTAAAACAGATTAGAAGTGGCTACGCTGTCATTTGAGCTCCTCGGCTTCTTCTCGCGTCTTCACGGATTATTTTCATTATTCCCGCCTGCTCACCAGGAACACTATGGCGGCGTACATGTTGAGGTACTTCAGGTAGAAGCAGAACAAGCAGACGCCTCGTCCAAAGGGCCAGGTGTGTGTGAAGTAATAATAGATCCGGAGGGGCAGGGAGAGGATGTGGGCCAGGTCCGCTAAAGCCAGGTTTATCATGAAGATCACCGCCTTGGTCTTCTTACTGCGGAGCGACAAGCAGAAGAGGTAGCCATGTTTCAGAACGTGTTTGAGGTTTTACACACAAGCACACATATGTTATATATGTATATAAATAAGTGTGTGTGTGTGTTTGTGTGTGCGGGTACCTAATGTGTCTGCAGAGGACCCAGAGAGCGGTGGTGTTGAGCAGCAGGCCGGGGATGAAGAGCAGCAGGTAGAAGTAGGTGTACATCTTATCCATGCGCTGCTCCCAGCTTTTCATGTCGTCTCCACACTGTGAGGAGTTGACCAGGGACTCCTCCCACACTCCGGACGCATTCAGAGTCATTTTACGCTCTCAGGCCGACGCTGCAATCCTTCATCTTGTCACTCACACACCGAACACACTGCAATGGTAAAAGGAAAGCTCACAGTGGATGCAATGTTATTTTCTAACATCACATTTAGAGGAAGTCCCAATGTATTCTTAAATAAGTGACCCTTTATATTATTGAGACTTCAATCATGATTGATGACCCTTTAACATGATTTAATAATCCGTCATAGATCTGCTATGAGCTATTATTCTGGACAGCACTTGGGTTGCCAGGTTGTGAAGAAGATACCTCAAATCGGCAGCTGTTCTGGAGCTTTTGGTTGTGTACCATGATCCTCTTCGTTTGTAGTTGTCATGGAACTACATAATGTTCAAATGCACTTTTTTTTTCCCCTGTGGAAAGTTTACAATTTCTTTGAGTCTCATCTTTGGTTCGTGTCATCCTCCTAAAGCATAATACTTTTGTTTCTTTTAGCTTACTCCTTAATTCATCAGAGAAGACTTTTCCAAGGGACCATACAGTAAAATACTGTAAGTATTACAGTAAGTTGCTGTATTCAGTGTGATGCAATAGCTCACTGGATAAATTGCTGCCACTAATTTCCTGTCATTTAGAGTGTTATGGCTTAGCTTTCTTAAAGTATGAAAAGGTTTGTTTTGCTGGCTGCCAAACGGAATCAGAGGAGTCTCTGTCTGGCCGAAGATTGCAGCAGGAAACATGTGGAAGAAAGACAGCGTTTAGTTTGCTTATCACTCAAGCATCGCCCTTCCTTTTGCCATCAAGACCAGACCACACCCTTCCTCTGCCGGCCCCAGAGGGGAAGAGAGAACCGTTCTTGCTGCTTCACTGGAAATCTCACAGGTTTGGACTCCCTGACTCCCATTGGCAGTTGGGGCTGATCCGTCTGCCACAGTCAGCAGGTGGATCCCCTGCTCTACAGGTGCAGTTAAGAGTAGCACAACAGCATGTCCTCAGACCTGAATTTAAGGAAGTAGTGTGAGTGTTCGTGGAAACTTCAGAGGATATTTGGCGGCTTGCATTTTCTCAGCGTTGTTGTTTTTAGTAACTTGTCAATAGCAAAAGCCACTTGATCGGTTTCTCAAATTCTTACGTTTCAGTCTTAAAATCAAATCCCTGATGACGTTTCAAATCATCAAATAGTGCAGCAGTGATAGAATTTAGCCTGCATGACAACAACAGAGACAAATATGTATAATGGTTTAAAAGAAGAAGATAAAATGAACGCGTAATTCCTGTAACGTGACATTTGTAACACGTAATTACCGATACATTTTGATGGACCGCTAAGTCAAAGAGGATTTAATAACCAACACCCTGTCATCAGCAAAAGTGTGAAGCGTGACCTCTGTTTAGACAAAGCACAGCGGCGTGACCGCCTCACAGGCACCGTCTCCATAACCGACTAAACTGTGCGATTACCTTGTTGGCCTCCCCCGAAACGGGCGGCGTGGATGGGACGGGTAGAGGTCAGAGCCTGGAAGTGACCACCAGCGAGCACATGCTTCTGCAGCTCCGCAGCAGACTGACGCACAAACTCTCCTCCTCCAGCTGTGCAGCGGCAAAAACGGGGTCAACAGCAAAGCGCCCCTGTGCCACTCGAGCAGCGGAGACCTGTCAGCATGTGCATGTGAGCAACGCCTGCATTGAAACCGCCAGTGGCTGTGGTTTCTGTTCTAACGTCTTTGCACGAGTGAGCGGCGTCCGGTGTGGGCTGCTTCTTAGGTATGGTGATGACAGGAAGGGGAAGTGCTGCCCTTGCGAGGCTTTTTCTACCGTTTGCGACGTCACTGAGCTCCCAGCAATAAACTTAAAACACAGTGTTGTGGTTTATAAAAAATAAACAACATCACGCACAGGTAAAGGCCTCGATCTAAAAGAAGCCAGACAGACGGGGGATGAAGATGTTTGTTCCTCTTACCTCTTATTTTGAGTCTGGTCAGTGGACACAGACGAGTCTGAGCGCACGCCTGTTGTTTTTATACTACTCTGCTGTTTCACAAAGTTAAATTTGTATCCTTCAATGTTTGGAGATCAAAATGCAATCATCCACTTCCTCAATCAGATGTGACACTTCCTTTTTCAAAGATGTTTATCAATGCATCATTTTAGAAGATAGACGTGCGAGTGGACGTCACGCTTTGTGTTTTAGTCCTCTGCAAAAGGTTTGAGTTGAGTTTTTCTCAGGTAGCGAGGAGTGTTGATGCGGCCTCTTTGTTACACAGTTACAAGGCACAGTTCACAGTTCACAGTTCAACAAAATGGCAGCGGTGTTATCCATCGTGTCAGTTTCACACGCTCCTGCGCCTGCAGAGTCACACCCAGTCACACACACACACACACACACACACACACACACAAACGCGACAGTTAACCGTCGGTGGAGTCTATGCCGGTGTTTTCACTCAAACGTTTGTCCCGACTCGTGGCCACTAGAGGTCAGAGCAGGCCAACACTCTCAGCACACCGAGTGTGCAGCTTCTTTCCTCCTGTGGATAGAAGGGCAGATTGCTCCATTAAAGGACACGTTCAGTGTCTTCTGCTGCAATATTTCATCACATTCTCGACATGAACCGGTCCCGGGTCAGAGGACAGTTCTTACATATTTTTCTACACTTCCACTTCCTGCTCCTTCTCTCCACCCGTCCTCGTCTCCCTGCTATACCTTTAACCCAAATCCCAGAGGAGTCCATCCTCTGTTGTCCCTCTGTCTCCACTGCTGGATGCACATGGTCACACCACTCACACTATCGGAGAGGCCCACTAGACTTACAATATCTCTCTCCCTCTCCCTCTCCCTCTCACCTACTCTGTACATACTGCTGCTGCAGTTATAGAGGCGTAAGACATTCCCAAGTAAGGCCATGAATCTCGGACCCTGCGTGGTCCTATGAGAGAAAGAATAAGCAACTTGTGCTAACGTCTTATACAATGTCCCAGACAGAAATGGGTCCCCCTCTCCAGCAGGATCCTGTTGTGTGCACAAAGAAACATACAGACGACCCCAGCTGCTGGTGTTTGCGGTAGCTCAATGCGCCGTGACAAACACACAATCTAGCCGGGAACATGCTGGACCAGGACAGTTACAGTGTCTCACTGTGGATCTTTACTTTATCTCTACTGTGCTGTTTTGGGTTTTAAGGATTGGAATTCATTTCATTCAATAAAAGTTAAAGATGGAATGAAAGCTAGCTAGCGCACTGTCATAAGTCACATCCTGCGTGATGGCATGCTCAAGGCCTTTTTGGTTAAACGTGTTCACCAAACGCACCACAAATTCATGCACGCAAACTGCTGGATCTGCTGACAGCAGTGTTTTGCTGTACGTGCAGCAGCGTGACACAATGATTCGGGGTGTTTGGTGAACAGTGTTCACCCGAACTACTTTGCTGTGCATAAGAGACTTTGAGCCGATCTGCAGTGTAAGGCCAGATTAAGACAGAGAGACCTCATTCAGAGGCAAACAATGGACCATTGCTCCAGTCATTATAAGCGTTTGGCCAGTGACACGGCACACAGGCCAAGGTCCCCCACTGGATCGGAGCCGCCCTCTGATCCGACAACAAGATCGCTCTGGCTGCTTGATGGAAATGAAGAGTAGAAAAACTTCCTCATGAGTTCAAACCTACTGACATGCTGACAAAGACCAGTTCAGATTAGTTTGACCGAATCAACGGGAACGAGGCGGCGTGGGCAGAAATAATAAAGGCAGCCACGATAGCAATTCAAAACAGACATTTAATGGCCTCAAATGTCAACACATCTAACTCCTGTGTTATAATAGCAGTGGGTCTCACCACACTAACAAGTGTCATAACATTAAGGTCTAACATGATATAATGTGCTGTGAAAGCTTGAATACAACTTAAGGGCTCAGCGAGTTACAAAAGTACTTAACAGCATATTCCAACAATGCGGATGGAAATCTCCATTCTACCCACGATCCAGTGCATTTGTGAGTGTTTGTGTGTTAAGCCTGAGTGATGATGTGTTGCAGTCTCTTTTAGAGGCTCTGCGTGTCTCTGGACAATAGTCCCGGTGTGGCTGGGTCTCTGATCCCCGTAGTGTTCTCTCATAATAAACACACACAGATACATTCCTCTGCTCTCCAGTGGTGGATTAATCCGTAAAGCCCAGGCCATACCTCAGGGTTTACCTCAGGACTTAACTAATCTGCTGAGTTATGCGTTTGTCACTTCCAGGAACAAACAGCTGATTGCTTTGCTTTTGTTTTTGTAATTCAGGGCTCCCATCAAACCAACACTGTCCTCCGTCATCGTCCTTCTTCCGTGCCGAGTCAGAACTGACTCTCGGACATCTTTGACTCTTTTCCGTTGCTGGCCGGGTTGTGTGTGTCTTTGGGGAGAGTGTTTGCCATGTCCTGGGTGTCAGTGTCGCTGCGGGGCATACTCTCGGGCCGGGAGCCCGACCCTTTGCCTCCCATGGTCAAGCTCTTCTGGAAGCTCTCTGAGGTGAAGTAGTAGACCACCGGGTCCAAGCAGCAGTTGAGGCTGGCCAGGCACAGAGTGATGGGGTAAAGAGTCCGGGCGAAGCGCTCCACAGCGCAGTTAGCCAGGGCCTGGGTCCGCACCAGGGCGTACAGGAAGAGGATGGAGTTGTAGGGGACGAAGCAGATGATGAAGATGGCCAGATGGACCAAAATCATCCGTAGGACGCGTTTCTTGCTGTTACAGCCATGACCAACAGTCATCGGACGCCGCAGCGTCCGCAGAACAAGCGAGGAGCATACCAAGTTGGCCAGGAGGGGGAGAAGGAAGCCCACGATCTGGGAATGAAATAAGAAGCATAACAAACATCACTGTCGTGTCTCTGGTTAGCTAATAGAAGTGTATGAATAGTGTCTTTGTTACTATGTTTGACTGTCAGAGCCCGTCTCTCCTCACTCACCTCGATGAAGATGGTGATTTTGGACAGGTAGGTCCTCCAGGTGCTCTTGGAGAAGCCCTCGAAGCACGTGGTGGCCCTGTGTTTGTTGTTAATGGTGGAGAAGAAGGTCACGGATATTCCTCCCCCTACGATGGTCAGCCACACGGCGGCACACACCAGCGCCGCGTTCCTGCGCGTGCGGATGGAGCGGGAGCGGAAAGGGTAGACTATCGCCAGGAAGCGGTCCACGCTGATGCAGGTGAGGAAGAGCATGCTGCCGTAGATGTTGGTGATGAAGGCAGTGCCTGACACCTTGCACAGGCTATCTCCAAAAGGCCAGTTGCGATTGACATTGTAGAAGACCTTGAACGGCAGCGTGAAAACAAATACCAAGTCGGATAACGCCAAGTTAGTCATGAACATGGTGGTCTCGTTGCGCATCTTCATCCGGAAGCAGAACACAAAGAGGGCGGCGCAGTTGGTGATGAGGCCTAAGACGAAGACCACACTGTAAACCACCGAGTACAAGTTGTACTTGAAGGAGTCGTCAATGCCGCAGTCCTCCATTCCGGTCTCGTTGAGCACCAGGCTGGCCATGGCGACGGCTTCGACAGGGCGGGGGGGCTCCACAGAAAGAGGGTACGCCGAAGCCGGCAGGAAAGGGTGTGAGGGTGGGGGTCAGGCGGATGTCTGGGGACCGGAGGTGTCAGCAGCAGGAGCTCCACCAGTCAGGGCTCCTCCAAGTCATCGTGGACGTTCAGACACACAAACGGAGGCAGAGGCAGTCAGGATGCTCAGTCATCCTGTGGAGAGAGGAGGAAAGACACGCGGTCACTTCCTCACGATAAAAGTTACAGACAGAGAAGAAAACAACTCCAGCGCTCCACAAGACGAAGCGTACGGTAAACTGAGTATGTTTCATGTTTAAAGTGTGTAAAAGGCAGACATTTGTTACACCAGTGGGAATTTGAACGATTGTTACCATATGTGAGCCGTCGGACGTCTGGCCAACACGCAAACCCCCCAAATATACATTTTGACAAATGTTTGATGGATGTGTATATTTGGGAAAAATATTGTAAATGCTTCACAATCAAGTTTGTGACTTGTATTTAGTCAATCTTTCAGTGTTGGCATAGCTGTGTAACATTCAGTGTGTTTGCATGTTTGTCGGAGACTTCTGTCCGCATAAATAAAGTCCTGTCCGTCGTCACATGGCAGTGAGGCACGCGGAGCGAGAGGTAAACGTCGGTACTACAGATCAGGAGGTTAAAACACCGTTCGTGTAAGAAAGTATGCGAGGCCGAGCTCCGACTGCAGGAAGTAAACAAGTCGCGTTGGTGGCTCGGCACGAAAGCTGCCACCGCCGCAAAGCAGCGTTGCCATGACACACACAATGGTGTGGTTGTCAACATGAACAATTCAAAGAAAAATTCTTTTATAGTCATTTACACGAAGCGAAAATATTTGTGCGGGCGTGTGATGTCAGAACAGGGACTAGGTTGTTGGGAATAAGTTGAGTTTGAGTTATCTCGATCTGTGTGGTCAAGTCAGAACAGACTGCTGTGTGCAGCCTGATCACTCCAATGAAAGACTCTATCCCGTCACGCCATTGGGGGATGTTGGATCGAGCTCAGATCAATATTATGACCTAAAATCTCTCTCCCAACTCCTCCAGCTTCATGCAAAGTGCCGTTCTAAACGTCTGCAGTGGCCGATTTAAAGCCCTAAACTGGTCTTATCTCGTGTTACGCAACGGAGCCGGAACGGCAGTGAGGTGGTCGAGTGTAAAAAATAAATAAATCCAGGGAGTCTCTGGAAAGATTCACTCGTATCGCTCTTTTCACCTCACACACGCACAAAGGCGATGCTCTGTGTGTGTGTGTGTGTGTGTGTGTGTGTGTGTGTGTGTGTGTGTGTGTGTGTGTGTGTGTGTGTGTGTGTGTGAGCGGTCCATCAGCCCTGTCCCGTGCCAGCTGCGGTGTGACATCTTTACTGCTTTTTCACACGCCTCCTCAGAAAAGCTTTGGCCAGTCCGGCCCCTCACAATAATACCCTCACTGTACCCATCTGTCTCTCTCACACACACACACACACACACACACACACACACACACACACACACACACACACAGTGTAGGGTTCTGTGTACTGTGGCTCGGTCCCAGGACCTCTGACAGTGCCGGCTTCAAATTCAGCTGATGTCGTTCCTGCCAAGTCTATAGAACATTGGATTTGGCTGCTACACAGTTTATATGTAAGGAAACCAGAACCGCCTCCACTTCAGATCTGTAGCGGCACATTTAACGCATGTTGTGGATTTCTAGGAGTCCCACTGGGGGAATTCTCAGACCTGGATTTTCACGCACAGGTCGAGGACAGCTGCACATTTAAAAGGGTTTCCCGACAGAAACGGGCCCCTGGGACCCGCTGATCTGATCGGATCGAGTTCAGGCTCAGCTCACATCCAGCTGTTCCTTTCTCTCACACGCTAGGAGGAAGGCGGAGGCAGGGAGAGTTGAAGGTGGAGGACAACCAGGCGTACAGTGTTGGAGAGGACATCTTCCTTACAGCCAGCAGAGCTGATAGAGCCACACAGAGTGTGCTTGTAATCAGAGAGGTCTCGTTCGAATTACGTCCCAAGTCTCACAATCAACCAATGATGAATACATGAATATGAAGTCCTCCAAATACTTCTTTATAAGGTTTGCAATGTGCTGAAACTGTTACCACACACACACACACAAAAGGATTGTTGTTGAGACTGTGGAGAAAAACTGGCTGGATTGAGATTTAATCAGCACCTAAGACTTGAGGCCCACTGTAATTCAGAGGTGGAGTGTACTATTCACTAAGTATAATAAATACAATGTAGAGGTACTTGTGCTTTGAGTATTTCCATTTCAAGCAACTTTATACTTTTACTCCAATGTATTTTGGAAGACTATTACACTTGTAACTCCACTACATTCATTTGACTACATACTTTCAGATAACTTATATATAGATATATAAGTATATATATAGATAAGAAGCAACCAAGAAGTATATCAAGTCTCTGGAATGAGCCTCTCCTTTACCAGCAGCAACATGTACACATTAATACATCAGTAATTACAGTCTGGTGATATATTCTGTGATAATGGGCAACTCTAAATAGAGAGTACTTTTATGTTTTGTACATTAAGTATATGTTGATGCTGACACGTGTGTACTTTTACTTAGGAAACATTTTGAATGCAACTACTTTGTATTTTTTAAGTTAAAGATCTGAGTACTTCTTCCACGACTGCTGCATGTTTTGTGGTGCATTTGCATGAGACTACAAAAGGTGTTGTTCTGTGACCCTGAACACATTAAATGAGCCTTGTGGTAAACATGAAATCTATTTACAGCACATCATGTTCAATTATAGCAAAACAAAAAGTTAACTTCTTTGAAATTGCAGTAGCCTTCATTAAAGGTTGAGTGTGCAATTTAACCACAACAGCTCAAAGCCCAGTAGCTGCATTGTGCCAGCTCTAAACATATAATTGAATTTCTTGGCTCCATTAGTTCTCTCATGTGAAAAGCAGCCACTCACAAGTTTCCCCCAACGAGAGACAACACATGTTATTTTTGTCAACAAAAAGAAAGACATCATTGTGTGAAGACAAAGCGGACTGGACTTACGGGCAGCTAGAGGATGACAGCTCACCTCCTGCTCACTGGGGTTTGTGACGCTGGCAGCGGCGCAGCTGTCAAAAGGAAAACTCCGCACTTGTTGCCTGTCTTTCTCTCCTGAATGTGTCGGAGCCGCTCGGCGTCTCCCCCCGCACCCACACCCACCCTGGACCAGACTGCAGGAGGGGAGTCACGGGGCACCCTTTTCCAGCGAGTTAGCGACGGCAAAAAAACAAACTGCGGGTGTGAGTTTCCTCAATTAATCCCGACGACTCGCTCCGTCCGTCCGTGCGCTTGGAGTGGAGGGGACCGCTTCACATCCACCGCGCCTGGGGCGTTTGTGCGCGAGGGGTGGACGCGCGCGCGTGCGTGGGCGCGGACTGTGCGGAGGGCTGCTCGCGCGGCTACAGGAAGCGAGACAATGGCACCTCGGCTGGGCAGTATAGGAGAGGTGGAGGAGGGGGGGTAGTGGAGAAGGAGGGAAGGACAGAGGGGAGACAGGCTGCTGTCATATAAACACACAGGCCGCAGGCTGTTTGTATTAGCGCCACTGCAACATGGCCTGTGCATGTGGTAACAGCACCGCTGAGCCAGTGGTCCAAAGTCACGACTCAAGTGCTTAAGAAACACGTTGAGGCACTTGCGTGAGTATTTCCATTAGGCTATATAACTTCATACAGCTTTAGTTACTCGTTTCTCTGCAGCTACAGATTTGACATACAGTAAAACAATTCAAGTGAAAATGACAATATGAAAAATCAAGAAACCAGTGTATGTGTGTGTGTGTGTGTGTGTGGGCGTGGTCCTCCTGGCTCTCCGGCCTGCTCATCGTCCACACCTGTCTGCAATCAGCTAATCATCCCAGCGGTGTATATCTATCTACCCGCTGGCGTGTCAACCACAGTTCATTATCTAAACGTAACAACTGTGGGTAGCAGCACGCAGGCCAAGCTTCTTCTTTTTCGTTATGGTTTTCTTGTACCTGAACTAATCCTGGTCCGTTTCGGTGCTCCAGGACGCCTGTCTGTCTGTCTGTCTGTCTGCCTGCCTGCCTGCCTGCCTGTCTGCCTGCCCCCCTCGTGCTACCGCAGCCTGCCCAGATCACTCATCCCCGTGCAGAATACACTTTTTTTTAAACGTAAACCAACCTCCAGTGTCCTGGTTTGGTTCAGCCCCCTGTGATACCGTGTAGGTTGTGTATTGTTATAGATAGATTACAGCAAAGTATAAGAAATAGTTCCACCTCAACCAGTTACGTTAAAATGCCGCTTACAGAGTGTTCAATGTAATAATAAAACACTGAGAATCGCTTTGTGATACTACTTTAAACAAAGGATGGGATACTTTTACAATCTTGAAGAGTTCATAAACTCTTTTTGACAAATTCAAATAGTTTCAACTGAGATTAAGTGCTTGTTTATGCCAGAGAATAACTGAACTTCCCCTGGTGAGAGACTGTCCTTGCACAAACAAATCACTTGAGCACGTGTATAATTAAAGTTCAAACTGGGGATGATATCTTCAGAGTCTCACATCAGCCAAAGATATGTTAACAGCTATGTGTGATGAGCACAATGCTATTTTGGCGGATCAAAGTGCTGCCACCCCGTTGTTACAATACAATCTTCTTGTCTGAGGCTACGAAAAGAGTTATTTTTAGCCAGGTGATGGGGCGTGTTGGACAGGTTCCCATTGTGTTCAAGCTGGCATGGGGCTGTGTGTGTGTGTGTGTGTGCGCGCGTGTGTGTGTGCAACAGAGAGAGGTACTTGACAGAGAGGAAGTGGACTTTGGGGGTAGCGTCTGGCAGGCTGAACACTCCACAATAGCAGCAGGGAGGACAGGACATCCTGCTTTCTGCACACACACACAATCCATTACACACCACCAGATGTCTTTAACCTTTGGATTGTTGGTGTTGAAGTTCACGTGTTTAAAGAAGTTGCACGCTGTGATAAAAACATGTTTCTTTAATGATGTTTCACAGCATGATTCCAGTACTTCCCTTCGTTTTGGCCAGCTCAAAATATGGTATTGCTTCAAAATCATTTTCAAATCTTCGTTCAAAGACTTTCCTGTTACTGGAATTTGAAACCGACACAATTTTGGCTGCGTTAACACACTACTGGGCCATTATGAGGGAAATAAAAACTATATTCATGTTAATGTATTCGCCTTACAAGTCATAGGATAACCTCAGAGACGACAATATTTTCATTTCATACCACATACGTATTATCCTGGGGGAACATTAAGGTCTGTATCATATTCTCATCTACATATTTCAGTCTGGATCGACCCTCCTCTGACCAACATTGTGTTTCCCAGAGTCCCCGGCTTCCTCTCTGTGTGTGTACAGGTGTGTGTGTACAGGTCCGTGTCCGTGTCCGTGTTTGTGTGTGCCCTGCCATCAACCTGTACCAAATCTACCTTCACAGCTGCCTGCGATTGCCTCGTCACTTCTCTCAGCTCTTCACACACTCGTGGACTCAGTTACTGAACTAGTGTCGTGTCTTAGGCCGCTTGAAGTGTTCACTCAAGTTATTTTGTGTTTATGCTGGTTGGCTGCCAACGTATACCTCTCTGTGTGCTAGAATATCTTCTTGCCTGCCTGTTTTCCAAATGTTTGTACTAAAAAGTATTCTTTTTTTCTTTTGTGGCTCTTAAGATGACTCCTGTGTAATCGAAGGCCAGATGCCGCAAAGAATAGATGTCACCTGTCAGTTACTTGCATGTTGTGTACCTTCCACATAACCTGGTCTGACAAGCTGATTGTTCAACGACAGCGTAGCGCAGGTCGCCTGTGATGAACCGACGGTCAAAGCGTCCGAGAAACAAATCTAATGGAAGCGGAGGAGCGAAAGCCGTGTTGAAATGTCACGACTGAATGAACCGAGAAGACGTGTCCTGTTTGATTGGGTCGCAGAGACATCCCCCAGTTCTGACACACACACACACACACAACACACTCCGCCCACCTGATTCTCCGTGTTTGGTAACGGTAACCAAGCTGTGCGGCCCCGGCCGAGGCTTTGTGAGTCACACCAACCAGAACAAAGACCCCATTACTGCTCTCTCTCTCCCTCCCTCCATCGCCTCTCTTCCTCGACCCCTCTGTCCTGCTCTCTTTTAATGCGATGATGAGTGTGTTTCCTTTGCT
This sequence comes from Taurulus bubalis, assembly GCF_910589615.1. Classification (NCBI taxonomy): domain Eukaryota; kingdom Metazoa; phylum Chordata; class Actinopteri; order Perciformes; family Cottidae; genus Taurulus; species Taurulus bubalis. The sequence continues at coordinate 20,409,373 of NC_136601.1, forward strand.
CTCCTCCCCTCGCCTCCGTCCATCCTCTCATTCATTGGCTTCAGGAGGGTTTAGTGGGCAGCCCCGTCGTGCCGTACATACCTCTGCCCTGACAACAGAGCCGGACAAAAGGCAGCAAGGCAGTAAAACACAGGAGTCCAGAGCTCCGTGGGTTTTATGGATTGATATGAACGTGACTGCTGTGGGACGTCCCAAGTGTGTATGTGTGTCCGTCCATTGCTGACCTTAGCCCCCTTGAGTCAGCGTTGACCTGATTAGAGACCAGCTCGTCTGCAGCGGAGTGTGCAGCGGAGTCCCGGATCAATGCGGCCGGCTGTGACCTCAGCCGCAGAGGTGTAGGCCGCAGACGCTCCGAGGCCTCAGCCGGAGATCGAGCAGCGGGTTGTTTACCCCACAGCGCTGATAGTGAAAGGTGCAGCATGAGCAGCCAAGGGTGAGCGCCTGTTCTCCCAGTCTGAGAGACGAGACAGACAGGCTGACCAGACTGACCCCGGCCTGTGCAGACAGGGCCATCTGTTTGTCTCTGTGATATAATGGGCCGATGTACTTTGCCTCCGGGTATATACAGCAGAGAGCCGTCTGTCAAAGGTTTGATCAGTTCATTTCCACACACGGTCTTCTTGGCAAGGCAAGTTGTTATTGTACAACAACAACAAGGCAATTCAAAGTGCTTTACAGAAGACTGGGAAGTATTTAATAAAAGAAACACAAGGCAATGTATAGAAAATAAAAAAGACACGACACGGACACATAGGATTTAAAAGGGTAAAAATTTAAAAAGATGATACAAATAAGGTCAAATAGAACAAAACATAAAAATAGAGCATTCATTCACAGTGCAATGTGAGATATGAATATATAGTCCCACGGTTTGTTAATAAAAGGCAGCGGTAAACAGGAGCGTCTTCAGCCTTTATTTAAAAACGGAGAGTTGGAGCACACCTCAAGAAGACTTCTGGGAGTTTTGTTCCAGATGATGTGGTGCATAACAACTGAAGGCTGCTTCTGGGAGTTTAGTTTTCACTCTGGGGACAGAAAGCAGGCCTGTCCCAGGAGACCGGAGAGCTCTGGGCGGTTCGTAGTAGATCAGAGATGTCCTTTGCCCCTAAATCACTCTGCGCTTTATAAACTAACAGTGCTGGTTTGGAGTAATTCTTTGACAGAAAGGGGGCGCTAGAACCGCATGTAACAGCAACATATACTGTGTACGCATGTTAATGATTGGTCAAAAGATGGGCTGCAGAGCTTCATTCATGGGGAACAACATGTGATTCATTCAAAAACATTGTATGACATCCACTCATATATATTTTTAAGCACAGATTACTTGATGAAGGAAGTCCCCTCACTCCTCTGCTCGTTCACAGCCTGCAGGGCCCAAATGAACCTTGACCTGTTGGAGAGGACAACAGGATCTGTTGTTATATTTAAAAGTCTGACACCCCACATTGTTTGCCCGTGGCTGACAGCCCCAGTGCTAAAAGTGCACTCTGCCAAACAGAGAGCATCATGGGAAGGAAGACGCCACCGGCGTTCCTCCATGCTCTTCACCCCGTTGTTCCTCGGTTTCCATCTTTAATTGATTAGTTCCAGGAACACTTAAAGTTGCAGCTACACACTCATGCGAACGGACACGCACTTGAGCGGCCATGTTAATCAGCTTGTTGTAGAGGCGGAGTCCCTCCATCCTCTCTTTAGTGTTTTGCTCTTTGTTACAAAGGACTCTGCACAGACTACACAAAGTACCAAAGAGAACGCTGTGCTTCCCTCTGCTGGGCACGGCTCACACTTCACTGAAACCCTGAAGAACCCACAAGGAGAGGGATGCTGTCACTCACCTGAGCTCTACTCCTCCTCCTCACTCATGTCCTGTGCGTAGGAGTTCAAGATGTTTCTCTGTTGTGGTGTGTGATGTGGAAATGTCGCTCACAAATGCAAACTGTTGACCTGCATGATATTCATCTGTGACCTTTTGTGCCCTCAAATTAGTGTAATGCCTGGTTACACCTTCAAGCCTGTAAACCTGGGTTTGTGACCTTTATGCAGAAAATGCTTTTGTGTGTCTGTGTGTGTGTGTGTGTGTTATCTGATCGGTAGCCAGTTGAGTAACTGAGTGGCTGGCAGCCATTCACACAAGTTAAGATGGAGCTATTTCAATTATTTAGGGGGAAAAAATAGATTGCTCCCAAATGGCCCCAGTTGGCGTTTACTGCTCTCAATCAGTCTTACTGTGCTAATGATTAGCTGCAATGTTGTTCCATCAGAACACATCTTGTAAAACAAACAAACATCAGGGACCGTGAAGATCAGCATAGGATACAATCCTGCTGCAACGGACTGGTTAATACTGCACACATTTAGTCGAGGGTCATATTTCCTTTTAAGTGTCTGCCAGATCAAACAGTTGAGAGCATGTTTACAAAATGAACCCGATCATAATCTCTTTCTGTTGAAATGTGAGGTCAGCTTCCTTCACAAGAATCTCAGACATAAACTGAGGAAACCTTTGATAGAAAATCCTACTTTGAGCCATATTGCACAGTAGTTATGGGCCCACTGTAACGTATTCACCATACTTCACGTCATACATTTATGTGTGTACGCAGTTTATTAGAAATATGCTCAAGCTATGTTCTAGTTTTTGAAAAAAGAAAGAAACCACATTTGAGTGATTTTACCACAAAAGTCAAAAGTGCACACACATAAACAGTCAATTCCAGATATGTAGTTGTCACTTGTAGCCACAGGGGCCATTGTTCTGTTCAAGTTACATCTCAATTTAAAGCCCATATAAATACATTTTACTCAGAATATCTACTACTCATATTACAAATAGTTTTACTGTATAAATTAAATATAATTTAAAAAAGGCCTGGAATAGTGTATAGCCAAGTCTTTTAATGAAAAAGGCTCTTTCTCTTCTGCGATTTTTTAAAGAGGACAGCGTAATGCATCCATAAATTCACCAGCCATAATGTCCTCCTCAGGTAGGTGGAGACCGCTGGAAGGGATGGAGGAGGCATCAGACCCAGAGAGGAACTTTCAGAGGTTTGAGGTGTTGAGAAATAAGTCAGAGGTCTGGAGTCCTGCAAAAAGTTTGAGTGGAGCGAGAACCACAGTTCCAGCAGAACAAGTATCCAGACCAGGTGGCAGCCGAGCTGAGCCCAGTGAGAAGTCCTGAATCTCAGAGTCTGCTGAGGCCAGCGCGACACCAGCGTGGCCTCCAGCCCCAGCAGCCCGAGCAGGAGCAGAGAGGCCAGGTGGTGCGTGTCAAGCAGCCGCTGACAGAGCGCGCCCACCGCCTCCCTCCACCGAGCCGACTCCCCCTCCTCCGCGAAGCCCGTCTCGGTCCCACAGCACAACTCCTCCGTCCACCGGGCCAGCCGGAGCGCCCAGTGCAGCAGCACGAGAGTGTCTGTGAGAGCCAGCCGGGCCAGGAGCACGGTGGAGGGCTTGGTGGAGGTGTGAGGGGAGCGCAGCAGCACCAGGGCCCGCAGGCTGAACACACAGCCCACCAGCAGGGGGAGGCCAGCTGTGTCCGGCAGCAGCAGCACCGTCACCATCTTCAGCAGCAAGAACCGACGCAGCCATCCTTTAGAAGTCGAGAGCATTCCTGCTGGGGCTGAACCAGGCCAGCAGCAAGAGCTCATCTCCCAGAATGCCTTGAAAACGTGCTTTGACCTGCAGAGAGTTCAACACTTGGAGGTCAGTGGAATGCTCCTACCTGGGTTTGGAGCTCTGCTTTACCCAAGAGACACACAATGGTGGTTTATCTCCGTCACGTAAGAGCTTTACAACTCTCCTTTTTCTTTCATGACTAAGCCGCGCAGTGTTGTGTAAGTAGGCAGAGGCCCGGGCAAGCAAACACGGCATCAATGAATTCCTCAACTTTATAGGCATGTTGAGTCGAACATTACTGAGGTTTAACGTCACCTCTCGTCTTGGCCGAGTGCCATGGAGAGAACATCCGTGTGGCATGCATTTCGTTTAATTTGAAAATAAAAGGATAAAAGATCCTCATAAAAAGCACATGACAAATAAAGGCATAAGGGAACGCAAATATAATTACATTTATGGATGGCAACAATTTAAATAAAGTCAGATCAGTGTATTTAAGATCAGGTGACATGATGAATCATTTTGATGTATTTAAACTTATTATTCTGTTGAAGATGCCTCAGCTCTCTCCGCCCACTTCCCTCAGATCCAATGCTGACCTCTCTAGATATCTAAAGGGGTTCTTCACATCACTTCACTTCACATGTATTTACCCGTAAGCAAAGAATGTAACCTTGTTTGTAAGAGACTCACCTGTGTATTGGCAGGAAGTGGAGATTGAACGTCATGTTTCACCTGGACACGAGCTGACACGAGCTGACACGAGCTGACACGAGCTGATTTGGGCGATTTCCCCAACCCGCCATGCCCTCACCTCTTCTCACAGAGGCTGAATGAGAGCGTGTGCGTCTCTCTTCTCTTGATCTACTCTGGTTGCTTCAACTCAACCGGTTCTGTCTGCAAATGTCATCATGTCTGGTCTGGAGGAGAGCCAGACTGCGTTTGACTCATGCTGCAGGAGAATCTGTGCCCGAGGGATTTCCATGCATCACCAACCGAAAACCTCTGTGTTATTCCATCCAACGCGGAGCCAAAAAAGGAGCTTTACATGGGCGAGTTGGTGCCAGGAAGGGAGTTGACCAAGATGTCTTACACACAGCCAGTCAAGAAAATGCTGGTGAACTGAAGCTCACCATGATGAGTGTCCCCGCAGCGGGCTGTCAGTGGCACAGTGCGAGTGTAAATGTCCTGATCAATGATTTTACCACCAGGTGTCGAGTAAATGTTTCTATCAGGCGCCAGCACGTTGGATGCTGTTTTCGGCCAGGCGGGGAGAAACACACAACCGTATCCACAGCAAATAGGGTGCGATTTCTAGGGGGCGTTGCTTCATGAATTGGTCCCGGCATTTCTGTGATGGTTGACTGGGAACAGGTGTTTTTGTTTTGAGTTTTGTGCTCAATAGGCTGGGTGAGTAAGAATGCATCACGCAACATGTGAGTATTTGTGTGTCCTCCAAGAAATTACGTGTATATAGTTCTACTAACTTGTTTTCCCAAACTAGTTGGTGAGAGAAAAAGCCAATTTGATTGAAGAGGAAGTTCCATATAGCTCACGTTAATACAGATTGTATTTGCAGATGATGAGATTAACTTCCCTGTGTAATGAGTGAAATCTGCTCCGTTCATCTGTGTTGAACGCGGCCGCAATGCCTCAAAGAACTGCACGGATGAAGCTGATGACTTCACACAACCGTTGAGAAATTCAAAGATGGCCGTATGACCTGACCACGACCTGTGACAACATAGGCTCACATAAACTGGCAGTTTAAAACGTAAAATGTTGAGCGCTTCATAGCGTGCTCATCATCAGATATACAATAACGTGGAAGCTTCCTTGTCATGTTCTACGTACATTTCTCCTTGTTCCTCTGTACACACTATAGCGTATTGGTTCATCAGTGTGTGCACACGCTCAACTATTTCTGTCATCCACGCTGGATGGGTGTGAGAAGTTATGTAAACAAGGCCTGAAGCCATTCCTTTGGGGATAGGAAAGATTAAACTTTACAGCGATCCTCTTGAAACCACATGTTCCATTTATAAAGGCTATTTGAATAAACTATATATTTCCATGAACAGAGATGCTGTGCCATGCCTGAACTGTGGCTTTTATTCTTTTTGATTTTTTTAATGAACCAACAGAGTGCTATTCCATTATTTGTAATATTAACTTTGCAGTACGTGAATCCTGAACAGTCAGATGTTTACACGGACCTGAAGCCTCCAGGATGTATGAAGCATTATCGGCACATCAGCCAACAAACAATCTGAACTGCACAAACTATGTCAGCAAATAGGAAACCACAGAGGTCTGTTGTTTCCCTTCCAGTTTTCTGTTTGAATCTTATCTCTTCGCACCAAACTGCTGAGATGAAGTGACCAATGAGAACATTCTTGTCTGCAGGGTATTACCGACTCTGTGAGAGCAACAAAAAAGCCATTTAAATTACAATAGATCTCAGTGTAGGCCGAACACCCTGCTACTATTTGTCTTTGCCTTTAATAAGCCTGCTTTTCTTTTAAATCTCAACTCCATGAATTTCTCTGTTAAAGCATGATAAATGAACTAAACTGCACTTAACAAAAGGTTCTGAAATGACTCACACAGCGATTATGAGATGTGTGGCGATTGAGAAACAGATGCTCCCACTTCCATGAAAGGAGCGGTGCTGAGAGGCTGCTAGACCAGCTCAAATATGTGGAGTATCTGTATCTAGTAAACAGAGGCGGACAAGTGTTCATACCTCAACGACAGAAGGAGGCAGCTTTCTAAGCTCCTAAAGGACTCACACAAGCGCTTTCTGCCACTTCTTATGGTCAGGATACATTAATATGAAAGAAAACACAGTTTCACACACAGTTAGCGACTAGTTGGTGAACACAATGTAGCTTTTAGCTGCTAAAGAGCTAGCAGTTCCCCTCAGAGAAAACAGAGCTAAAAGGAGAGCGCTCATGTTGCTCTTTATTCGTCGGATGAGTTAATAGGCAACTGTTCACCACATCACCTTAAACGGTGTTAGTATGTCAATGTTGCATTTACAACGTGTTTACGCTAACCGCAAGTAGCCACAAAAAAAAGCAGATTTAGGCTAAGCTGAGGCAACTGAAAAGGCTTGGTTGAGATTAAGGAGCGATCATGGTTACGATTGAGTTTGGAGAAAATGATATTCAAGTTTAGAAGAAACCAATGACCACATCTTCTAGTGTCTCACACGCTCAGCAGCAGTAACATCTTACTGAACCATGTCGGAGGAACCATGCTCCCTTTACTTCAAATGTCAAAGGCTATTGCAGGGCTCTCAAGTGTCACGCATTGAGCGTGACTGTCACGCATTTCGGTCTTAAGTCACGCCCTCCCGCCACACATCGTATTTCTCACGCTGAAAAAAACTCTAGGCTATTTAATGTGCCTTGTGTTTTTGTAACCTTTTTTTTTTGTTTAGGGGGTTGAACCGAACTGTTACCGTGTTTTTGTGTATTTTACAGACTGCCAAGTCCCGTTCAGTGCTGTGAAACACAAGTGTTGTGTCATTGTGTGTCATAGCTGCTGATCTATGTCGCATTTAAATCAGAAAAGGTGTAAAGGTTGAGACTGTATTTCATCAATTAAATCACCAGAAGCTACCAAACTTTACATTCGCCTGTTCGTTTTGTGTGTGATAAAGTTTCAGTTAGTGAACTTTACTACTGCGGTGAGGATTTACTTTGCTTTGAGTGCTTTCCTTTCACTCACACACACATTTAACTGACGCTTTTAAGTGCATTCAACCATGAGTTGAACTCACACACACACACACACACACACTCCCCTCACCACATGCTTGTTTGTTGAGTATCATTATGGTAAATGTTTATAGTTGTTATAGTTTTAAAGAGCAGTTTTCTGCAATAATAGCTGGTTGTTATAGTCAGTGCTCGGATTCAACCCTTCACTTTTCACTCTATCAATGTGGAATAATACTTTGACTCTTGACATTTTGAGATAACATTCATCTATATTCAGAATCCAATTGATACTAGTACTGTTTTATTAATATCAATCATTGAATTTTGTATACTTGCTAATAACAAAACCCACTCCTGCCACACCCAGCACCACGAACAAATAAATATTGCATGATAAGGCACCTTAGTTTATTAAGCCTTTTGACTTCCCGTTCACATTATTGGATATTGGAGATCACTGAAATTATGATTCCAGGAAGAGGCCAGCTCATGAAAATACACTCAACTCAACCACCATTGGTTGTCAACCACCTGTAGATGCTGACAGATATAAACTACAGACGCAGTTTCAACATGTCAGATGGGTCAAAACTCAAATATTCTTCTCCGTTCCCTTCTGCACTGTGGAGCTCATCGAGTAATAACTCTGATAAAAAGTCAGTGATTTTGGTACAGACAGGTCCTGAGTGCAAGTGGGGTCTTGATGTTTGTCTTTGCTGGTCCCTAACCACTAAATGAGTTACACATGAATTACGTCCACCACAACGGCCTTTCAGCTTTGCCCATTTCCACTGCAGCATCCGCTGTCCATTTACTCATTACAAATCACACTCATTAGGAGCTTTGAAAGGAAATGCTGGGTCATAACTAACTTTCATCATTAAAAAGTGGTTGTCTTGATGGACCCATGTGCAGTATATCCCTTTGCCGCCTCACGCCTCAAGATTAATAAGGTGCTATAATAATGCTCTTGACTTGCTTCTGAAGCGCGGCCAAATGACTCGGATGTTCCTCCTCGTCAAAAAGATAACATACAGTTTCAGCGGAACAGATCCGCTAATAAAAGGAAATGAGGCAGAAGTGGGAGATGATACACAATTAGGCAGATTACAGTGTTCAGAACAGAGTCGTTCAGTGATGACCACAATGTAAACAAGCTCTGGGGCTTTATTGTGTTTTGTATTGACAAAGTTGCTCAAATGATGCAAATAGGATTCATCTAAATGTCGTATATTCAAATATTGAGTCAATAAATAAAAGTAAATTAAAATTCAGAGCAACCAACTAACAGGAGCACAACTTTCCATGTTAATGCCCTCCTCTTTTTCTTTTCACCCGCAGTTCTTTTTAGTTTATTGTAAATATGTGTCCGTAATGGTTGATGATGTCATTGGTAGAAGAGAGAAGAAGATGATAAGAAAAGCTCCTCAACTACTGAGGCTGTGAGGAAGTGGCCACCTGCCGCAGTCTCCTCCCACTGCTGCTACGACATCTGGCAGACGAGGCAGAGAAGACCAAGAGACCAGAGCAACGACCGGCTGCAACGCTCCGACACAGACAGGAATACAGAGGTAAGTAAGGAAGGAGGGCTGGGTTTTTAAATCAGAGATGTTTCTCACTTTTGGGCAAGTAAGATTATTACAGCTAGTAGTTATAATGCAACATGTCACATTCAATATTTGGCCACATTTTACGCTCCTTCAAAGAAAAGACAAAACAAGAGAGACAACGCAAGCAGGCATCCAGCATGATGGACACAGATACACAAGTTTACAGCAACGTGCATGACATTCTGGAGCAATGAATGCATTTTATGTTATTCAAAGTTTTTTTTTATTGCATTTGTATTTTCAAGCAAGGCTGCCAGTTAATGTAACAAGCATACAAATGTATTACCTGATTGATACACAGATAAATAGAAGTTGGTTGCAAAAAGATTGCGTCATACACGTTTATCTTTTTTCACCCAACGACAGACGTCGAAAATGCTTGTCTACTATCTGAAACATCAAAGTCACCACGCTCTCTTTCTTTTTTCCTATCCTTCACACGCTCTCTTTTGCACACTTTCACCATGCCATTCTTCCGTTGTCTCTGCAGCTACAGGTGTGATCAAAAATGTCAAATCTGACAGGCACCGACGGGAGCAACTCTACCGAATGCTCTACCGAACCCATCGATGACTTCCGTAACCAGGTTTACTCCACGTCCTACTCTCTCATCACCGTGTTGAGCCTGGTTGGGAACGGCTTCGCCCTGGTGGTGCTGATCCGAACGTACCGCCAAAGCTCACCCTTTCACATCTACATGCTGAACCTGGCAGTATCCGACCTGCTGGGCGTCATGACGCTGCCGCTGAGAGTTCTCTACTATGTCAACAAGGGCCAGTGGAACCAGGGCGATTTCCTCTGCCGTATCAGCTCCTACGCCCTCTATGTAAACCTCTACTGCAGCATCTACTTCATGGGTGCCATGTCCATCACGCGCTTCATGGCCATCGTCTTTCCTGTGCAGAACATGCGGCTGGCGACAGAGACCCGCGCTCGCCTGGTGTGCTTGGGTATCTGGGTGTTCATCTGTCTTACCTCCTCGCCCTTCCTGATGTCTGGCCAGGTTGTTGACACCCACACAAACAAAACCAAGTGCTTTGAGCCTCCAAGTGATAAGGGAGGTGTGCAGGGACTAGTTAAGATGAACTATTTCTCTCTGGTGGTGGGCTTTGCCCTGCCCTTCCTGGTCATCCTGCTCTGCTACGCTGGCATCATCCGCGCCCTGCTGTTGCGCAACAACTCTGCCCGGCGGCAGCAGGGCGCGAGCGCCAGGGCCATCCGGATGATCGTCATCGTCCTGCTGACCTTCCTGATCAGCTTCATGCCGTACCACGTGCAGCGCACCATCCACCTGAGCTTCCTGTCGCGGAAGGACACCACCTGCCCAGAGCAGTTGGCCATGCAGAAGTCCGTCGTGGTGACGCTCTGCCTGGCCGCTTCCAATTCGTGCTTCGATCCACTGCTTTATTTCTTCTCCGGGGAGGGTTTCCGCACTCGCTTGTCCTCACTGCGCAAGACGGTGAAGGGCAACCCCCTGAACCGTATAACCAGAATAAAGCCCGTCTCAGTCTCAGACTCAGAGTCTGCGAACACCCACCTTGCTGCTGCCAGTTAATTTGTACCAGACAAACAAGCATCTCGGGATTTGATTGAAGGAATACTTCACCCACAATAGTACCATTTGTATTTCACTTACCTTTAATTCTCAAAGAAAACCTTTTCTGGCATGCTTCCACAGTGAAAGGAGAATAGGGCTTGGTACTGCACGGCATGCGTGAGGGTTTGTAAACAGATGATTGAATATAGTTTCGCTGTCGTTAAACGGCGTCCCCATTTACCTCAGTTCATTAAGGCCTTTTTAGATTTTTTGGTTTGTTTTTTTGGTTTGTCATGAAAAAAATATTTTTCATAATTTCAATGTAATACGGGGCGTGTAACTGATATACAAATGTTCATCTAGGTCAGTGGTTCTTAACCTTTTTGGAGGTACTGAACCCTGCAAGCTTCATCAGTGCATTCACTGAACCCTTCGTAATTGGAAAAAATAAATATGATTTCTTCAAAACATAGGTATATATTTTGTTAGTGCACAAAATGAACCATGCATCAGTTGCACACAAAATCACTGTGTTCAAAGAACAAAACCAACAAAACATGAATTTCACACAAAAACATAACTCAATGAATATTTACTGCAAATCAATGTGATTTTTGCTGTTGCCTTTCAGATACAAGTTCAGAAATGCACGGCTTCACCTTGGCAAGTGCCACTCTCATATCATTTTCGCAACAAAGTCTGTTCCTTTTCTTAGTTTTCATGTCTACCAGCCAGCCGGGCAGGGCAGGAAACCACATTACACGAAAGATCGTTGTCTCTGAAGTCATCCGCGAGTTTCTTCACATAGACTAAAAATAAAAAATCTTCCTTTATCTCGTCGTCTTTCATATAGTGCACAAATACAACAAGCTGGCTTAGATTGGAAACGCCGGTGGAGTCGAGTTGGAGGCTGAATTTTGCTGGCCTTGAAATCAGATCTGCAACTACTTGAGCAAAGATGTCAGCGCTCGTGTGAACCGGACTATACTGTGTGTGTCTTGACCCCCGTCGAACCCCTGAGAGTGACTCGCCGAACCCCTGGGGTTCAGGTTAAGAACCACTGATCTAGTGTGTGTAGTATTCCTGTAAGGAGCTCATTTACAAACAGGGAAGGAGTTGAGAGAAACACAAAGAGAAGAATGGCTGAAAAAAAGAGTATTTAAACATGTAAGTGGCAAGTCTCAGTCTCATGTATAATTCTAAAGAATGAAAAGTGTTCAGTATTGTAGTGACGTTGTTCTGCGTTATCATTGTGACAGTGACTATACTCAAACCGTGGAATTATATATATGAATTCACAGTATATAAATGTATTGTAGATACTTTTTAAATGTTTTTTATTGAGTTGTGTATCACACAAGAAGGGCTAAACTATGCTGTGTTGACTACTGTAGACCTTTACTATTCTTTTTCTGATAATTACTCTATCATTGTTTTGTTTTTTTAGCATTTTCGTTAAGTTGTTATGACCACAACCTTTTTTTTGTGTTGAGTGATTATGATTTTCCACGCTTATAATAATTAATTTTACTCCATTTTTGTGCTTCAGAATTTGGTATATATTTCTGTGCATGTTTTCTCTAAATAATATTGATGATGATGATGATGATGATGATGATGAATTAGGATTTTCTCAACTTTAAGGGAGTTTAATTTGTTGTATTTTTTGGCTCTCAAGAGTCACATGAGAAGTACGACACCACTCTCATAACTGTGCGGTAAATATGAAGCTACAGCTTCATATTAGGTAAAGTTTACCTAAGCTTGGTTTAGATGTGTGTGTCTCCACTCTTTATGCTAAGCTAAGATAACCAGCTCCTGGCTGGAGTTTCATATTTTTCTGTGCAGATGTGAGACTGGTATCATAGCGAGAAAGCAAATGAGAAATGATGCTGCTGTAATCCTGTCGTGTGCAAATAATGTGTCATGTATGATAACTGCATCAATAAATCATCCAATGCATGTCAGTTCAGTATGATCCTATTAAAAACCCTCACTATGATGGAAGTCACCACCTCCGTCCACTGGGTGTCGCACCAGCACACATTCTTGCCGCTGTCCTCCACAAGATTCACGGCTGAGCGTCTTCACCCGATGCTTTTCTATTAATCGTCTTGGTTTCTCTGAGATGAGAAAGCAATGAGCCGCAGCACTGCAAGAGGAGTTTTGTTACACTGTGACTAATTAAATGTGTGCAAAAAAAAGTCTTAAAGCTGTCAGTATGGCACATAAACGCTATTAAAAAACATGCTATATTTATAGAAAAGGGTAAGAGCATCCTTCTATACAGCAAACCCAAAAGCAAGACCAGAATCCAGCTTCCCGGCCAATTAGAGATACAAAACCACACTGAGAGAGGCCAGGCTGCTGAGGCCGCCCTGCTGATTAGAACATAGAGGGCTCTGTGTTACAACTTCATAAACAGATAATATCGAGCACATGATCGGCTCCCTCCTCCAGCTGCACAAAAAGATGTTTGTTTCAGTCTGCAAAGCCGGACAATCTCCGAGATGGGAGTCTGTTGTTGCATTTTGTGTACCACTCGGCGGACATACTCGCCATGCAGGAAGTAAGGAAAGTCCCCGCTTAAGTCCCACTTGCTTGTTGCGGATAACTGTGCACCCCAGTGCACTGCAGGAAACACTCCTCCCTTTCATCTGTGCTCCAGGTTTGCTGTACTCCAAAAGTGATTTGGCTGAAGTCTTGATTGTTTTTTTTGGGAAAAAGTTAGGATTACAACATGATTGCGTGTGTTAATGTCCACCATATGAGTGCAGAAACAGTCAGAGGAGCGCTGCAGGAGCGTTGCTTTTACCGTAAGTCGTTTCTTTGGATTTCCTGTACACGTGGGACTCATAATTGCAAATACCTTGGAAAGGCACCCATCAGGTCATAAGATGTCCCGATGACATGACATGCGCCTCCTTTAATACAATACATCAGGAAGGGTTCACTCTTTCTTTGAATAACATCTTTGGACACTTGAAAGCAGCACAACAGGTCGTTAAACAACAGCAGATAATCACCTTGTAAAGCAGAATGACATCGCAAATGTGTTGGCTGCCTATTTGTACATCCAGCTGACACAGCAGCATTAGCATTTATTCAGAGTCACATTCCTGTCAGTCCATTATTCATTCTCCTTTCAGATCGGTTTGGTCTCCATCAACAGCTGGCAGTTATATCTCCATAAATACTCATCAGCTTTGTGTCAAGTTGTGCCAGAACCCCTGTACTCTGCTGTTTGGTGCTGGGCAGGTGCACGGTTAAGTGGGTTTTTAGAGCTTTTTCACTGAAAACAGCTGCCTGCTTTGACCGAAAATGACACTAATGAGAGTAAACCAAAACGTTAAAGTTCTGGATCATAAAACTAAAATAAAGAGCTGAAAGGTGCTAAAAAAACTCTGACGGAATTAATGGAGAGGACTTCTCTATTGTTTTCCTCTCGGTATTTGTATAGTCATCCACCTTTAAATATGGAGAGCAGCTTTAAACAAGAAGTCCCCAGTTATTATCACGGTCTCATAAACTACTGTCGATGCAAATAGAAAAAAAATGTCCTCCCTAAAGGAAACAGCGGAGATGTGGGAAAAGTGCAGAAAATTGCCTGTTCCTTCACGCTTGTCATAGTTCATGGCGGGTCTGCAGTGGAGCTCTGCTCCAGGCCCGATGTTTGACGCAGCCAGACTTGATTTGCAGCCTGGCCGTCCACCTCGCTGATGCACGTTGGAAGGAAGAAGCATGCAGAGCCCAAGTCCCTATAGTGAGGCCTGCAACTCCGTTGGTATGTGGACACAGCATGGATCCAAACGTGTCTGCTCAACACAGCACAGCGCCGAGTCTCCATCATTAGATCCTTTGTCTGGTTAGTATCCTGAGGTGCAAAACAGGTCAGTAAACATGACCAAGCCTTGTGCAGCTTACCGACATCCTATCACATGACCCAGACCCACCGAGGCTCCCATTTAAAACACTGCTGTTTCTGATGAGTGCCTGCATACAGTACTGTGTGTGCACATATGTCTGTCTGTGTGTCTGTGTGTGTGTGTGTGTGTGTGTGCATGGTCGCGCTAAATCTATGCTCTTATAATGACCACTGAAGCGACATCAAAGGCCACATGCAGAAAGTAAGTTCTTTGCCTCCAGAGTGAAGGGTCAAAGGTCAAGCTGAAGTGTTATGGTCGCTGTTGAGTTCAGGTCGGAGGAGAGTGAGGCAGACCAACAGCTCCGATGAGTTAATAGCAGTGTGGAGCTTTTAGAGGAGCATGAGTCAAGCTATGTCAGGCTATTACTCAGACGTTCACTACATATTAAAAACAGACAAAAACACTTTGGATTGCCCGCTCGATCACTTTGTGTGTTGCCAAACACGCCAGCCCCCTTTTGTTTTATTCCGAGCGTACTCCCCCTGCAGACCCGCCCTATCTGCCTCCAACAGGAAGCTTTGTGAACGGCGCAACAGTTCATCCACGACAGTCCTTGTGTTTCAGCCGGCAGTTTATTTTTGGCCCGTGCTGTGACGCACACGCAGAGAGAAAGGCCTCTAGGTTTGCGTGACTTTTTTAAATGTTATCCAACCATCGTATAAAGCCTTCTGGGGTTTGTGGAAAAGATAAATACAAATCTGTTGTTTGTCTCAGAACAAATGATGCTCCAGACTTTTTTTTTTTCCAGTACAATAATTTGTGTCATTATTTAACCGGGGGCATCAAGAAAAACACGCTTTATCCCATAGATAGATACAAAGCATTAAGATTTTTGAAAGAAGGAAAACAGCGCTATCAATCCTAGAAATATTGTACATCATACTTTTCTCCAATAATTTCTGTTCTTTTCAATTGTAAATATTCAGAGTCGCTCGGCTAAATCCCATGTATTGTATTTTGAAATGATTCCTTTTCATCACACTTATCACACCGTTATAAAGCAGGACAAAGTTATAATGGTTGGAGATTGTAATCTTCATCTTTATGACTATAAATACGTTTCTCAATCTCACCGAGTCCTTCGATTTGAAAAAAAACACGTATCTGTCAAGAGTCTGACCACCTGTGTGTCATGTTTTTTTAATTCTCCAGTGCCTTCAACACCATCCAGCCTTTGCTTCTGAGGGACAAGCTGGAGCAGACCGGGGTGGACCACCACCTCACTGCATGGGTCCTGGACTACCTCACCAACCGTCCACAGTATGTGTGGATACAGCAGTGTGAGTCAGACCGGGTGTCCTGCAGCACAGGGGCCCCACAAGGAACCGTTCTGGCTCCATTCCTCTTCTCTGATACACCTTGGACTTCAAACACAACTCTGATAACTGCCACTTACAAAAATTCTCTGATGACTCATCTCAGCCGACGATGACAAGGAATACAGGGAACTGAACCAGGACTTTTTAAGATGGTGCCAGCGGAACCGCCTCCACATCAACTCTGGTAAAACCAAGGAGCTGGTGGTGAATGGACATTGAGAAGTCTTATAAGTACCTGAACTTGAACAATAAACTGGACTTGACCACACACAAGCACCATATAAAAAAGGGACAAAGGAGACTCTTTCTGCTGAGGAGACTGAGGTCTTCAGGAGTACGGAAGTCCTTCCTTCCTGCTGCTGTCAGGCTGCACAACCAGCCGAGCTCCCGGTAGACCACAAAAACACTTCAATCACTTTGGTCACTTCAACTGGTGCAATATAAATACATGTATTCTGTCTGTATATATAATATTGCTATTGTGGATTCTTTACTGTTTGTATTACTGTTTATTTATATTACTTGTTTTTATGTGTCTCTTGTGTGCACTTTACCTGTCTGCTGCTGTAATCCTGCAATTTCCCCACTGCAGGACTAATAAAGAAATATCTTATCTTGCCGTATGAGATTCAAAAACGAGGCTGCGGCTGTCAATTTAAATGTTAAAGGGCATTGTGGAGAGCCACGAAGCTCAAAATGCACCGACTGCATCCCAGAGAACTAATGGATACTCTTAATGACGTGGTGAAGGCTGAGAGATCTTTCATTTAATTGTTTCATTGAACCCTCCTAAAGCCCACTTAATGTACCAGCCTCTCTTTTAAAGGCTTTTAACCTCAAAGGTCCTTCCACAGTAAGCTATTCTAAGCAGGCTTTGTTGAAGAAACCAAACCTAGACCAACCTAGGCCAACCTTTATGACCCCTGCCTTCTCCTCATCTCTCCGTCGGGCTCTTTGGTCCTCCAAGATTTTTCCTAGTGTCCCTCAGACACATTTTAAAACTCAGGGAGTTTGTGCTTTCCAGTGGGTCGCCCTAAATTAAAGTAGCACATGGTGTTCTATGTTTTAACCCGTGTGTCTTATGTTTCTGCCCCTTGTTTATTTCATCCAGTGTTTTTATCATCATTTTATTCCATTTTTTTTACTGTGAAGTGCTTTGTGATTTGGGCCTGTGAAAGGTGCTAAATAAAACAAAATAAATGTAAATTAACTTTGCTTGCCTGCTTAATCAGTCTGGCTGACGATAAACTTTCCCTATGTGCTTCTGCACATAGGGAAAGTTTGCATCTCGTTATGAGGACATTTCTATGTCCTCATAACGAGATGCAATATATATAATTATTTACACTGTCTCCTGCGGTTACTGTGCAGCTTGATAACGGCACCACAGTTGGCCACAGAGCTGTCATTCCTCTTCTCAACCATCTTGCCAGAGGCACAATTTACAAAAGCCTTTCTTCTCTAACTGAAATGAGCAAGACTTGTCTGAATATAAACTTCATGGCAATTTGCATAAAACGTTGAAGCTCTACAGAATGTCTGTAGCGAGTCTGATACTCTTCCAAGCCCAAACCAAACCTCTTGAAAAGGAGATAAAAGATTATTCAAACAGAAAGCTCTTTATTCAGGGTCAAAAGAAACATTCGCTTTTCAGCTCACAGTTTGAATCTCTCTGACAGCAGAGGCAGACAACATCTCTGTAAAGCAATGCAGTGAAATAAAGAGGATTTAGAAGTTTAACGAAGCAGCGAGGACGGGAATTAAAGCCGGGAAAAGAGGTGATACAGAAATCACCGACACACTGTAACAAGTCTGGTGGCCTGCACTGAAACTGGGTCATACTGGTAATAGCCCATTAGACTCCCAGTCACGTTCACTACGCATTCTTCACCGCCTGCAGCAACCTGTATGGGGCGGTTTGAAGGCTCTTCTTGTCCCATGATGAATTGGTTAAGAACTTAGCACATGCTGTCACAGTTAATCCAGACCAAATAGACCACTGTCAACAAATATTGACTTCTGAGTGAGTAACTGAGGTTTGGCTCAAACCCCCACCGCATGGTGTCAAATCCAACCTAGCAAAAATTGGTAATCACTGGAAAATACAATTATCTATTCTGATCACATTTCATCATCGTCCAACCAAAATTGTATTTTCCAAAATGTAAAGTTTTAATGAAAGAAGTTTAATGGGTGCTTTCATGCGTTTAGTAGCCAAAGGCATAAGTGTGTAAGGATCTGGTATGAAGGTGTGGATCCAAATGCCGTTGCAACGATTCAAAGTAAATTTATTGTCCAAAACAAAACTCAAGAACAGGCTTCAAAAACACTAACTTAAAATAGAGAGGTCGACAGACTTACTCACACGGACAGAGGAACACGCGGTATAAACAGTGCAATCCGACAAGGGGACAGGAGCGAAAACAGGGTTTAAATACAAGAGGAAGGTAATGAGGCACAGGTGGAAACAATGAGGGCAGCACAGGTGAAGGGAATACACAATCAGGGACAAGGCAGACAGACAATCACGGACAATCACAGGGGCAGGAAGTGCAGGGAACACAGAGGACACACAAGACAAGGACCCCAATAAAACAGGACACAAAACAAACCAACATCATGACAAAGTGGACTTCTTTGAACCCATAAAGAAGCATTTAATGCAATTTATCTGAAAATATAACATTCACAAAAAAATGAGAATCATGGTTTTCACCTGAGAGCAACATTGCAGCCCGAAAACCCCCAAAAAATGCAGTTAGAAATTATTATTACTGTTGTTCCTTTACCTTTATTTAGGCAGGATAATTCCATTTAGATTTTGAATTTGAGATATAAGATAAAGTCTTCCAGTTGACCTCATTTCTCAAGTTGGTATTTTTTAAAGCTTTTTGAAACAAAAATCTGATGGAGTGTAATAACCACACAAGGTTTTGCATTCAGTGCGAGGTTAACTGCAGTATAAAGCTGGAGACAAAGGATGGCTTAAACACACTATGAAGAAGGCTATAATATTCCCTTGAATTCACTGGAAGTCAATTCAGTCCTTGTTGAACAGCTCAAGGATAGTCCCCCTGCAGAGAGGAAACCAGAACTGAACGATATAAAATAATACAAATTAAGATGAAACCAGCTTAAGATGTTCAAATTAAAAACATCCCCAATACAATTTAGTCACACTGTCCTCAGACACTGGTATGAGCCCTAAAGTCTTTAAAATGTCCGTCCCCGCTGTGTTTACTCCTGACAGGATTTATGGAGTCTCGAATAAAGCCGAAAGCTTTTTAGTTTGTTGTACACCTGGGGCTCCTAAAGCCCTCTTTTGAGACGGCGTCATAGCAAAATAAGACAAAACAGTCGGATGAACTGTGACAATATAAACACAATACTCATTCATGCATTTCCACAGTTTAGAAAGAAGGAGTAGACCAAACTAAAATGTACAAAAACTGAACAGAACATCAGTTCAATACAACCAACCAATGCATTGGGAAATACCTATTTCAATTTTTTCCAGTACAATGAAAAACTGTGGTGAATTTTGGTATACTCATCTTACAATGAACATCAGATAAATTGGCTCTGTTTTTTCCTGATCCGATGTGAGGTCAAACTTGTATTTGGCAAACTTGTATTTGTGATGTTGGGCTATATAAAATAAACTGAATTGAATTGAATTCAAATATGTGATGCGCAGGACTAAACATCCAATTTTCTGGAAAATCTGTCTGCTGCACAATAAAGAAAAAGAGGCAACTGACAACCCCTCCGCTCACCCCTCCCTTCCAAAGTGTCAGAGAACTACCAACGCATTCTCAATGCCTCAAATAACGCTGTTCATAGACTTACGTCTGAGTCAAGTCTCAAGTCTCTGCACGTGCCTCCTAAAGTGTGACTCGAGTCCAAGTCCGCAGTCTGCTGACTCACGACTAACGTGACAACAAATCATGGTTTACTTTTAGTTTCACATGCACATCGGTCTCCTGGATGAAAGTCCTGTGTTTGTTTCACCCACCCAGAGGACGATCTCGCTCTTTCCTCCCATACACACGCTAAACGTGCGTCTGTGTCTGACGCCAACGAGCACGGACCGAGCTGCGCTATGTTCCAATATTTTCCTACAAAATAAAATTGCAATATTTTGTTATTCCCCCCCCCCACAAAAAGAGTAAAAACATGTGTAATTTTGAGCTGCTGGGTTTAAGAATCAATCACAAAATTCACATAAAAACTTTCTTTTTTTGTTGTTGTACAAAACAACATGTTCTTTCCCTCCAGATGGTGAGAAGTCTTCAAAAACCTCCAGAACAGACGTGTTGTTAAATTACCTTACGCTGGGTTTATTTCTCATAAAATCTGAGCTCCATAGTTCTGGAAACAAATGTAAGCAATAGGTACAAAAGAATCCTCCTTACAGCCCAACATAGTTGAATCCCACCTGTATTAATAACAATTATTATTATTATTATTGTGAACATCATCAGCTTCAATGAAACCTTAAAGCAAAAGTAAAGTGTGTCCACTGATGATTTACATACATGCTAGATTGTTATTTATATATTATTACTCTGGAGAAGCCTTTGACAGATTTCACTGATAGGTATGTGGGTACTCCTGTTTTTTTGTGTGGGAGTGACAGGGTGGGGTCCTACATGCTCAGTGGGATTTAAAGGAAACACAAACCCAGCCGGCCTGAAGCTCCGGGTCATTACAAAGCTGTAGCAGGCATGTGAGGCTGTGGGTGGGTGAAGGGTCAGGAGAAGATACCACCGAGGCTTAATGTTGTTTACTTTCCCCTTCAAGTGGCCATTGTGTTCGCTTGCACCCATCACATGACACCTGGTCACAGTCTCCCCATCAGGGTCGTCCTCAACCCTTCACTTGCAGCATCACAAAGACGCACACAATCACGCACTCAGAGGCACACAATGGGCCGCTTGTTGTCCCGATCGAGTGAACAGGCAGCCTCCCCTCCGTAAGAGGGCCCAAATCATGATGTTGGTGCGGTGCCTCATGAGCCCCACGCCGACTCCAAATACTCATCAATACGAGCCATTGATACGCGCTCATTTTCTCCAATTAACTGACAACAGCACCTCTCGCCCCGCTGCCATTCTCTGTCCCGTCATCACTGAAACAGAGGAAACGCTCATGCTCTATCAGTCGCTTTAATGTGGTACAATCTGTATCATTGGGGATTAATATGTAACCGACTGAAATAGAAAACGTGTGATGGGGTCTTTGACCCCTTGACATTTACAGATCATTTTGTTTCCACAGTTAAATTCTGACGTCACCGGATAAATAATTGTATAATAAAAATGTCACGCTGTTCCACGCAGGTTTGTGCAACACAAGGAAATATTGGATTTGCGGAGGTTCAGTAATTGACAGTGGAGACACTCAGTCTGAAAGTTTGATGATATCTCACTCGTTTCATAAAAGTTGTCCTTTGAGTTCTGCAGCAAAACTTGATTTAGTATTGAACCGGGGACAAAAGCTTCAGACATTAAGGGATGTAATTCATGTCGCACAACTGACAGACATTTTTAAAGTAGCTAGCACTGTCACCTCACAGTAAGAGGGGCCCGGGTTCGATCCTTGATCCTGAGTGGTTATTCTGCGTGGAGCTTGCATGTTCTCCTTGTGACAGCGTGGGTTCCCTCTGGGTTCTCCGGCTTCCTCCCACAGTCCAAAGACATGCAGCTCAGGTTAATTAGAGACACTAAATTGCCCGTAGGTGTGAATGTGAGCGTGAATGGTTGTCCGTCTCTAAATGAGCCCTGAGATAAACTGGAGCCCAGTCCAGGGTGAACCCTGCCTTCACCCAATGACAGCCGGGAGCGGCTCCAGCGCCGCCCCGTGAATAGGATCAGTGGTTTGGAAAGGAATTTTAAACCCCCCCTGTGTAAAGTGTGCATTTGAAATATGGCAGCGGGACGCCCAACTCAAAATGTTTCAGCCTCCTGCTCCGCCTCTTCCGTCCCTCATGATGGTGATGATAGAGCGTGCTGTTTTTCAGGGAGATCCAGTCAGTGGAGCGGAGGAAAGAGAAATGTAAAGCAGATGTCCTGCTGTGTCTGTAAGCGCAGCCAGAACCGCACCACAGCATCCATGTTGAGGAGCGAGAACATCAATTCTGTCGGGATGTTGCGCCGGCAGCCAAGGTTCAAAATCGTAACAGGCGCCGTTGCTTTTCCACGGCCTTGTAGCCCGACAATCACATCTGATGGCTTTGAGACCAACGTGATGAAATCCTCAAGTCCGGAGCTTGAACCCCGACGCTGTTCAAAATCTTTGCTCGTGCAAATGAGGGTTGTTCTGCGGAAATTCCTGCTAGGCGTTTTGGGTGAATGTGAAATCCTGTCAAGTTTAAATCCGACTTCCTTCTTTTCCTTTCCTTCCTCTATCCCATCAGTCCTAATTGTCACTCTTCAATGTCTGTGCAGCAGATGTACCGAAAGAGAACCGGCAGTTCCGTGTCCCAGAGACACGAGGCGGACGGGGAGCCCCTCAGTTGCACGAATGACCCGGAGATTTGTGTACACACACAAACACACACAAGAAGCCACAGCAGACAAAACGACACTTGGACGGATAAATACTCTGCATTCCTCAGGAGTGACCACACACACACACACACACACACACACACACACACACACACACACACACACACACACACACACACACACACACACTAGGGGTGACCTTTCAACTGGAGAAGAGAGCAACATCTTTGTCTGCAAGCATCTGCTGAATATGTCCTTGAGCAAGACATCTGTCCTCCTCTATTTGATGCTTTGATAGCCGGTCTCATGCTCTGACCTTCCTGGGGAGGGCAGAAAATGTTTTTTAAAAAAAGAAACAATGTTTCTCACACACTAGCCCTTAAAAGGTAAAGTCCTATATAATTCATCCAGATCTATACTTGACACGAGGTTTAATGGGAGTCCAGTCGCTAGTTGTATTTCACATGTTGATCACTATCACAATACAAGACGTGTCCGACTTGGTTTCATTTCTTTTTGCAACATGGAGTCGCTACCCACATACTTCTATAATTGGAGGAACTTTCTGCTGACTTGTATTTCACCTTGTCTCATGATGACACTGATCAGTGTTACCAGCTTTTCGACTTTGTGAAAATGTGGGCTACTTTATATGGGGGGAGGTTGAACATAAAGACAGCTTATAGTCCAGTGAACTGGACACTCATCTTATGATTGACTGGTCGCTGAGCTGAATAGGCTCAGCTCTAGAAAGGATGAGAGGCAAAACCTTTTCTTTCTCCCCCTTTTCCAGTTTCTGTTCTGTCAACACTAAACGACTGAAGGCTTACATCTGTTCAAAGGAGTGAAAACATTGGGTGTCTGTCTGGACGACTTTGTTTTTTCTGACTTCAAATTCACATTTTATTCTAACATTGGTTTTGAGTTTGCCCAAATCATCTTTCCATGAATGAACTTTACAAATTGGGCTACTTTTATGGTGATTGGGCTACTTTTTGTCAACTCACTGACATGAGTCTCTGTGAGCAGAGGGTTTTGTGGTGTTGATGTGTTCCTGAAAAAGAGAGACTTTATTTCTTGAACTTCCATAACGTTGTCCTGACTATCAAAACGTGTAGTAGAACACACAATCAGTCAACTACACCTTAGGCTCTCCACACATGCAGCTACTGTCGGTACGGTGAACCCTCAATGCAGAAGTTTAGACGGGGATCATGTTAAAGTTACTCTCCACCTCCGCTGTAGTCAGGAAGCACCACCCTGGTAAAACAATGAGTTTTGGGCAAGAAGCCTCCTAACACTCTCCAGACGAAAGAAAACAATGAAAGAAGACCCTTCAGCAATTGAAGCCGTTTCTGTCGATATGTTTGTTGCTAACAATAGAAGATTTGGAGATAAATCTATTGGAAAAGGAAATACAAAGAACTGAGGAAGATGGTCTGCACCAACCAAGAAGAAATGGAGATGGAGAAAAAAACATTCAGTTTTGTAATAACTGTTAAACTGTTGAAGTAGAGTCAGGCTCAACCACTCTTTTTCTAAAGAAACTAAGTGCTTTCCTGGCTTAAAGCTAACGTGCTGTGAAGACACTGACACGCCCAGAACCGACGCTAGAGAGCGGCATAGCTTGTAGTTAAAGAGTGAGGGTGAGAGGGCGAGAATGTGTAAAATACACAAACTAAATGTATCTCATGGTCAGTCGGTCAGTGTGAACGTGTCGTCTCGTATGGTAAAAAATACAGATTGGCGTAACTGAACCAAACAAAAGGAACCATGTGCAGCGCGGGGGGAGGGAGCCAACAATGAAGGAGAGACAGACGAAATGGGGTTGGCTGATATTTCTGGATGGACTGGCCAGATGCAACCAGTCGCACTAATACAATCCCCTCCCACCAGGAAGAGGACACAAAGCACAAGCAGCGCCACGCAGACCTACAGGCCTGGGAAGAGGAGAGAGGCTGTTGGTGTCAAGTTGAACTTTGTTTGGAAAGTTTCAAGAGGCTAATGCTTGACCCAATTGAAACCAACCTATTTTTAGGCCTATGCTCGAAAATTGCATACCCAAACTAAAAAGGGTGTATCTCTGTAACCACTAGGGCTATTTGAATAATGCTGGTGTTATAATAAAAGAGTATAATGTGCGTTGTGTGTTCAGATGTGTAAATATCTGTCTATATGTTACTGGTTAAGAGAAAATGAAGATGGCACACAACACAAAAATGAAAGTTTCAGGTTCTCCCAGAAAAAAAGCACTTTCAGGATGATTATTTCTTTGAAATGATGCAGCTGTAAGGTCCAACTCTAACCCAGATCATAGCACAATATGTGAACATTCTCTAACCCAAATCATAACACAATATCTGAACATTCTCTCTGCAAAGGTTGACTTTGATAAAGTGAAGCAGAACAAAGTTATAGAGGTTTAGTACAGAGTTCTCCAAAATGGGCATTTGGGCACCATATGGGCCATTTATATTTTTACATATACCAAACCATATTTTTTTACTTATGGCGTTCAATACATCCAAATACAGCATATTTCTTTTCTTTTTTCAAAACAACCTATATTTTCCTGTTAAAAAAAAACAAGCACACAAATTACCTAAATGAACAAATTGAATTGTTATCAAACTGTTTATCTAACTGTAACAACACAGTAAAAAACAGTGTGTTTGAGTTTTTTTTTAAATGGCTGACTGATTCTTGTAGCCCAGGCTCTGTTGTTTAATGTGATGTGCAACATCAATGCATTTGCTTGTGATTTAAACAGTTTTTATAGCAATATCTGCCATAGAGCCCAAATTGGTTCCACGGTTTTAAACGGGTTGCTATGGCCCACGTTAAGAAACAATGCTGGAATTTCCTTTTCTTTAAGAAATAAATGCATTTCCAAGTAATTCCTATTCCAATATATTATTTGTATAAAAAAACTCGCTCTCATCTACAAAATAGTTATATCAGATTTATAATGTACATCCATCAAGTAAAACATTTAGGAATAGGCTGCCTAATGTTTTATTATAGAGAACATATTTAAAATTTTCCACATGGAAACCCTAAAACCCCACAGCAGACACACTAACAGATGAAAGTGGAAAGCCCGAAAAAGCCCAACTGGCACACGCAGCGTTTACGTTTCTGGGTCCTCTAAAGCTGGAAGCGCATTAATAAAATGGAAAGCACGTGAGGGAGTTTTGTCAGATGCGGATCAGCATGAAATCTTCCGTCAAGGGAAAACAGCAAACCCTAAAAGAGCTTACAGCACCTGCACCACGGGGTACTGGATAACATAGCAATGTCTGGTTCACTTTATCGTCTCATCCGTTTCCAGTCTGTCATTCTGTCCTTCTTTCTCCGTCCATCTTAGCCTCGCCTTCTCAGATTCTCCCTCTTTGTCAGCAGCCGTCGACCTTTGACTTTTCGGGTAAGTGGCGAAGAGTGAACAGATAATCGGTCAGACAATGATATCTGTGTGTCGTCAGCGCTCACCACACAAATACTCAGCATGTAGGAGATACACGGAAACTAATACAATGTGACTATGCATCAAAGCTGCGGCAGAACACATGATCTCAAATGTATGAAAAAACATATTTCATTGAGCGTTTGATAAGCTTTGGCAACATATTCATCTGCAAACTGCTGAACAAAAAAGAAACCCACCCTGAAGCCCTTGGATTTATCTCCCTGTATCCACCCCTGATGCTGACTTGGTTTATCAGCAGTTTCCTGCCCTGGGGAATAGAGGAAGTACCCACCTATCCTGGACTCTGACAGGGGAAAAAAAAATTGTGTCACTAACATTGGGCTCCTCGCAAACGTCGCTCGGCCAATAATAAACCGGATGTGTGCAGCAGGTCTCCCAGTTGCTGATGTCAGCCGGGAGTCACGGTTCCTGTTCCCAGGGTAGAACCGTGGCAGGACGGATGGGAATTGTTACAGTGTGGAGGGGGATGAGAGGGGTTATCGTAGAACCGTTCCGGAGGAAAACATGTCAAACAACTCTCAAAGAAAGAAAACCTCCACACAATGCAAGGTCTCTTTCTCCCTGTGCCACTCGCCGCACAGCAAGCCCCCTCCACAAGCATCCATCAAACCTGAACCTTTTTGCTTTTTCATTACCCCAGACAAGTGTGGACAGAGTGATGGCTACAATGCACGTGTGTGTACATGCGTGACAACCTAAAGTCTTGTTGTCCTCCCGGTTCCTAGAGCGGACTGCTTTCATAAGGAGGCCATGTTGGTAAAACAACAGGGGCCCTTGTTGTCATGACCTAAATATGAACTGCAAGTGGTTTACACTACAGGACTAGATTGTGCGAGGAGGAGAGTATGTCAATGTCTATGTCGAGATATACTTTGACATACTCCACATAAAGCTGAGACAGTGTTTGACGAACTGTTCTCTTCGAGGCTCTGTGTGCTTATGGAACCGCGTTTGAAGAGCAGCAGAGCTCCTTTTTTTAAAGCACCATCTTTCATGATAACCCCTGAGGCAACTGATACTTTTCAACTGTAATGTATCATGTAGCCAATAAAACTGACATATGCCAGCAAATACACCCACGCATGGACCTATCATTTTAAGGTGCAGCATTTAAGATCTGGCATTTTAGTTGAAATCATTCAAAATAAGTAACTGGCAATTATCAGAAAAGAATGTGAGGAAGTAAGAGTGTGTGTTGCATGAGATATCTACTTCCAACCAGCAGCGTCTGGCCCATCCTGTCTTGTTATAAAATGTGTTCCTCGAAGGCGAGAGTGAGTCCCTGTAGCGTTTAGTCCACCCTCAGAGAGCAAACAGACCGGTGTGTTTTGATAGCTTGTTCATTGGATTATTCCGAAGTGGCAGAGAAGACAAATCGTCTCGCACCCTCGCCTCGTCCTCTGAGAGACTGCTTCCTTCCCCCAGGAGGACAGCTCCAGGACACGTAACCTCAGTTAGCGGTTAGCACTTAGCTCCAATTCAGCCGGCACACACCGTCGCCCCAGTGCCAGCTTTTCTCTGACCAGCGAGGTGGTCTCCTGGCCGGGTTGCTTTATTGTTTCACTTTGGATTTAATCCAATAAACAAACTATCACACAAACCACAGAGCGTACACATACCACACACGCCTTGGTTGGTGGCACAGTAAACACAACTAGCTAACGTAAACTATAGTCCGACGCCACAAGTGGTGACAGCAGCTGCTTTTAGTTAGCAGTTGTTGTTTCTTTTGTAATATCTGATTACTGTAAATTCATATTGTATGGACCCAGTAGTTGCGGTGAAGTGCTGCCCCTTTATTTCTTCGGAGCAGGTGTCATTACACGTTGCACCTCTAATGCATTGCAGACTGGGCCTGGGGACAGATCACTACCAGATGTCGCCCTTTCTCCATACCAACTGGAGGATAATTTCCAACATTATGCCATTATCTTAAATTGTAGTTTCCTGGTAAACACCTCATCAGTCACGAGTAAATACAACATATTCACGACCAGCCTTTAAAAAAAAAATCATGAATATTACATGCACTGGATCCACCCATCAGTCACAGAATTGGATGCTTCCATGTGTACAGCAAAATATACATTACAACAGTCCCTTGTTGCTAGTCAAATAATTCCCACACATCTTGACCTTCATGCATGTGAACCTTCCTCTGCAATGCCCCCCAAGGTTTTTCTCTGCCTGCTGCCAAGTACATGGGCTTCATCCACTAAAAGGTCTTAAGAGGACATTTCACTAACACCTAATATACCCACGTCTATAATGCCTTGAAAAACTGCTTGTAGCCCTGTGTCACTTTATTTATTCAAGCACTTCAAAATAGCCATAATGCTTGAAAACAATACCCATAGCACATTATAAGCATTGCATCATAAAGTATAAGTACTTCATAATTGCTGGCCAGATTATTTCCTTAAAACTCAGTTACACGGTGTTCTTATTTGTGATTTGTTCTTAAATGAAAACACAATTGACGAGGTTCCCACAGAAGTAGCTCCACTTTAGAACTACAGGGGGGTTTCTCTCTTTTTCTTTTTTACTTTTGGAGTTTTCCAAAAACAATGCACAAAAACAATGAATAAATAACAATAATGTCAAAGCTTATGTTTTCCTTGTTATCAGCTTTTAGGTTAATAATTCCTGTTTTATTTTGTCCACTCACCTTTGTCTCTTGTTTCAGATACTTGCCCGTGTGATTATCTGCCCCGCCCTGATTGTTTTCACCTGTCCCTCGTTGTCACCCTCCTTTCCTCGAGTGTAACAGGCCAAATTAACCCCCGCCCAGATTAAACCTGGGTATACTTTGGCCCAGGCCAGAGTCTAACCCAGGATAAACTGTCCCAGGCCAAACTATACCCGGGGGTGTAAAATAGCCTAGGTCAGACTATTCCCCTCCAGGCAGGGCCGGTCCTTCCTATAGGGATCAAAATGTCAGGTACTCTTGATAGTTAGCTAACGTTAGCTAGCCAGTAAAGGGGTGTGGTGTTCGTTATTGCCTTTCAGTCGAAACTGTCATCAGGCTATTTTTAGCAAAACAAAGCCATGTAGTTGAAATTTGAGTAATAATAAGCATGGTAGTAATCTTTGATCTTTGTGGATGTTTTGATGTTGTTATCAGTGTTTAACGTTGAACATTTATATTGTAGCGAGGACTTGCTAGTCTTAGAAGCTGAAGTTTCAGGACGTAGAAATCTTTGATCTTTGTGAAAGTCTTTTTCTGGTTGAAGTAATAAAAGTCTGTGTTTAAAAGTTTTAAGATGTAAGTCTTAAAGCTTTCTCACCCAATAAAATGTTGAAAAATGAAGTAATTATTGTGTATATCACTCAACACTACTGATATCATGGGGGTATAATCTGGAGTATAAAGTGTTTCTGGCAAAGAAACACTTTGTGTTTTTGATCTCTCGGCTTTTGAGTCCAGTTCCTTAGGGTTTCACCTGACATTACAAATAAGGCTGTAAGATAAAGGAAAAACATAATACCTACCCAATATGCTTCATGAAACAAATGTCTACTAAATATTGCTTCAGTTGTATGTGTTCATCACCTTATTTAAAAATAAATTGCATAGTGAACTCCACTTTTAATTCCGTGTTTTGAATATATCTATTCCCAAAGCATGTAAGTTAACAATGCAGTGGTTAGTTCATAATAACCCAATCAACTTACAAATTTGTATTAGTTTTGATTTTGAATGTGTTTGCCTGTAACCTCCACAATGCAGATCATGTATGGAGCTATGGGAGAACAATATAGTTCTGATCCAAGGTATCTTTAGTTTTATATAACATCGGAATTGTTTAGACATTTCTGTTTGAACATTATTTATATATATATATATATATATATATATATATATATATATATATATATATATATATATATACATACAGATATTTTCTGATTAAATACACTCTATTTCAACACCAATTATCATAATTCTGACTTGATTATTGATTGGCCAGTTACTTAATTAATTAACTTAGACTCTCACTTTGACAATCTTTCCAGTTTCTGTGTGTGCACAAGGCCCTGCAGTCTCATGCATATTTATGGAGATTGGACGGGTGATTACCTGCTAATTAACATCAGCTGGCACATGCCTTCAATTTACGAGGACAATGGTATTCATCACACAGGTTACAAACAATTCCTTTCCCAAGAACAAATTTAAGAACAAACTTCGGAAGACATCGATGAATGAGCTATACGCTCAAATAGCACGCAGGAAAACTGGGGAAATGATGATCTCCAAATGATGCTGTTTATATTGACAGGGAAGCTCTCTATTTTCCGATCTCTCTATTTAGGACGAAGCCAAAAAAGTGTGCGCTGAAAAAACAGCATAGTGTGAAGCTGTGTATTTGGTTCGCTCTGGGCGACACTCCGACTATCCCAGCTGCAACGCAGGCAAAGGCATGTCAGTAGTGCTGCCAAACGCGAGCCAAACTAATGCCATCTGCTTGGTTACACACCAAACGAGCATAGTTGGCTCACAGCAGACAAGAAACACATTACAAAGAATAAATAACACCAGAAAATGCATATGAAACATGATTGACATCGGAAAGATGCTAAATCTAAAAACCACAAATCAAGGTGTCCGTCAAAAAATCCCAAGTGGCTTTAGGTAACGTACAAACATGAAAGGCTCTCTCTGGAGCCCGTGTTTAGTTTGTCCATTCTGGGCTACTGTACAAACATGGCGGTGCAACATGGCGGACTCCGTGAAGAGGACCTGCTCCGGCTCATTCTAAGCTAACGAAAAAACAACGATTCTTCATTTCAGGGGATAACACACTGATGAAAACACAGTTAGGAATATTATATTCAAATATCTGTTAATAAAACACTGTGTAAGAACTTTACCTTTGCACTAAAACAGCTAACTGCCATGCTACAGATGCTACTGTAATGTAATATCAGTGTCACAGGTCTACACCAGTGTGTCCAGAGGTCCCACTCAGGATGTAACCCCTGCTCTCTGGGCACCATGCCCATCACGTCATCGTCTTGGCACAAAGCTCCAAAAACAATTGGTGACAGACGAGTCCATGTGTACCGTGGTGCTGGAAAAGAAGCGCTGGAAAAGAAGCGCTGGAAAAGAAGCGCGAGGAAAAGAAGCGCGTACAGCACATGCTAGTCTCGACCCGTCAGCCCGCATGCCTCAGAGAATGGGCCGACACATGCTTTTCAGTGATGGTTGAACGTCGGCCCGCTTGTTGATAGGCCGACACGGTCCAGTTGAAGTTCTGCCGATTAAACGACCCTGCTTTCATTTCCAGTAGCCTGATGTGGCAATGTTTCTGTGGTTTTCCTCCCAAGAGAGGGTCCCTCTGCCAGGACTTTATAGGCACTGAAAGCCGAGCACAGTCCAGCTGGAACCCCAAACATACTTCTTGAACTCAACAATGTGAATAATCAAACCAGTTTCAAGATTTCTTGCAACTTACGTGTCGAAAATGGTCTCTGTGCAAATTTGTACATTCCGTGAGAACAGATCCAGAAGAGCCTTCATGCTCAAAATTGTTGTTGTGTTGTTTATGACTGGGATATCTCTGGTTTGATTCCCAGGCAGTTGCTTTGGTTACTGTCTAGCTTAAAGGTAAAAAAAAAAAATACTGCTCAACAAACTTGATGTATGAGTCACGGCATTCTCTCCGTTGTAAGATAGGTGGAAACTTGCAACATGAGGGAAAGCCGTGCATCAATCATTGTTTAGTGCTTAACGTCATCTTCCCAGCCATGCGGTATGAAATTAATGGCCAGAGGGATCAGAAGTGATGATGCTACACCTCACAGCAGATCAACGGATGAAGAAAATCGGCTGTTGTGAATTACCAGCCGACGCAGGAAGCAGGCAGTGCATGATGTCCTCATCGTCTGGGAGTTCATGTGACTGTAGCAAACCATGACCGTCAGTGTCATGGTTGGTGAAGGCTCAAGGTCGCTGTCGTCCTTTCAACAACTCTTCATAAGTTCATGCTAATTTTCCGAGCACACCCCGCCCTTCCTCCCCGAAGTTTCAGCGCTAAAAAAATGTGAGGTTGGGAGCAATCAGACGCACAGAATCACACAAAGATGGATCTGGGTCGCACATTATGATGCTTCAGGGCTTTGGGCCGACATCAGATGCTCGGACAAAACGCCCAGACAGCTGTGGAGGGTTGTAACACTGTGTGTGTTTGTCTCTGTGTGCGTTGCGAGGCTGCGTCCCCCTTGTTGGCTTGAGGAGTCACGGGTCAGATGAAGCAGATCTTCTAATGCCCATACAAAATGTTTCTCTCATTATGTTTATTTGCCTTTTCTTGTCTTTTAAGTGAAACTTAATGACAGACAAAGTTTGAGATGTTATCTGCGTGTTGACCGCCGAATAAACTCCCTCTTCCCCGCTGTGTTGATCCCTTTGATTTAAGTGTTCGATTTCTGCAAGAAAAATCATGAACCAGTGTGAGCTGGTCCTGTTTATTATTATTAAAGCGTCTTACTGGCTGGGAGGGATCTTTGGGTCTGGCGTCTCTCCTTATACGCTTCGATCATGCACACATTAAAACAAACATCCTGCATGTTCTCAAGGTATTTTTCCTGGCCAGACCATTCATTATGCAGACGTTACAACCGAATCCACCTAATAATCAGAGTGGCATTGTAAATGGGTTGCTGTGAGTTATTAGTTTCAGACACAGATTTACAGTCGACCTACACTCGGCCTCGGGCTGCTCATGTCAAAGGTCATATCTAAACCTCGAGTGTCTGATTTAGTGTGACTCATTGGCCTATACGTGAGCAGACCAAATTGGTGTGTCAGTGTCTTCTTGAATTTTTTCCCACAATCCATATCATCAGGCCAGCTACGCTTTTTAAAGGACTGAACAATCCTTTAAGAAATCCGTTCATAAATCCGTTTTTTTAAAGATCCAGACTGAAAAACGCCTCGTTTGTAGATTCATGTCTGTTTAATATCTCCAATGGGTTTCAAGTTGTTTTAAGCCTCTTTAGAGTTTTTTGACGCATGGATGAGCATGTAATCCTTTACATGAAGCGCAAACTTGAAAATGGGCAAAACTGCATGGAGTTACATTATTAACAGACATAAGGCCTAGTGGGATTAGAGATGGTTACCCCATCATATTCGTGTTATTTAATTTGACCCTACTCTAAATGGATTCCTTATGTTTTAATGAAGCACTCTGTAGTGGGTCAATTGTTAAAAACTTATGTTGTGTGACTGAACATTGTGCAATCCCACAGATAATGATCTCAAATTCTTTTCAAAAGTGGAAATTGTGCAAAGATGCCACGATTTGAAGTTGCTGAAAGAATGTTTATGAACACAAAATTAAAGCTCTTTGAAGTAGCTTTAAGCAAACTCAGAAGCAGATGATAATAAAACAAGAAGAATTATTTCTGCATTTTTATTATTATTTCTGTAATGAGATTTCTGCAATGAGATTTGATTGACAACACAACCAGGAGGGAGAATTAATTGTGTGGTTCCCAGCAAAAACAGCCGTGAGGAATTAATTAAATGAAAGAAAATTCATGCCATGTACATTTTTCCTATAAAAAAAAAGGACATTACATGACACCCACAACATTGAGGGCTGGAAGGAGATGGTAGAAACAGGAACGCTCAAGTTCGAGGTCGACATCTGCGCGGAGAGAAGCACCCTGTGCTCGAAATGTTTATCACGTTCCTCCCACTGAGGACAAATGTGGTGCCCTGATCTAGGCTGCATGGTGCCCTGATCTAGGCTGCATGGTGCCCTGATATAGGCTGCATGGTGCCCTGATCTAGGCTGCATGGTGCCCTGATCTAGGCTGCATGGTGCCCTGATCTAGGCTGCATGGTGCCCTGATCTAGGCTGCATGGTGCCCTGATCTAGGCTGCATGGTGCCCTGAGCATCGCAGCCCACCAATCGTGTTTATCATACAGCTGATGAGCTTTATGTCTCTGCGATTAAACTCAGGCGGACTCAAACTTCTCACTTCATTTATCACTCATGTATCACTCAGTAAACATTGCAAATGTGAGTTTATTGTCTCAATCACTAGTTTCAGGTGTTCAGTATACAGCTGATGTTGATTTGGTAAATGATGGTCCCATTGAGACGTTGTACGGTCTGGGAGTGTTTTCAGTTTTCAAAAACATCTGAATAGTCTTTCCAACTTCCTCTACTAAATGTAAGGTGGGTGTAACTCAAGCTTTTGCAATATATTGAAATGATAATAATAGAATAGCATTTGCAAAGAATAGTAAAAATGATAAATTCCAAATTTTCTCCCCTCATTTGGGCCGCCCCTATGGATGTGTAGCGTCCTAATAGCTCGGCCTATACCGCATCCGCCTACGAGTGTTTACTGATACTATCCAAGTGTTTCCCTCTGCCAAGGCCACAAAGACCAAAGAGCAACAGGGACATCAGCACGTCCTCTCCACACACACACACACACACACACACAGATGCAGAACAATGCAGTACTGAGTGTTGTGGAGACATAATGTGTGTAACCATGAGTATAATAGGCATAATGTCTGTTAATGATTTAATAATACGAGACTGTGATAATGACATAAATGATGCGCCAGGAATAGTCAACCTCCCAAAATAGAGCATGGGACGGGTGTCATTAAACACACTCGACAGAAAGGTCCTTTGTTTGGTGTGGGAGTGTGTCCGTGTGTGTGTGTGTGTCCGTGTGTGTGTCCGTGTGTGTGTCCGTATGTGTGTGTGTGTGCGCCTGCTGGCAGTGGTGGCGATGGTGTTGGTGTGGGAGATTTAAGTGGTTGTTCCTGTTTTTGGTGTGTGTTTGTGTCTTTATTTGCAAACACGAGGCAGTGAGTGTGTCACAAGCACTGAGAAGTGAGATGTTGTGAGTTGCTAAACGACTGCCACTGTGAGCACGGCGTGTCCGTTTGTGTGACTGTGAGTGTGTTGACACGTTTGAACACTCGTGGCAGAAAATGTAAAAGTTAAAACAAGACTGAGGATGAAGATTCACAGCTGCAAGTGCTTGCGACGGCCTTAAAGCACACGTCGTTGTCAGCACCACTGCCGCATCAAATACTCTGTCATCACCACCAAAGGCCCTGAATTCTTTAGCTACTTTTTAAACTTTTGATTGAATAAACGCAGCCAACAATGTTTATAATAGGAGCAATAAAAAAACCTATAAATTAAAAAAGCAAAGCGTGAAGAACAGATGAAGCTCCCTATCCGTGCATAATAAGTCTTCTATAACTTCTTCTATAGTAAAGTATCTCGCTGTGTGGTCAGATGTGACAAATTAAGTGATTTCCAATACGTCTCAGATATCACCGGAGCAGTTGAGGTAAGAGACGCCTGGCACTGTGTGTGTCTAGTCTTAGGAAGATCCTGCAGGAAAGAGCCCTGGAGGCTGAACCCTACCCATGATATCAGTCCTCTAATGCGGATATACAGCAACTCCGAGAACTTCCCTTTCATCTCCACCGCCCTCCACGTCATCAGCCCAATAACCAAAGAAAGTATTTAATGGATGTTAAAAGGACTCTGGAGGTTAATGTGGCGTAGCGTTAGAAAGTAAAGTGATAATGCGTCCTTGTTCGATGCAGTGGCGTCCCAGCTGCAGATGGGGAAGGATGCTCGCGTCTGCACTGTGATTGGTTCGTCTCTGCAGCCTCCTGGCTCGCGGCTATAAAAGCCTGCGCCGTCACTCTGTGCGTCAGAACGCAGCCGGAGCAGCGGAGTGGAGAGTCCGGACGCACTGGACGCACTCGGACGCACCGTGAGCTGCAGTTACTGGAGTCCACCGGGAAAACAAAAGCGTCATTACTCTCCACGCGCCGGGCCAATTAGCGGAACTTCTGCTGGGATTATTGATCCGGACCCTTTGGAGCACACCAGAAGCTCCGCGGTCCGGTAAATTCGAATTCGATAACTTCATCGACTTTGATTTAGACAAATCAAAATGCAGAGTTGAATTGTTCATGGGTTTTGACTGTTGACTTCGCGCAGAAGTAGACAGACACATGACCAGATACTGCGCTGCACTTTTATTTTGTATTCATGTATCTCTGTATCCTTCTCTCTGTTTATTAATCTAAATCACAGGGCTCGGGCTTTCTATTAACCGCTACCCTTTTGTCTGCGTGAACCATTTCACATTTTAATTTTTTTTCACAATTCATTTTCTTTTTGCATGTCAAATATGCCTTTTGTTTTGTTATTTTAGTGGCACGAATTCAATCTGTTGCAGTTCAAGACTATAAGAAATGCAGTTAAGTAACACGTAACGTCATGCATGAATGAATGCAGGGGGAATTATCAATTATCAAACTTGATGTGCACATAATGCATCATCAATTAAGGTATGTTAATTCACACTTACTTACATACAATATTCAAGTCACTTAAGCAGTTCAGTTCAGAATGTGAACGCACACGTTCTCATACAAATATGAAGTAAGTTATTTTTAAGTCAAACTGGTCGTTTACACGTTACTGCATGGCACCATATGTCTGCCACATTTATGACACTATTGGGTGGATAATTATTATTATTACTATATATGTTTGTCGAAGTTGAAAGAAGTGATGCACAAAAAAAAGAGCATCCTTTCTATGAGAATGGATCTTGTTATGCTTTCAGAGCATGGGTATTAAATTAACTTTTATAACTGCAATTCAGCTAAATTGGACGGACACAAATGAATCTATGAAGTAAGTGTGAATTAACATTCCTTAATAACTGATGATCTCTTAAGTGTGAACCAATCACAAAGTCAGAAGTGAGTTTGTGATTGGTGGGCAACAGGTTTTCATGATACATCCCGCATTACTTCATGCATTAAATCGTTGCAAGTCGTGCAATTAATACGTCTTGCTTTATGTAATGTGTTCCCTTATTATGAAGTGTTACCATTTCCTCTTTCACCATTAAAACTCACTCCGTCTGTTGGACTGGACTTGTTGATGTTGTGTGCGATGAGTTGGGCTGCAGGGTTTCAGATGCTCTCGTGACACGACTACATTGTGTTGATGACTCACTCAGTTGAGTAGAATACCTGCTTTGCTGCAGCGTGTGATCTGCAGCTTCTGTTGACTTTTCACAGAAGGGCTCGTGGTGAAGGTTTCCTTAAAATACACAAAACACCTTGAGTTTCCTCCTCAAAATGTTCACTAAAGTTTTGCCAAAGGAAAACAAGTTTTGCCAAAGGAGAAAAAATCATAACAACTGCAAAATGCAAGAGTTTATTAGGGATGGGTCATATTTCAAGATGATAATTTATCATTGGTGTCATATTGTGATATGTGATGCACAATACGCCGTCTAAATTGATAAAAACGTTCTCAGATATTTGGATATATTTTTCTTTACTAAATGAGAAAGTACAGACTATCTTTTTTATTGAATTACCATTCATAAAAACATGCTCTATCGTGATTATATATGCTTAGATATGAAATGATCTATATTAGCTCAAATGCGGGTGAAAATGAACGCATCCTGAGAAGACCGGGTGAACCGATTTAACACCAGAGATTTGAGCGGCTGTTAATTCAAGGTCCCACCTTGACCGCTGCAGCCTCTCTTCAGTGATGGCTCTCCCGCTTTATGCGACGGGATCTTTCCAATCCTATCTTTGGGATTCATTTTTTGTTGCAATTATCCCCAAAAATCTTTTTGTTTTGGTTGCAGAATACATTTACGTTCTTGTTCGTGCCTTCTTGTACTGTACTCCTCCAGAAGTAGAATCTTTTCTTCCTTTAACCAATTAGTTTTTCCAGACTTAACCAAGGAAACCTTTTATGGGATTCTGTGCAACACCCTTCAATAACTGCCAGCTAAGGATAGATTAAAACTGATGTCTTTTACCGAAAGAGAAAACTGAAGGTGTTTTGTGCAACCGTCCTCAGAAGGAAATGGCATTAAAAAAACCATTTCACCCTTGTGAATCTACTAAAAGAATCCAAAATGAGGCTATAAACTTTAAATTGACCCAATGTGTAATTAGGTTCAGTGGAGCTGGAACTCAGCTGGTATTTTTTCTTTTTGAATCATCCTTCTTTTTGAAAGAACAATCTGATGCTGTGTGTATTGGTTTTAGCATTTCTCCTCACATGCAGCGTTCCTGTTTTGACCTCTTCTTCTTCTTCTTCTTCTTCTTCTTCTTCTTCTTCTTCTTCTTCTTCTTCTTCATTCAAGGACATTTTCCTTCGCATGCATGAAATAAACAAAATGTTTCACGTAGGTCCAGTCCTATATGCCAAACGTCCTTAACTGGCTTTGTGGGCTAATGTCCTGATGGTGGCGCTCCAGCAGCTGTGTAAAAGACTAAATCTTGAAAAATTCATCGTTGAAAAATTCATTGTTCAGATACGTCGAGCTGGCGGGAATTATGAAGTCTATCACTCTTTTGTGGTGTTGGACATTTCAGTTTTACATTGTATCCTCATTGTAAGCTATTGCAGTCAATGGGCTGAAAGGCATCTTTAAACACCAGTTTGTCCCTTGTGGAGCATAAAATATGCCTTCACATGCAACCCTGGTGACTGCAGGAGTCTTGGCTGTGATCAGGACCTGATCACAGGACCTGTGACCATGACCTGTGATGAGGACCTGATAACAGGTCCTGTGATCATGACCTGTGATCAGGTCCTGTGACCATGACCTGTGATCATGACCTGTGTTAAAGGTCCTGTGATCAGGTCCTGTGATCAGGACCTGTGTTCAGGACCTGTGACCATGACCTGTGATCATGACCTGTGTTAAAGGTCCTGTGATCATGACCTGTGTTGAAGGTCCTGTGATCAGGACCTGTGATCAGGACCTGTGTTCAGGACCTGTGACCATGACCTGTGATCATGACCTGTGTTAAAGGTCCTGTGATCAGATCCTGTGATCAGGTCCTATGATCATGACCTATGTTCAGGACCTGTGACCATGACCTGTGATCAGGATCTGATGACAGGTCCTGTGATCAGATCCTGTGATCAGGTCCTGTGATCATGACCTGTGTTCAGGTCCTGTGATCACAGGTCCTGATGACAGATCCTGTGATCAGGATCTGTTGACAGGTCCTGTGATCAGATCCTGTGTTCAGGTCCTGTGATCACAGGTCCTGATGACAGATCCTGTGATCAGATCTGTGATCAGGTCCTGTGATCATGACTGGCCCTTCATGTCTCAGGTAGAGAGTTGGGGTCATGTGATGCAGAAGGAACATGTGAAGGCCAACTCAGGCATCCTGTGTGGATTAGAGACACAGTTCTAACATATTTGTAATTTAAGTATTTTTTTATAATTATGGTCCAGACCTTTTTGCTGATGGACCCACCTGTAGTAATAAGTACATTTACTCAGGTACTGTTCTTAAGCACAATTTTGAAGATATTTGTATTTTACTGGTGTATTTCGACGTTAACAAACATCAAGCAGTAGTTTATAACCTGCATGGCGTGCGGTCATAGGGCCCTCTCTCTTGTCGGATGTCTATGAATTATTGTCTGGTTTGTATATCTGGTTCTTCTTTATCTTCATCAAGCCACAGACCTGATGTAATAGCATTAAGTCATTTCATCTCACAAGCTGCGGCTCAAAGTCACATTTAGTTTTTTTTCTTCTAAATAATGTTCCATTTAAATAGAGTCCTTTGTCCTAATTCATCCCCCTCCCCACATCGCTGTCTGTTACTGCCTCGAGGTCCCTCTCGTGACTAAACAGACAGAGTACCTCAGCTCTCAGGCTTTCCTCTCTTCTACTTTTTCCTTTCCTGTGCTTTCCTTTTTCCGCCTATTGTTCTTGGAAACGGCTCATAGCATCAAACTGTCATTCCTCTCAATATTGACCTTTTTTTTTTACATTCTTTTTTCTGCATTTATGTGTTTCTCTTTTAAACTTTTAAAGCACCTTTTTCTAGTTTCTCTTGCTCCTCTCCCCAAACACAAACACACTTCTTTTTTTTACCACTAATTGACCCTTTATTTCACCTTGCTGGTTGCCAACTTTCCGCCTCCGTCTTTCTAAGAAGTGAAGCCAGCAGAGCTCAAGGTCCGAGAGGCTTTTTCGAAAGACAAATCTTTTAGATCCAGAAGATCAGACCGCTTAATCTCCAGCTTTCCAATTAGATCAGACAAGGCTGCTCTGACATGGCCTAATGAGGCTGCATGTTACACAACACAAAGGCATAATTGAGATGTTACAGAGGACGCGGTGGATAAAAAAAGTAAAACAGATTTCTTGTTCATCCATGGGACTTTGTGTCTTTGTGTGTATGAACAGAACAGGCCTCTGTGCCGCATGCAGCCATGAATGCGTGTGTGTGTGTGTGGGGGGGGGGGGGGGGGGGGGTGCAAGAAGTAGTAAGAGAAAGCACTTTCTTAGATATGAGCATTAAAAAGCAAAGCGCTTGTCCCTGAACATTTGCCTCTCCAAACTGCTGTGCCAAGAGGTTTGCACATCTGCTGTGTGTGTGTGTGTGTGTGTGTGTGTGTGTGTGTGTGTGTGTGTGTATGTGACTGTGGACCTGATTGCGTGTCTTTAAAGATATTGCCAGCGTTGTAAATCATCCCGAGAGACGCCCCAGGGCATTCTGGGGGTACACATGATTCTTCAGGGCCCAGCTAGGGTCGTGTTGTGAGAGAAAGGGAGTATCTCACACACACACACACACACACACACACACACACACACACACACAGAAACGCTGTTCCTCATGAAACCTCAGCTATCACTGTTCCATTTGTCTCGTTTATCTTTTACTGCTTTGTTCCTTTCACCCCTCGCCTTTATCTGAGAATACTTTTTCAACACAAAAAAACATTTCCTAGTTTTGTTGATGGAATTGAAAGAATATTAGAATCAAAATGGTTTTAAAGCGTATCATTTCCTCATGAAATTGTTTGAATTAACTGTGCTATCGATACAGTTTGTAAACAAAACTAAACACCTTTCATCTGCTGACGCTTCGCCTACTTTCTCTCTGCAGGACAGAGCTGGGTCTCAGACCTCCTGCTGCCAGGCCCGGAGCGGGGCCCCCGGTGTGTGGATGTGTGTGTGAGTGCCTTTTTAGAGCACGTGTCTGTGTAGACTGCCCGAGGGCCGTTGAGCGAAGCGAACCGTGCCGCGTGAGTACGAGGCTCGCGCGATGATGAAGGCCGTCACCGCTCTGCTCTGTCTCCTGATGGTCGCCGAGGGCGGAGCCTCTCGGTTCGCCCGCGACACCCAGGGAGGCCCGGCAGCTTCGGAGCCGTCCAAGAGCAACGCCTCCTTTCCGCTCCCGCCCCCGCTGCCGCCGCAGCCGCCGCCGCAGCCGCAGCAGCCGCCGAGCAGGCCGCGTGGCTCCTTCCCCCCCATGTGCATAAAGCCCACGGAGATCAAGTACGCCTTCAAGTACGTCAACACCTTCGTGTCCTGCCTGATCTTCGTGGTGGGCATCATCGGCAACTCAACGCTGCTCCGGATCATTTATAAGAACAAGTGCATGAGGAATGGACCCAACGTCCTGATCGGCAGCCTGGCTCTGGGGGACCTGCTTTATATCATCATCGCCATCCCCATCAATGTGTTTAAGGTGACCACAGTTATCCTTCGTGTGCGTCTGTCTGGTGTTTGACTTGTCGTGTGGCACCGATGATCTCTCTTTTTGACTTTTCGGAAATGACGAAAGTTGTCAATCAAAGATACAAAATCGGGACTCAAAATGTAATTAGTTACCGGTCCCTGGGTTCGTGTCTAATTTATTGGGACAATTTCCCTGCACTGAACCGTTGGCAACGCCCCTCTCGGCACATCATGTGGTTTATAGATGAGTTTGTTTTTGTCCCCACCTGTCATGTGTAATTTTTTACTTTTTAAGTACAAGCCCCGCAGACTGTTCCACCTCCACAGCAAGAGCTCAAAAATTTAATAAAAGCAGATGCATGCTAACAGCTGGGGACAACTTGAGTGTTGAGATTTGAAAGAAAATATCCTTGTTGTTGTCCTCGCTCCCAATGCATGTGTGATGTAAAAAACACACCTAGTGGGCTCGGGTGTTGATGCCAAAATGTCCAACTCATACGACCGCAACTGTGCCAGAAAACCACATGAGAAACTGTCAAAATCTGATAGGATTCGCTTCAAGTGAACAGAGCTGGAACGCTCTGCGGCATTTTAATAGTATTCTGATTTATGTTTACTTTTCCGTTAAGGCCTTGCATTTCAGGTATTTGAGGCGTCATGAGATTATGATAATTATAATGAGACACAGGATCTGCTGAATTGAGAACAGGAGTGAGTTTTCTTTTTCGAAAAACTGGAAGATTTGAAAGACGCCAAAACCAAACTGTATATTTCTATAAGTGGCGGATCCAATGTGTAGCCTACTCTTCTGTTGAAGACGCTCTCCTTATGCGGAACTGCTTGTTGTAACCCCTGGGAGACGAGCTTGCAGTGAAGGAGGAGCTGTGGATTCTGGCTCTCTGGCACAGTAACAACCTCAGACTGGACCCCTACACCTAAACCTCTAAGACGTCTGTCCGTGTGTGTGTGTGTGTGTGTGTGTGTGTGTGTGCACGGGTGACCCTTCTCTCGTTATAAATGTGTCTCCTCTCGGTCCCCATCGTTTCCTCTCCGCAGCTGATAGCCGAGGACTGGCCGTTTGGCGTGTACATCTGTAAGCTGCTGCCGTTCATCCAGAAAGCTTCAGTGGGAATCACTGTCCTCAGCCTGTGTGCTCTCAGTATTGACCGGTATGTGGACTTCTACTCTTCACACACACATACACACACACATACAATTGTTGGTGCTGAATGTGGCTAACGCCCACGTCTCTGCCGTCGGCGAAGCTACCACGCAGTGACGTCATGGAGCCGGGTGAAGGGGATGGGCATCCCTCTGTGGAAAGCGGTGGAGGTGACTCTGATCTGGCTGGTCGCCGTGATGCTCGCGGTCCCCGAGGCGCTGGCATTCGACATGCTGGAGATGCCGTACAGAGGTCACAAGCTGCGCGTGTGTCTGCTCCATCCGGAACAGACCACCAGCTTCATGAAGGTAACATCCTCTGAATGGGACTCATTCAACATGCACGCACGCTATTACAAAGTGTTTTTTCATTATTTGAAACAGAAGGGTCTGGATTGCAGGAAACGGTGGAAATAAAGCATGAAGCTGCGACGGCTTTTCATGTGTCATTCAACATTTGTGGATTGTAACTCGAGCTTGATGTAATTTTGAGGAGAAAATTGGAAGAAGTTGTGCCAAACCAAAACAAGTCTGGAACTTATCTAACATATTTATTCTTAATTTCAAGTTCTGGAAGTGTGTGAACATCGATCTGCTTGCAGTTTGTCAAGCTTTAATCATTGTGCCTTTGAACAGGTCATGTGACACTTAAAAGGAAAGTCTTCAGTGGAGAATTGTATTCCTGTAAAATGATTTTTTTTTAACACACACATTGTGATATTGTGCAAGGAATTAGATTATTTATTTATTGTATTTTTTTGGTTCATGCATTTTTAAATAAATAAAAACAAATAATAATTTACGCATTAACCTTCTAGTTTAAGAACAGAATATTATTGCAGTGAGTTTGAAAATGACAAATATTTCAACGACTGTTTATGAAGACAGAGAAGTGAGGTTGATTTTGTCAACAGGAAGTCCTGTAATTCAGTTAAAACATCTCTGACATAAGCAATATAAGTAATAAAGTGTTTCCATGAAAAAGTAACAATTTATAGATTAAACTTTTAATCTTTATTAGCCCGGTCTGCAAGAAACAATGTTGGCATTGTTCATTTCTGCAACAGCAGAGATATGTTGAATCTTGGGTCTCTATAAAATGCATTTAGAAATTGCCGTAACACTGTATTTCTTGTTGCACTTTTTTTTTGACTAGCTTCTTCTTCTCTCTTCATCCAGTTCTACCAGGAAGTGAAAGACTGGTGGCTGTTTGGCTTCTATTTCTGCCTCCCGCTGGCCTGCACTGCAATCTTTTACACACTGATGTCATGCGAGATGCTCAGTCGCAAAAAGGGCATGCGCATCGCACTCAACGACCACATGAAGCAGGTACGCACGCAGATGACTCGCTCAAGTCCACTGCAGTCCACAAAGACGGCAGGCATCACCATATGTCTTTTGTGTGTGTGTGTGTGTGTGTGTGTGTGCAGCGGAGGGAAGTCGCGAAGACGGTGTTCTGCCTCGT
Source organism: Taurulus bubalis (assembly GCF_910589615.1). Lineage (NCBI taxonomy): Eukaryota > Metazoa > Chordata > Actinopteri > Perciformes > Cottidae > Taurulus > Taurulus bubalis. The sequence continues at coordinate 20,453,289 of NC_136601.1, forward strand.
GTTGATTTTCGCTCTCTGCTGGCTGCCCCTTCATCTCAGCCGCATTCTGAAGAAAACAATGTACGACCAGAACGACCCCAACCGCTGTGAACTGCTCAGGTACAGTAGATACAAACGTCACGGGAGCATTGTTCTCCGCTCTGTCACTTCCCGTGGTCCGTAATGTAAACTTTGCCCTTTCCCCCCCGACCAGCTTCCTGCTAGTGATGGATTACATCGGCATCAACATGGCCTCCTTAAACTCCTGCATTAACCCGATTGCCCTCTACTATGTCAGCCAGAAGTTTAAAGACTGCTTCCAGGTAGGAGGGTACACACTGGCACTCAAAATATTGTATTACCAGGAAACGGGGTCAGCAAAAAGGAAACAACTCTGTGTGTGTCTGTGTCCGTGTGTGTGTGTGTGTGTGTGTGTGTGTGCTTTCTTGTCTCTCAGTCTTGCCTGTGCTGCTGGTGCTACAGAACGTCTCCACTGGACAAACGGGGCTTGGGAGGACGCTGGAAAGGCTCTTATCACGGGAACGGACTGGACCGCTCCAGTTCCCGCTCCAGTCAGAAATACACAAGCTCTTCATAAACACACACGCACAGACACACACACACACACACACACACACACACACACACACGCACACACGCCACGCACGTCTTCTGCCACGTTCCAAACAGCTCCCATCAACGAGAAACAGCTGCCACTGCCAGCCGACCAGCGAGGAGAGAGAAAGCGGAGCGAGGTAGAAGCCACTTCTACGGGACTGTAGGCCGTCATACTGACTGCAAAAGCAACGTATGATGAATAAGATCATACTCCCGAAAACTGAGGACTGAACGCTTTCTCAGTGGACCAACGTGGTCAACACATTTATAAAGAATGTTTATTAAAGCCGCATGTAAATATATGTACAGGAATATTTACGAGCAGACTGCAGACCGATGATTATACCGAGCCAACGAATAAAACCGCTCCTGTTGAGGCTTTGATTCCTCACAGGGGAAGATGAGAGAGAGACGAAACCCTGACCCCGAGTTGTGTTCCAAAATGTCTTTTCTTTCTCTTCTTTTTTTTTTTAAAAATGCACGACTGTGCGCCTCGGTGTATAAACACAAAAACTAATAATCTGACATGCCGTCCAACGCCCATGTGTCCGGTGACATCATACCGGGGTGGAATGGGGCCCCACTGTCATGTTGATAACCAATCATCGCATATCTTTTTATCTGGAAATCATCGCCGCTGTGAGTCATGTGGAGGCCAGCTGGGAAACACCAGATGATTCCAGTCATGGGACACAGAGGAGATCGTTCATGAGTGCTTTTATTCTTGCAGCGTCGGCGCTGTCGTACGCGTGTAGCTGTCGGTCTCACTGTGTACGTCTTAACCTCTCCTTCAATGAAGCGTTTCTATTTTTCTAAGAAGTATATCACAAAGGATGTGGGGCCTGTTTAATCTCCCAGCATGAGGTGTCCATTTATTATTTCCAAATATTTCCCTTCCAGTGAGTGATCATGTTTTCCATTTGGCCGTAAAATGACTTCTGAGAGCAGCAGAAAACGCTCCAGAAATTGACCACTTTGTGTCAACGATGAGACAAGTTTTAGTGGCGATGACATTTATCAACTGTGTGATGGTCTTCGGAAATATTTAGGTGTATTAGTTGCTTCCTTTTAAATGTAATTCAAGTAAATGTGTCCTCTTGTGCTGAGTAACCGGACAAGTTGTTTGTCCACACTGAAATGGATTTGATTTATGTTCAGACAGATAATTTCCATTTCCGCTGTAATAGAGTGATCAAATCGGCTGAGGATGCCGTACATGATCCACTAAGTGGTCATATGTATTTATATAGATCCCCTGTTTTTAGCTGCATCTAGAGGCGACTGTGTACCGGAAAGTGGGACTAAGCTAAGACTTTTTATAAGTATTTTGAGCTCGAAGATCAAATGCAATGTGAATATTGGCCCTGGTGTTTTCAAATCACATTTATACTTTATACTTATTTGTTGAGAGTATGCTGTAATAAATATAATTTTATAGCATTTGTGTTGTTTAAGTTATTTACCAAAGCAGTGTGCATGTATTTCGGGTGATTTTGGGGTCAGTAGTGATGCAGTCTCATAGATGATTCACATAACTGAAGGTCCGTGGAGTTGTTGACCTCTGGTAGAGCTATGGGGCTGTTATGTTTTCCACTTATTGATAAGTGACTGTCATGCATCGACATATGCTCCAATCCGCAGAACAAGAAGATTGCCAGAAAGTTAGCGAGTACGTCAACAATGCTGAATTCTGAATCCTTAAAATATTCTTCTTCTTAAAAACTCTTTTGAAAATGTTTTATGAGGAAAGAGATTAATTCACTGCATTTGTTCTCTCCGCTGGTGAAAAAAAAATGTGTGTTCCGCTGACTTTACTTTTGGACTAATCCACAATTAACAGAGCCGATGGCGTGCACCCAGAGAGAGAGGAAACAGAAGAGCTGACTGTTAACATCCAGTTTATAGCTTTTGTCTCTTGAGCCTTGTGTCTTCCATTAATATATTCAGCTGTAACAACGTGTCCTCGCTCCCAACTTCACAGACAAAACACAAATGGCCAGTGGCCGCGAGCTTCAAACGATGGTGCTATCGGTACCCGCCAATGTACGCTCATAAGGCGCACATTGTCTTTTCAAAATAAAAGTCTGTCTCCACAAGAAGATTGGTTTAGGGAACAAAACCGCTTAGTCAAGGTTTGGAAAAAGAGCGTGGCTACCAAGTGACAAACGAGTCACGTGACGAACGACACCTGGTTATGTTAGTTTGACCCATACATACATCTGAAAGTGTGGTGTGTCGGAATCAGACGCCGAGGGAAACCAAGCATTCTGCCAAGAACTGATTGAAGCTTCTCGGCCTAATTTATACCAGCTCGACTTGTACCGGCTCAAACAAGAATGGTGGTGGAATAGCTGCTATTTCTTTCTTCAGATATGTCATCATGTAAAAGCGTCTTGTTTGGTTCTTCCACTACTTTAAAGTAGTCCGATCTGTATCTCCCTGTCGAGTGCTCTCAGTTCACCGCGCTCCGAGGCTTCATATCTGAATTCGGTGAGCTTCCATCTACAGTTAACGTTGCTCTTCTCCCTGTGCACATCCAGTCACCAGCTCAAGCTCCTGAAGTTTGCGGACGACACCACCCTCAGTGGACTCATCTGACCATCTGGTGACCGGGTGCAGTCAGAACAACCTGGGACAGTGGAGGTGGTTGTGGATTTTAGGAGGAAGCTCGCCCCGCTTGTCCCCGTCGGCCTTCGTGACTCCCCAGTCAAGTCCTTCCGCTTCCTTGCATCCATCATGACGGCCACAAGCAATAATAATCACAACAGAGGATGTACTTCCTGCAGCGACTGAAGAAGTTCAACCTGCCCAAGACAACAATGGTTGCCATCATTGAGTCATCCTCACCTCCCCCAACACCAACTGGTACGCTGCAGCCACTGCCAAGGACAAGGACGCACTGCAGCGAGTCATTCACTTTGCAGAGAAGGAATTCTGCTGTACTCTGCCGACCCGCCAGGACCCGTTCACCTCCAGGACTTTTATTCTTAACACTGTGAACCTCTGCACATATCTGAGAATATGTTTAAGCACATTCCTGCCCAGCACTTCAGTTTTAAACAGTTGCATTGAACATATTTCTTAATTCACACTCTCCTTTGAGTTCATGCAGCGCACTTCCGGGCCTACTCATAATAATCACACTCTTGGCCTGCGTATTTCTGAAGACTTTGATCCAGGATAACCCCAAAGGGCACTCTAGATGCTGGCAGAACACTTTCATACTTGTGTTCCGTGTTGCTGGGATGACCGGACGTGTTCCCGGTTTAAAGTGAGTCACAAGACGCTCCATGTGTTCGGTGCCCCTGGTCACTGATTTACTTTATCTTCCTTGACTTCGGAGGAAGATTTTAGTTAGTTAACTTAATTTTGCATTTCTTTTCTCAAGATTTTACTGAAATTGATGATAGAAATACCTTCCTTTCTTACATTTTCTTTTTCTTTTGTAACACACTGAGTGTCATATGAAATGTCCTCCATGGTCAAACTAGACTTGACTGTGTTTTGATGAGTAACATTGTTATATTAAAGAAACCCCTTTCAGTCGGGCATTTGGAAAAGACACCATAAGTCTTGCTGACTTTTCCTGTTCATGTAATCAGCTGCTTGAGCATTGGAGCGCTTCCACAAAATGCTTTCACGATTCCTGGACTCCAGGGCACAGCTGTGGCATGACAGAGCGGCGCACTCCTGACAGGAGTTAACATAAACAATCATCTCTGTTACTAAAGGCCCTCAGAGGTTACATATCTCGTCACGGGCTCCGTGTCTTTGGCTGTATTTCTTGAGGGCAGGTTGCATTTTGCTTACATCTCAGAAAGGGTCGTCAAAGACCATGTCAAATGTGTTACACATTCCATTTTTAAACTGTCCCCGGTTTGAGCAGATTGCTTTGGACGACTAGACAAGGGTCTTTCACAGCGGCCAGATCTTGGAACCATTTCTTGGAAACGGCCACAAGGCAGGGTATCTCATTTTTTACTTTATTTTCCCATTTTTCCTCTGAGTAATCTAAACAAAGTTTTTGCTTTAGAGTTTTCAATGCCCTCGTTTCAGAGAAAGCTATTAAACAATACCGGAGAAAATCATTGTGTGTGTTTATTGATTTTATTCTATTTCCTTGACATCTCACAAACCACACAGGCCTGGTTGTAGTCAACGAACCCTGAGGACACGCACACGTACACACACACACAAACGCAGCTGCATTAATAATCCTCAATGAAGGATAAACACTAAGCAAAAATAACTGCATGAAATTAAATAATGAATGCAACAAGTCATAACAACAACTTTACAAGTGCTGCATTATTAGATATTTTAAAAAAAACAAGAATGCAAAAGAAATGTTTATTAAATCGTGAACCAAAAATATCACAATGTGTTTCAGATGAAACTCGGGATGAGTGAGGATTTCCTGTACTAAATCTCAGCTTCATAACTTTTTTTTTTACCAAAACCACATTACCCTGTCTCTCCTGTCTATCTAACAAAGGCAACAAAAAAAGCCCCAAAAAATAACAGCGCAAGGTTATTCTTTTGCCTAAAGAAACGTTTATTCAGTCTCCCCTCGTCCCCATCGGCCAATTGTTTTCTGCACAAACAATATTTCAAGTTTTGCGCTCGCCCTTGATGTGGTCTTGAACATGCGACATGTGAGGTTTAGGGGAATTTCCTTTCCATAGCGTGCACATTGTGCTGCGTCGTTGCAAAAAGTTGAACTCACTCTGTAAGATTAGCATCGGCAGTTTGAGTCCTGTCATCAACATCTACGGGGTCACAGTAAAACACATTCCTTCTCTTTCACAATTTAAGTGTAATTCATTTGCAATAAAAAGGCACCCTTAGGACACGGTCAGCTAACTTTAATGGCCCGTCTACTTGTGCTTATGTTACACTTGGCTTTCACCAGCTATTTTTTTACTCGTCTTCTCGTTGAGTGACACAAAAAATTGAAGCTGAGCCCAGGAGATGGTTAGCTTAGCAAACAAAAATGGAAGCAAGGAGAAACAGCTGACCTGCCGCTGCCCAAAGGTATCTGTACAGATTAAACAAAGGACATATAAAGTGCCGATTAGTGAGCTTTAGAAGTGCTGGGAGGCCAAACTGCAGGCTGTGGCTTCATTTTGAACTGACAGATGTGAGCATGTGACTGACAGCCAGATAATAATATAAACCTCATTATTTACACTTGTCTCCCCTCATTTTCCCCTTTTGTCCCCCTCACATTCCTCTACTAATAAGGACGTATAGCTCACACTTCCTTCCTTCACTTGACAAACACGGCCTCAAAAGGACAGACGAGAGCAATTTAGGGTCTGTGTCTGAATAACACCAACAAAAAAAAGGAAAAACCTATTGTTTGACAAAGTTTCATGTCTTGAATTTATTCCATCAATTGTTTCAAAAATCCATGAACACATGCGTCACACATCAATCCAATACTGGGAAAAAAGAAAACTGTACAAGTGTTTGAATGCGACTTGATCAATTTATTTCGAGAGCTAACTTATAAATTAGCTCTTGAAATATATTTAGTATATTTAGTTCGTTTGTAGAAACTCGGTCTGGCAGCTTCACAGTCAAACATACGTGATGCTCTTCATTCCATCGGCTGCTCCTGCCTCTCTTTGAACTCATTTACTCTGGCCTGGAACAAAATGAAAGAAATCGTAGTCAGAATTGGAGTTAAACCAGCGCAGGAGATGGTTTTCCTTTCACTAATGGAGAGAGACAGACAGACAGCCCGGGGTTTCTTCTTATTCTGTCACACATGGAAATATTATCATTCCATGTGTGGAATTTTTAAGGCTCCCCGTAGAGAGAAGTCCCAACGCTGGGTCAGCTTCGACACAGGCGCCCTGTTGATGTCAGGTTGAGCCGCTCACACAGGAAGGTGACGTGCACACGCTTTCAATATAGATCAGCTGACATCCAATTTTTGGGAACCAGTAAACAGGAAATGTGTGCATGTGAGTTATCTGTAAGCCGGCCAAATTTTGGTTGGGACTGTATTCCACTTGCACTTGGATCAATGCTGAACCCCTGTTGCTAAGTGACGGACACGCAAGGCTCACCTGGAAAGTGTTGAGGACATGTTGACAAACGTCAGTGAGGTCATTCAGGCCCCTCCGCAGCGGCTCCGTAGCCGGAATCCCCCCTAAAACAGACAGAGGACGCCGTAAGAAAAACCACAGCAACCAGTAGAAATAAACAACACATTTTGCGGCTCAATCGTCTCGTGAAAGTTGGACCGATTGGTTTTTACATGACATAAGTTTGCCGACGGTGAAGGCAGCCACGATGAGACTCAGAAGATCTCTCACAGCGCGTTCCATTTATCAACACAATGAAATTATGTCCTCGGCTTTTACATGTTTCTTATCTTTATAAGCTCTATTCAAACATCAGTCTATGCTCGAGTGTCTCGTTGTGGTTATCTAATCGATTTTTACTGAAGACAAAATTAATGGAAAGAATCGTTTGTTTTTGCGGTCCTGTACCGGTCCTCTTCTCCAGGATTGATGTGGAGTCCCCCCGACCCATTTACATTGTGGAGCAATAATAATTAAAAAACAATAAGAATAGAAATATCCGCTGGCTGAATGTCTATAAGCGCAATGGAAACTAGGGTTTATATTAGGGCTGCAACTAACGATTATTTTAATAATCGATTGATTATTTTTTCGATTAATCGATGAATCAGATAAAAAAAAAGCAAAAAAACATTCATTTCCAACCTTTTGTTTAAAAACAGAAGTGACAGTGCAAATTCACAGTGCAAAACATGTTCAGAAAGCACAAACAGGTTGCTCCTTGAACATCCACGAGCTGTTAATTAAACAAATTAGATTAAAATGGACTAACACTAAAAACATACACATGTATGCTTTACATCTGCCTTTTTACTGTAATTGATCTCCTTGGAGCAGAGGCTGCTTTAGCATGCCCTGCTTTATCAATATGTATGAAACACTGGGACAGTGGGAAGCTGCACTGCTCCTCTCACGTCTGTTTGGACCGAAACCTCCAGGCTCAGCTCCACGTCATCTCAGCTCTGCACATACAGAGTCCTCTTTCTTAAACTATTTCATTCTGGGCCTCTTACGACCACGAAATGACGTTGTTGGCTAAGCCCAACTACGAGATTTGATTTAGTCTACTTTGAGTAAAAAAACAACCTGCAGCCAGATCCTACGGTGAGCCGATTAAACGTTAACGAGTGACAGCGTGAACTGAACCAGACCGGGGGGTTACGACATGTTTCACCACGTTACGTTTTTTACAAGCAAGACTGAACTGTAACGGAACATAACGGAACTTTAACGACAATACACAACCCAAACACGTTAGCTAACGTGATAGCAAGCTGACTAGCTTCCATTAACAACAAGTTAGAGGGAAATGAAGCCGCTGTAGACGCTTAACGCTGATTGGCCAAGACTCGACACGTCACATCCAAGATGTTCTATTTTTGCTAAGATCACGACTTCAGCGTTTCTCAGTCTCTCAATCCAATCTCAGACACGCTGGCGGCCAGTTGCTCTGCGCCGCTCTTTTTTTTTTCTCCGCGACTTTATGACTGCCGTAATAATCGCGCAACACAACGAATCGATAATGAAATTCGTTGCCAACACTTTTGCTAATCGATTTTTATCGATTCGTTGTTGCAGCCCTAGTTTATATCCTGGTGCCTGAAAGGTAAAATGTGTGCTGCTGTGCCATGGAGGAAAGAACCTGATACTTTGCTCAACAACAACTTGTTTTCTAAGTCCTTTCCTGTGATGGCCGGGCACTTTGTGCAAAGCAGATGACATTATTTTTTTTGTATGTAACTCTTTGCAGACAAGAACAAGTGTGTGTGTGTGTGTGTGTGTGTGTGTGTGTGTGTGCGCGTGCGTGCGTGTGTGTGTACACAAGTGGATGCACCAGACTCCAATCAACGTGTTTACTCTGCAACACAGCCCCAAAACGTTTCCTCTCTTATTTTCCTACGCATGTGTGCACACGTGAACTACCATAGATTGCAAGAAGAAGAAGAAGAAGAAGAAGAAGAAACTGAAGATGGGGTGCCGTGGGGCTAAAGGGGAGGGGGGGGGTCTCTCACCTCGTGTTTGAATTCGAAAGTTGATCTTGCTCTCAGACGGATGGGTGATGGTGTAGCCACAAAAATCCACATCCACACTGATGGAAAACAGGGAAGTGGAAGCAATATTTGGGATTATTATCAATGTTTTTGATTAAAATGGGTGGAGTCGTGTCAGTGTTATTACAATTTCTCTACCATTGACTCATCCCAGCTGACACCCAAAAACACTGGGAACAAAACCACATACACACGGAGAAGAGTCCCTTTGGAATATCAACTTGATTGTTATCATACATAATGGTCAGCATGAGCTGTATGGGTTTGTAAGGGAAAAAAGCTGGAGCTCAAATGACACAAATGAACCATCAGTCATGCTCTTTGTTCTTTCAAACGTGCCCCATGGGAGGAGAGGTCAAATCTGTTTTAATACAAAAAAGGTCAAACCATTGACGACAAGCTGAGTTGAAAGCGGTAGTTTGTTTTAAAAAAAAACTAAAAACTTACGTTTTCATGATCATATATCTGAGGGAATTTCCCAGTGTATGGTCTTCCTTGTGCAGCACAAATGTCACACACCCCTCATCAGCCCCATCTGTCTGGACCTAGAACAACATAATAATAAGTATTTATTACAACATTATATATATACACACACACACACACACACACACACACACACACACTATAAACTCTGAACAGAAACATGACCTCCTTAAAGATGATAGAGTGGGACAATCAGGAACACAGAGATTGGACTATTGTGCATTTCCAATACATCCATTACTTATTATCACATTGACAAGCATGAGTTTAACATATTGAACGTGAAAGTGAGGGAAAACTTGGTTCTGTTTCTTTATATACGGCCAAATCAATCACTCAACTATAACACAGTTACACTGTTGTTTGTTTGTTTGTTTGGCTACATCTTTGCACTATAGTTTTGTTTGCTTTGTTAGTTACTTTAATTTAATATTATTCTAATTAATGTTTTCTACATATTGTGCATTTTTCTTATTATCCTATTTTGTGTATGTACTGTGCCTGTAAATGGTGCCTTGTGAGATGAAAAAAGTAACTATCTATCTATACTGCCCCCTAGTGGAGTCAGCTAAGGACTGCGAAGCTAATGTAAAGTCAGTAGAGTTAATTACACATGCAGGTAACCTTTGCTTAGCTTTACACAACGCCACTCTCAAAATCGGTCCCCTAAACAACCACGTTGCACCAAACAGAACAGCGTTTAATGTAGTTTGTGTTTCTGGTGGCCTCTGATTGTTTCTCATCGCTAGCTTCCGCGGCTACCCACGTGAGGCGTTTACGGTGCGGTCGAAACGATATAATTAACTTATTTATTTGAATATCTTCTTAGAAACAGAGTTTAACGATGAGAAATACATGTAGCTATTAAAGATGTCAGAATTCATACAGAGTTTAAGCATCTTACCATCTCCAGCACAGGTTTCTTTTCGCTTTCAGCAGCCATGCCTCACATTCCGGTTCTGGACGTCAATACAGAAGCGGGTGAATTTCAGCCCTGACTTCCGTCTGACAGGCAAGAAAGAAGGTTCAGGCTTTGTCGCGCTGCATTTAGTGGGCATCTAAATGTAGTGTATACGGTATTGATATACTACATTATCTTCTTTTTACTAAGATATCATCCCTGCTCTTTTATGTTACGTGCTATATTGAATAATAACAATAGCGTGGTGTATACATTGCACCAGCTGTTAAGTTGCCTGCAAGACTACACAAAGGTCTAACTACAATTCGATACCTCCAGCCTGTCGCCAGATCTTGATGTCATGTGACGATACATTGCATAACCGGAAGTTGAAAATGTAGTTCTTAAAACAAAACGATTCAATTGAGTGCGTGGGCTCCGGTATATGGTAAGAACTACATTAACAACCAAACATAGGAGCGGATTTGTTTGCCTGTCTTGAGGTCCGGGCGGCTTGCGAAACAGAAGTCACTCGAAAGGGATTAGCTAGCTCGCTTGCTAGCAGATGAACTTCCTTTAGATGTTGGGATTTGCGCCACATTGGCCACTTTGAACAGCGCCTACACACAGAGGTAACGGGTTCGTTCATATAACACACCGTCCATTGCGTCAGAGACGAGTAACGCTAACGTCAGCTACCAAACGCCGTCACAACACTTTGGTAACAACGTTATGAGCTAGCTGTTGTCTTCCTGTCACCATGAAGCATTAAGCTGGCTTTCTCTTTCATTTCTCGTGACAACTGGATCACGTAACGCTCGTGAGGTTGTTTATGCTGACATTATTAACGGTAGTTACACACACACACACACACACACACACACACACACACACACACACACACACACACACACACACACACACACACACGCGCGCACACACACACACGCCTCTCTTTCTGTATTATCTGTACTGTGACACTAAACATCATCTGTCACTAACGTCTCCTCTGTTCTGGTTTCGTGGGTTGCAGCGAGCGATAGAGCTGAAACCCCAGCTGTTGCCATGGCGATCCTGTTTGCAGTGGTGGCTCGTGGGACCACCATCCTGGCCAAGCACGCCTGGTGCGGTGGCAACTTCCTGGAAGTGACCGAACAGATTTTAGCCAAAATCCCTTCGGAGAATAACAAGTTGACCTACAGCCACGGCAGGTAGGATTGACACATTTCCTCCTGCCTCTGTCTCACAGAAGACACCGGCTCCCTGCTGTGTGGCTCCATTGGTCTGCATGCCTCATCCTACTCATCTACAAGTGATGCACCAAAACAAAACAGTGGCACACTAGCCTAGAGTGCTGTATAAAATGCTTATTATTAGACAGAAAAGTTGTGAAGGACGATGTACACATTGTTTGTCAACTATTAATATGCACATAAAAACAGGCTATACTTGTTAAAAATGACAGCAGTCATGTATAACTAATTGTCCTTGCAAATCACATCTTCAGCAGCCACTTGGGTCTGGAAATGTGTTGTTGCCAATAGGAGTTGACATGAAAGCGTGATGTGACCTTCATCACCTAGGGTCATTTTCATGCACATTGACACGCTTAAGAAATGGAAGGCGGACAAGTAATTAGAATAATTAATTCGTAAGTAAAGCAGAAATACAGCTTTGTTCACTGATAATGCCACTGTAATGCCTACAGAATTAAAGTGTTTTTTTACAGTATACGTAATAAGTAATAATTGGTATGCTCAGTGTGGACTTTGCTCATTTCAGCATGTGACAAGCTCTAGAGATACAGAAGGTGACACTGCAGGAAACCCCAACCTGAATCAATAAAGTGGTGTCACATGCAACGCAATGTGTCCTCACTCAAGTTAGAATGGTTGGGAGATGTAATTTCGAGTTACAACCCATCTACTACACTTTATCTGTAGTTAATGTTTTCTGAGACACATTTTACTGTACTGTATTAAACTGTGTGCTTTAAATTGTATACATGTAACATGGACATTGTTTGTCTATTTTCTTTTATAGCTATCTCTTTCATTACATCTGCCATGACAGAATCATATACCTGTGTATCACCGATGACGTAAGTATAGAACTGGCTCAGCTATCTGTGTATTTATGTGTATTGTAGGGGTGAGTGGGAAGTTAAGGGATAGCTATTTAAGGTCCCTTGAAAAGCACTTTATGTAAATAGTTAGATCTAAAGAAGAAACAGAAAGTAAAGGTATTGCACCCAAATGCATCTCCAACCTACGTCTTTGAATTAATGTATTGAGCTTTGAGAACAGGAAGTAGCACAGTACACTCAGACACACAGTAACAATATACAAAGCCATGTTTCATTTCACTGGACCTTTTAAATAGGATTGTACTTGAAGTAACAACTCCTCTATTTAACTTTTTTGGACTGAAGGACTTTGAGAGGTCGCGTGCATTCAGCTTCCTCAGTGAAGTCAAGAAGCGCTTCCAGACAACGTACGGGTCGCGAGCGCAAACGGCCCTGCCTTACGCCATGAACAGCGAGTTCTCCTCAACACTGGCCGCTCAGATGGTGAGTGTGAAAAGAGCGGCAGCCCCACAGAGCAACGTCTTCTTGTGACGGCTCTGTGACGGCTTTTTACTTCTGCAGGCACGCATGAAGATTTAGTAATCACTAAATATACGCTTGGATCTCCGCTCCATTCCCTCTACCTTTTGTCTTTGTAGAAACACCACTCCGACCCACGAGGATCAGATCGCATCACTGAGACTCAGATGCAGGTGGATGACCTGAAAGGCATCATGGTCCGCAACATAGGTGAGCGTCTCATGAGTTTTCCCACGGCAGAATGGCCTTGAAAGGACCTCTTTTTATATGTGTCTATAAGATAATAATACAATTTAAAAAGTGTTGTTTCTTTACTTTTTCTTTCACTAACCATTTGATACAAATCCATTTGATTTGAATCTCATTACAATGGACCTTTTGGGCCTCCCTATTTAACTCTGGCTGTCTTTGTGTCTTTTTACAGACTTGGTAGCTCAGAGAGGAGAGAAGCTGGAGTTGCTGATTGACAAGACAGAAAATCTGGTTGATTCTGTGAGTTTAAAGTCCAGTGTTTTCTTTTCTTTTTTCCTCCTATTTATCCTACTTATTTTCTAGCGCATGATGTTTGGCAATTGGCAGTGTACATTTGTATCGTTTGACAATAATCTAGCAAGCTACTTATCCAGTAATGTAGTTACTTTATCTCTTCACTCCATTCAGTCGGTCACATTCAAAACCACGAGTCGTAACCTGGCCCGAGCCATGTGTATGAAGAACCTCAAGCTGACTCTTCTCATTGTGCTGGTGTGCCTGGTGAGTACTGGCCGTACATGGTAACTAGTGAGTTATTATTGGGATGCAGTGTAATTAATCTTTGGGATTTATAATATATTCAATTGTTTTCTTCCATTAACATGAAAAAATGACCCAGATTACTTAGCTACTACAGCTGTTATTTTCAGCTATGATGAGGCTCAGCTGTCCTGTAAAATCCCTGCAATTTACTTCACATGATATTTTATAATAATTCAATGAATAAACAGCATATATATAATATATATGATGAATGAAAAGTACTGAGTATTTGCTCATTTAATTAAGAACTTCAGTGCGAAATAATCAGATTTTCTGAGAAATTTGAGTTTTAGTTTAATTTTGCCCTTTTAGCATGGTTTGGCATTTACTGAAGGATTTCCTCACGTGTGTTGCGACTGCCTGGCTCAGAGCAGGATTAATCAAAAGGAACCTTAACTTGGTTTCTGTCCTCCTTTTCAGGTGGTGCTTTACGTTATCGTTTCTGCTGCCTGTGGAGGCCTCAGCTGGCCCACATGTGTCAAATGAGAAGAGAAAGGGGGAGGAAGTGGGGATGCACCTGTTCAACCCACCTGGCAGTGGACACAAAAGGAAAGCTTCCTTCCCCTACTCCTCGAGCTTCAACATCGCCGGCAGACACACGCTGCTCCTCCTGCTGCCTCCTTCCTCTCCCCTTCTTTGATAGTGTGCACATTGACTTGCCTTCTGGACATACCCACACTAATGGACAGCAGCCATGTGGCCTAAAACTGATGTGGAACCACAATCTTGTCTTATATTAGTATCAGTGTGTGATACTGCCCTTGCATCTCTCTATGTATTTCATCCATTCAGGCTGATACCGTAATGAACCATACAGATAGCAGAGATAGCTTTGTCCTGCTTTACCTTTGAAGGTGACATATGGGACCTGCAAGTATAAGTAGCATGTTGCAGATCCATCGAGAAGGACTTCCACAATACAGTGTCTGGTCCTCTGTTACAGCTGAAAACTAATCTTTGACATGAACCAACGCAGTTCCAGTATGTCTTATGTGGCAAGTGTCCATTGAACCATGTTGGTGTCTCATGAATTTGCTCGGAATCACAGATTTCCTGATTTCCTTCATGTTTTATCACCAAGCACAGTCGTATATTCTAAAATGGATGTTGTAAAATAGCAGATATGATCACACAAATACATATAGTACATTTGATTAATATTACTGACTCAAAAGATGTAACGGTTCTTTTAAATCAAGCCTGACATTTGAGCAAATCCTGATCTCTTTCCTGCCTGTTACAGGAGGCTTTCCCTTTCACCTTATTACCTTGGCTAGGATGTTCAGTGTGCCCACATGTTCTTTCTGTTAACACAGTGCACTTTTTACATTGTACATAGATTTGCTTCTTAGCATTATGAGGTTTATAATCATGTAATTATTTAATTATTGTACATCCAGATTTGAAATAATAAAACCTGATCAAGTTGGTGATCTCTTCAGATGGAAAACCAAAAAGAAATGTTTGGACATTTGTGGCTTTCATTATTGACACTGAACTGATTCTTTCTTTAATTGATTACAACTGTTCAAAGTCTCGCAACTGTGTCAAAGGTCAGGCAGACCCTTGTTTATCTGCGGGACACAAGGAGCTGACCTTTGGACGAGCGGCCTGTACTTCCGAATGACGGTGAGACGTTTGTTGTTCATCTTTTTAGGTTTTATGGCGGATGGCATCCACCAAAAGATGCATTACCGGAGACATTTGTTGGTTCAGGATGCGCTCAAACAGGGAAACCACCAGGTGAACATAATTTGTAATTAGGACCTCGTTAGCGGCGCGCTCCCACAGGTGCTGCACGTGCCCGTAACAGGTAACGTCACAAGTTAAATATCCGATAGTGTTTTTTTTATGTTTACATATCTACTCAATGGACAACTGTTTGTCTTAATTGCTGGGCACGTGGTAATTCAGTTTGTATGTTTCTCCCAATACTTTAGTTGCGTAAATTAGCTAGCTGTTAAACAAAAAGTTCTGGTCAACCGAAATTAACGGTAGCGCTGCTAGCTAGCTAGCTAACGCTAATGTTTAAGAGCTAATGTAGCTAACTTTGTTAATTAGCTAACGGTACTGCGCCATGTTTGTAGCTATGTTCAAGCCTGCTAACGTATTAATTAGCATAGCTACTCGCTAACGTTAACTCCTTCCCTTATCTTTTACACGTGCCCCAGACGTGTAGTGTAGTCTGCAGGGTTTTAAACCATTTATGGACTTGAAAGAGTATTTTCCTTGCTATTTGTAGACGGATACTATGTTTACTCCTGGTCTAATTATAGACCTGGCTGGCTGGAAGAGGACTCTCGCATGATAATCTGTCAATCAGGTGCGGAGGGTGGAGGGGGCAGTTGTTTTGATCATAAACTGTACAGGAGCCAGAGAGGAATAAAGAAACGCTATTCCCAACACACCCAGCAAGGTTGATTTAGATTATGTTGGCTTTAAATGCTCTCCTCTGATTAGTGTACTTCCTATGTGTATCTCCACATGTATTAAACTGTGATAATTTAAGAGCATTGGTTTATATTGCACAGTATTGCATGGTGACATGATTTTGCTCAGCAGGGACACTTTAAAGAACAGTGCAGCATATAGTTTAATATTTTACATAATATCTCAGCTTGAGCGTGCATGTTCATTCTTTACCTGCAGCTTGTCAAAAGTAATCGTAATACAAGGTTCAACTTAATGTTTGTTAGTATTGGTGGTTGTTGTCCACCCCTAGGACATGTGATGGGTAGTCAGTACAAGCATCAAAGTTTAGGCTAACTGCAGGAAGAGCTAACCAAGTACAGTTGCACAGCTGCTGACACATCTGATATGTATCTGTTTGTCACTAGATGGCATAGGCCCACAGCTTCGTCTTGAGAGCGTTTTGTTTTCCTTTTTGCTGGAGCAGACTGACTAATATTCTGGCTGTTGAAAGACAGTGCCACGCTTCGCCCCTAACCAGGCTTGTTGGTGTGGTTTTGTTCCCCACTTGACAGAGGACAGCGTTGTCCCTTTGGTATGCTGCAGGAATCCCCCAGCTTGACCTGCTGCCCTGCTGTAGTGTGGTGCGGCTCTGTGCCTGGGTTTTTGATGGCTGTCCCTGCTCATCATAACTGCTCACTGTATTATACTGATGTGTCCGTCCAGTCAACCATGCAAAGGCAAGCCAAGGAAAGGCCTTTTGAGACTTTCTGCACAGTGCCTTGGAGGCTTCAGACATAGAAAAGCATTGTTCTGTTCATATCACTGTTTTGAACGTTTAATGCCATTTGTAGGCTGTAACTTGGAGTGACTCTCAAAACATATTTCTAGTAGACCACATAGTAGTTGACAGTGTAATTTGAGTGTTGGGTATCATAGGGATTTTAGCCAGTTATCCTCTTGGTTTTGAATTAATTTTATTCGCTTTCACAGTGTACACGGTTTAGGTTGGCAACATGCATAACTAAGGTTCTATGTTTATATCTTGGACTGGAGTCTAAATGTAGTTTTTTTTTTTTTTTTTTTTTTTTTATTCAGTTAATGATCATTACTACATTACTTGCATTCTTGTTTACAACACTTGAAGACCAATGTCAAAAGCCTTATATTTCACAACTAGACCCACACAATAGCAGATTTGACCAGATATAAGTCTAATTCTGAGAACTCTGAGGAGATTATAAGCCGACCTATAGCATGATTTACTTCTCTTTAGTTAAGATTATACTGTAGTTTCCAGGGTCAGGGGGCTTGTATAGATTAGGTTGAAATAGCATAGGCCTCAGGGGGTCTTAGACTCTGTCACACCACTGTGAGGATCAAGTGTCGGGTCGTTTGTGTACAACATGAGGCTGTGTCATCAGACGGGGACATTATCGGTGTGGAATTTGAGAACTTACCAGCCATAATAATCAACTTTGCAACGTGTCTTGCCATCTTGGAGTAAGTGAGTTTCTATGCAAATTCTGATTGGGAATTGTCCGAGGTAAACATTCCTCGAGGAACACGGGCCTCCCCTTTTCACTTGTCCCGTGCTAAAAAACAGCCTGATCCATTCCCTCATAAAAGGACTTTGGCTGCTTAGCAACATTGAATGCCAACTCAGTCTGACTAGCCATGGCCACTCCCCCAGCACTGGGCTCGGTGTGGATAAAGTAACATGTTTATGCTTTCTTCCTTGCTTGCTCCCTCTGTAAACTTGGAAGTGGAACACTTCACTGAGCACAGTCCTTAGCTGGACCTTGACTTGCCTGCACCAGGAAGCAGTGTGACGCGAAGTCACTGATCTGTCTGACAGATTGGCTTGTTGGAGAGATTGCGTATCCACTGCTGCAGTCGGTCTGCTGGACTGGTCATGTTACCTTAGGGAGGGGAGGAAAATGCAGAATCTAATCCCTGCAGAGGGGGCACCCTCATTCAGGCTGTGATGTTACTGATGCACGGTTGACTCTGAACACGAGGAAGGAGGAGTTGTGGGACGGGGCTGTTCGTGTCTAGTGGAAGCACACTCTCACTCCACTGCCTGCCCAGTTGGCTGGATTTAGCACTTTGTAAGGAAACCAGTGATGGGATTGTCTCTGAGTGAGTAAAATGAGCCGGATGAACCTGCAAAAACCCAGAGATCTGACATGATACATCAGATGACACAGCTGACTGTGGAGGCATTTATTTTCTTTCCACTGTTATCATTAAATGGAGAGAACAAGAATGGTGCTGAGTTTATACTATCGTTAATCTGTGTTTTAGTCTACGGTAAGTGTTGACATTAAATCTTATTGCTATCTATACGCAGTGTTTATTTCTATTTGTTGGCTCAGTTGTATCATGTCGGCTATTTTGGTGGTTTTATTTGTTCATAAACAGTCAGTTCATGGTTTGTCTTGGATGCAGTTTTACTTAACATAGTAACCATGTAATGCTTCGTCATGTTTTTAACTAGCAAAATCACTTCTGCATTGTTATATTCTAGGCGAAGATACTGCAGTGGTGTTGAAGGCGCTGTTCTTGCCAAGGTTCAATGTGCACCGCAGTTTGCCATGGCTGTATGTTTTATTTGATGTAAGGTGTGTTGTTTCTCTGCCTGTTAAACAAACATAGTATTCATCCAGATTTGGACTGTTTGTTGTGTTGCTGAAAGCAGAGCTGCTTTGATATATTTTTATCAGCGGTACGATCAAAAGTAAGGCAGAATAAAAACATTAACACTGAGTTGTATTGTGGCAAGTGTATATATTTTGTCATTCCCCCAAATAGTTAGGCTAAAGATCACTTTTAGGAAGGGAGTAGCACTCATATATTCATTGGGGTACTTTTATTTATGATGTGGTTGTTGTTTTTACAGACTGAATATTGCTTTAAGGTCAAATGTTTTTCGAATAACATTTTGAAGTGTACATCAAAATTATGCTCTACTATGTATTCTTGATTGCTCTATTGCAGTGTCTCGTTAAAAGGAAAATCATATCGATAGCTTTGCTGAACTGTCAATGACACCTGTCCTCAGGCTCTAGCTGCAGGCTAGAGGATAGCAGGTCTCTAGTGACTACAGGTGCCATCGACTCTTTAACCTTTTAGTTGCATCACTCTCTTTTAGAGCCTTGTTTGTCGCGCTATACACAGGGAATTAACATTCACCTGCTGGATTACATTTTTATATACAACTACTAAATAAACTTCAATTTTAGCATCATTTCACACAGATGAGCCAAAGGCAAACAGGCTGCCACTCTAGACTGAAAGCATCGGGTTAAACTAAGTTGTGTGTACTATGTTTTCTGCATTTTGGTGTGTGCTTCCTGGGAAAGTCATTCAGCCTCACAGACTGCCCTTTCTTCCTCAACCAGTATTCTCCTTTTCCTCTTCGACTAGTGTTTCATTCCCTATTATTGGGTGATTAACACCTGGAAAGATGGCCATGGTCAACTTTTTGCGATAGAAATACTAAGACAAAACATGAATCAGATTATTTCTTATTGTGCTTACGTTTAACTCAGGGGTGTTCTGCTATGCACCAGGATGTCTGGTGTCTGCATACTGGAACACGTTCAGGCCGGTGATTTGATATCTCACTCTCCAGTTGTACATACCACAATGGTGCTTTTGTTGTCGTAGTAGCAGGCAAACTAGCAGTCCAGCCAGCTTAAATAAACATAACAGTTCCCAAAAAAGCAGTTAAGACTGCTGTTTACTTCTCATGTCAAACCCATGCTGGCTCGTTTCAGTAGATGCTTGACTTGTAACTGCTTGGCCAGCCTCACATTTGATATTTTAATGAAACTATGATTCAGGAGAGACCGCAGGTATCTGGTTAAACATTTCTTTAGAAAGGCTAGATATTCGGGTCAGCCGCATACTATCGCTTAGCACAACGAGGAGATTGTTTACAGACCTGCACTACACTATGCCCTAAGCATGATCCTAATGAGTTTTGCATTTTTCATTGAGCTAAGTCATGAATAATTTGAGTATAAAGATACTGTTACAATGACCAATGACTTCAAAGACTCACCAGGGCAAGACGAAGCCTTTTTTGGAGCCCTGAGCAAAATGTTACACTGGAATATCAGTTTGAGGGGCTTCTGTTAACATTCAGTGAAATCAGCACAAACTGTACGTGGTAATATTGTTATAAAAAAATGTACCTTTTCCTTCTCTTTACAGATATTCATTCCTGATCAACAAAATTGATGGATTACTGTGCTGCTAATCAAATGTGAGGGTATTTGTAGCTACAGAAGTAGGCAAAATCCTGTCTGAACTCTGAACAAATACGACATTCAACATGTCCACCGACCAAGTTGAGAGCCCAGTTCCTCTGCCTCACAGACTCTCCCCTGAGATTCAGTACAGCAACACGTCACTGTCACCTTCACCCGACTCCAGTAGTGTTTCAAACCTGAGTGACCGAGAAGCCGACCGCTCCCCTGACGTCAACATGCTGGACTGCTGCCTCAGCGACGGCTCCTTTGTGGATATTTCCTACAACACCGCCTCACCACAGGATAACGACTTCTGTGGCGTAGCCCTGAACCTAAATCAAAGTTTTATTGCCACACCTGTTGATAGCAGTGTGAATTTCTGGAATGAAAACTTAAGTCTGATGAGCAACCATGAGATGATGGGATTAGATAAATACCCGACTTGCAGTAAAGACACAGAGAATGGAAGTAGCAGTGCCGTGATGTCTCCAGACACTGCTGGGAGGGAAAGCCAACTGAGTTCAAGTGAGATTTCCCGTCGAGGATCCACTGAGAATGACTTCTGCTCCCTGAGCTCTGAGGAAATGGTAATGAGGTGCAACAGTTTTTGTAAGGATGATCAGTCGTTCTTGGTAGTCTCTTCCCTGGAGGAGTCCTTTAGCTCTCTGGTTGCAGGCCATCCAGCATTCCTTGCTGAATCTAACCTGCTGTCAAATACTTTGCCAGATGTCCTTGAAAAGTCCACAGGAGTCAGTGAAGAGAACATGGACTCCCCGTGTCTTGGCATGACTTTCACTCAAGCAGGCCTTCTCTCTGAGGAAAACGATATGGCACCATCCAACTCTGTTGTAGCTTTCCCAAGTGAGAATGAAGGAGATCTTTTGATGACTTTTCTCTGCGAATCATCTCCTGCAGGTTGTGGAAAAGAGGCTCCGTTTGCAGAGATGTCGATGTTTACACCAGAACAAGGCAAGACCTTTTTCTCCACTCCGTCAGCAATACAACACACTGATATGGATATTCATACTTCCACTCCAGTGCAAAACATTGGAAACATCATGCCCAGACTCCCCTCCTTTTCAGAGTCTCCCTGCACTGGAAACACGGGCAGCGCAGGAGTCCACCCCGTTAAACTGCAGCATATCTCTGTGACTGCTAACTGTTTAGTTGCAGGACTGCCACCTTCAGCCAGCAAAGTTAAGAAACTGGAAATTAAGAAGACTCCCAGGTTAAACTTCAGCAGCGTAAAATCTAAAGTTTTGACTAGAATTGTGCACCAAAGGTCAGTGTCAGGCCCGGTTTCACTGCACAAGCAAGTGAACAATAAACAGACTGAAGCACAAAGCGGAGCACCTATCAAGAGTAGTCCTGCTAACTCTAGGAGTAGCGCTGCAGCTCTCTCTACCACCCCCAAAATGGTCAATGATGTTCAGGGACGAATGAATACAGAGGCTGCTAATTTGGGCCAAACATTTATACAGTTGTCTGGGAATTCTGCTGTGGATGGACAGGGGAAGAGTAGCGCATCCCCACTTGACCAACACCCAGCTGCAAATAAACATGCTTCAACAGTCCAATGCAGCAGCGCCAGCTCTGACGCGGAACAGGCGGCCTCAAGCCAAGTAGCAGACGCCACAGTGCTGCATTCTGGCAAACCGACCCGTTGCTTTTCATCCTCAGAGAAAAAAAACAATGGAAGTGGCCAAACGGATCCCAAACAAACTCCAAAAAAGGGCGTGTTGAACAAAATTGAGGTCAGGTCAGGCTCGGCTTTAGGCCAGGACGAGCCTCCTGCGCTGAAGATGCGGCCTCGCTGCTCATCGGACGGTGTATCATTGTCATTTAGGCAATCCAAGGAGAAGAGAATAACTTTAAGGTTGTCAACTAGCTTTACCAATACAAAAGCCCAGCTGGGCCAGACCAAACTAGGGAACCTGAACTGCTCTCCCCTGAATAAACAGGCCATACAGACTGAGGCCACAAACGTTCCTGCTGAAATCTCCCCAAGAGAGGTTAAGAGGATCAGCCTGGTGGTGAGTAAAGTCTTATGTAAACAATAAAAAAATCGGCAATAGTTACTTTCTTTCAGTACTGTTAATATTCATGCTCTTGCAGTTTATTCCGTAAGCCATATTCAATCCAAATATTTTGGACACGCAGGGAAAATGTTTTTGACATGAACCAATGGGGTCAATTGCACAGCGCTGGGGATTGAATGAGAAATACTCTTCGCAGGCAGTGTCCAGCAAATCGGCAACAGCGGGAGCCTCGTCGGACGAGAGTAAGAGCAGATTTCGAGGACGGCCATCTCCTAGACAATCAAAAGGACTGCCTTTTTCACAAACTCCAGCTGCCAGTCCCAGATCAGCCACTCTGTCAATCAGGCAGTGGCAGGGAGCCCAATTGAGGGATGAATATAGGACTTCCAATGCTGTAGGCACACCACAGTCCAAGCGGAAGAGCAGCACAGGTAAGACTCTTGAAAACTGACCAATGTTAAATATTGAACATGCTTTGCATTAAGCTGAGCCTATGGTAACACAACTTTACTGTGTGAAACGCATCAATGCTGAGGTTAATATTGATATTTCTTTCCAAATTTATGAAAATCTGCATTTCACTTTCCTATGCTTTGACAAGAGTGTAGATGAAGCATTAAGTTGTCAGATGTTTCTCATTTAGCGATGGGCTAGCTCGCTAATGTTGGCTTGCTAATTCCATGTTTTCGTGCTGAGGTTACACTGGTAACACAAATTGAGCCAGACGGTGGGCTCGTGGTCAGCAGCAGCAGCGCTGGAAGTAGTCCCCCAGCAGATGGGAGGGCAATACACTTTTTTACATTGTTATTTCCCAAGCTACTGCAGCTTTTGGTTGACAAAAGTTGGCTTGCATTGGGCGCACTGACGGTATACTTTAAAGTTTTCCTTCATTTGTTTCACACGTCGAAAGTTGACCGGTCAATGTCTGTAAATAAACATTGACAGTAGGTCACGATCAACCCTCATGAGTAGTGTGACCTGCCTTTGACAAAGCTAATGATTTCTTAACCAGTTCCTCTGTTGTGTAAAACAAGAGAATTGTGTAATACGCCTGTTAAACCCTGTTTGTACTTGAAACGATTACAGTAGAGAAGTTGACTTTGCTGTACTTGAAGGGTCATGTGGGATTAAAGGCGGCACATGAGGTACATGGTTTGGACAAAACATGTTTGTTTGTTTTTTTTTAGGTTTTTACTTGTGTCGCTTTCTCAGCACAGATCCTGAACCCTATCATGTGGCTGCATCTGTAAACATGCCAGTGTAAACTGAAATGATTCAGGTTGTTTGTAGTAAAGCATTCTCTCCATCAGAGGGTGACATTGAGCGGTTCTAATATACCTACTGTTGTCCTCCTCATGAGCTCAGCCATGTTCCACAGGAACAGTGTTGGATACAGATGTCACCTCCGGTCTCTTGTCCAGGTCTTTGGCCTTCTTCTTTCCATAGTAAGAGTTCTGGGGAAGGAGGTGGACTCTTCCTCTGATGGGAAGCCATCTGTACGAGTGGAACAAGCAGGGGAAGGAAAGGGAGGTTTAGAGCTCACCGATAGTGTCAAAGTGAGAACACAATGTTTAAAACAAGCGCTCCGTAGCAACGCATTAACTTTCTCATGCACCAGCAACAGACGCTATACTAAGATGCATTTTTTTATTTAACATTACTTTTTTTATTTTTTTTTTATTAAATCACATTCGACATGTTTGCTGTTGTGAGTAAGATACATGCAGGTAAGTTTTGTACAATTTCTATATTAAATGTCGTCATTTTATTTGTTCAGAAATGTATTTTTACACTGTCAAAAAACAAAATATTTAACTAGTTTTACTTATTGACAAATATCTCTAAAATATCCCATGAAAACAACGTATTGTATTACTACCCATTATGAGAATAATATCAGCTGGTTTACTAAGCCTGACTTGGCCAATCTGAAAGCACTGTGGACATTGCTACTGCCAATGTTTGTACTCCTGACCATCGGTAAGCTTAGTATGTGTATTTGTCCTGAATGAAGCGGTTCATGCAGCTGACCTTAATGTTTGTGCTCCATTGCATCCCAGGCAGTCAGGGAGTGCAGGCAACAGGAGAGCCATCCCTTGGAACTGCCTCAACAGCAAGTATTAAGCCTCAACTCCGACCCCGACCTCTTCATACTCCCACTCGGCCTTCTCTTATGGGCCCTCCCCCTACTCCTACTTCTAGACTACCACGCAGGACCCCGGGGCCATCCGGGACCCTCGCTGAGGCCAGTGTTCACGCGGAGCTGAGTGCCGGGGCTGGGAGTACACAAGGTAAACCTAACAAGGATTTACATAGGTTTTTTTTCTAGTAGAACTAGGTTGTTCAGTCCCCACAGGCTATTTCATCAAGGTATAAATTCAGTTTAATGCAGGTGTTATTGTGCATTTTAACACATCTGGACATGGAGGGGAGGAGCCTCTGTTCTGAATGGTGACCCACTTCATGAATCAGGCTTGGATGTAAATCTCCCCCGGGCAAATCTGTCTGATCTAATACCTCCACATCTGCCAATATACTGGAACTTGGCATCTTAAAATCATTTTTCAGATTTCTTCATTTTAAAATCTGCACATGAGCGTAAACTCCAGTCCAATGCCACAAATCCTTCCGAGTTGCTGCTGAGCTTCGAGTGGTTCTGATGGCATTTTATATTCTTACTGGTACATTGTATTAGGAGAGAGGACGGTGTTAGACAGCATGCTCTCTTACTACAAGCATCTTCAACAGCATGTAGGTCTATGATTGGCTGAGCGGACCTATAGTCCACACTGGGGACCCCCATTGTGGTTATCATGGCAACGGGTTCTATTCCACTCTAGTTCACACACGCACACGCAGTGCTGCCTGGAGGAAAGGGAGCAGACACACATTACAACTGATGTCGTCTGAGGTGAAGAAAAGCAGCAGTTTCCCTGTTTTTCTTAAAAAGCAATGGCTGGTTACACAGGACCTCGAAGCTGCACTTGGACTGAATTTCCATCTCATGTCTTCAATAGCTCCTCTTTAATAGCACAGCGCAGTGCAGCATCCAACTTTGATCTCACCCTCCTGACATGCCTGCTCATTGGATCCTATCGTTTTTGTATCATCCCTTTGTTAGCTGCGTTTAATGGAAAAGATAGAAAGCTTTGGAGAAGTAAGTGAGACTGGAAGTTGACTCCTATTTGTAGTATTCACGGTGAAGTGTTCAATTTTAAAAGAGCTTTAGGAATAAATATTTGTTTTGCATGCTAGATATTCATTTAGTCATTGTTTATACATTTTATTCCATATCTACTGCCTCTGCTATGGTACATTTTGTCATGATGGTCAGAGTAACATGGCCCATTAATCTGATTCATCAAGAATAATTTCCTACGCCTTATTGCACTGACTGTTGTGCTTGTTATGGTCCATCCACACGTGTTAGTGGTGATTACAGCAGAAATTTGAAGGATACATTTGAAAGCAAAGAGGTAATTGAGGTGCAGTGAATTTCAAATGCGTTGAGAAAAACATGTGCTGATTTGTAGTATTTCTAACCCAGTGTTTTTCAACCTTTTTTGAGCCGCGGCACATTTTCTACAATAAAAAAAAATCCTGCAGCACACCAACAACCCAAAAAGTTCCAAAATGTCACATTGTAGCATAATACAGCATATATGGTAGGTAATTATTGCACTACCTACTGGCATGGAAGAGTATTCAGTGTTTCAAGTAAACCAGATCACTTTGTTAGAAAAATGAAAATAAAGTTATGCAAAAAATAACTAATATTTAGTTACTACTAAATAGCGTATTGTGGAAAACAATAAGCTATTTTTTTGCAAAACAGAATGAGTGCAGATGTGTGAGCATCACGTTGTATCAGTATTAGTGGCTGCAGTGAGCTAATTTCCTCTACAACTCTTTTATAAACGAGGTTGTAGATTTGATATGGACACTCTCAATTCATGCTCCATGTTGAGACACAACAGCAGAAAGCCGACTTCACGGAGATCTCATAAAGATCGGCTTGTGGCGAAATGACAAGAATCGGCGACTCGCGCAAGCGTAACCTATTAACGGTGAACATTTAAAATCAGCATTTCCTCTTGCGCCCCACCTGTAATATATACCTCCCCAGTTTGATAAATACTGACTTAAAGGAAATATGGTGTTCATTTATTTCAATGACAACCACAAAGTGTGCAGGCTCTGTTACTGCTATGTGTTTTTCGGGCTTTTGAAGGATATTTCCAGAGCCTCTCGATATGCAAAGTCAGAAACGTCATTTATGGAGCTCCAGGCTGTTGGATGTTTGTCTTGACCTGCAAACACATGAACTGTTGGGCTTTAAAAGTGAGAGCTCATAGCTTAAAATAGTGAAAGCTGCTGCAGCAAATCCCATCCTGAAAAGCACGCTCGCTGCTCTCTCTCGCTCTCTGTGTGCAGCGCATGCACGACACAGGGCAGAGAAGAGTTGTAGACGCGACCCAGAAATGACAAGCTGTGTGTAGATAAGATCAATAACATACGGCCGTTTAGTCTGTTTAATAGCAGAACAAGGTGTAGACCTGTTCTATATTACTCTGCCAGCCACTATATTGCAGCTCAGACGCTCAACAATGGAAAATCATTTGCGGCAACTAAATAGTATTTTTTTTGGACCAATTAAGTGAAATTGGACATTTTCCTACGGCACACCTGACGATCTCTCACGGCACACTGGTGTGCCGCGGCACAGTGGTTGACAATCACTGTTCTAACCAACGCTTCTGTATTTGTTCAAAAGTTTCAGGAGGACCGTCACATAAACCATCCCCTTTCAAAACGGTGCTGAAAGCTAGACTCCTCACGACCCCGAGGAAAAACACTGGACCATGTGAGAATACACACTCACTCACTCACTCACTCACTTACATTTAGACTTTTTCCTTTCCAAAGGTTTTTATTTAAGGTTGAAGCCATTGAGCTTGAATATTAATCCGATTTAAGTCTCCTTTCTGAACTCTCATTTGTGGAGTTCATGTGAGTGATATCACATTGTTTAGTTTTTTTTTTGCATTTCAAACACTGGCAAATCCTCACACTATAAATATCGGCCCTGTTAAATCTGACTTGTGTTGAACGTGATTAAGCACTCCCAAAGCGCAAAAAGCTATTGTTACTACCCATGTTGATTTATCTTGTGTGGTAATTATATTTGATGAGGACCTTTTGATGTTGATTGAATTAAATTAGCTGCATCGTTGCTTTTCACTTGAACAGAATGTATGTTTGTTTGTTTGTTCAAACCTTGTAAATTCTTTCCAGCAAAGACGCTCTCAGCGGTTGTAGCCAGTTTGTGCTCCGTTATGGTCAGACTAACTCCAGCCACTTGTCTCACCTGCAGCAGCTTTGGCCACAGCATGCAAACCTGCTGCTTCCACCAGCAAAGGCACTTCAAATTCTACGGTCAGTCCTCTGAGAAGGACCGCTTCTGCAAGACTTGTTCGTCCAACTTTAAGTGGAACTGGTAAGAGTTCAACTGTATCCATTATATTGTTTTATGTTTGTCAGTGGTTCAGAAAAATATTTAGGTGGGCTTGTTTTCAGACGATATTGTGCTTTCTGTAATAATGTAGTCTAACAACATAATGGATATGCAATTCAAACCCCGGTATTATTATTGTGCCAACACTTCTTAGTTTTCTGAATAGAGACCTGATGCATTAAGGTAATTGTTGTCGATTACAAAGAACCTTGGCTGCCTCATCATTTAATTAATATTTCAAGTATTTTTTACTTTAAAGCTGAAAAATCTGAGAAGTTGGAAATGCTTGTTAAAATTAATAACACGATGATGATGATGATAACGTGAAGTAAATCAATATTGTTGTCAACTAATTTAGATTTTGTGTCAAGAGAATAATGTGTCAAGGTTTTGGTAAAAAAATTAACCTGAAACTATAAAAGTGAGGGGGATAAAGGTAGGTCGCCCTTGTGGCTTGTATCCAGAGTTCCTTCAGCTGAAACTACTACACATACAACTAGTATTTTAAATTTCAATGCTGCTCAGTGCTAGAAAAAATTGTTTTACAGCAGTAATGTGTTTGATTGCTTTTGTTGTTCTCTGCGGCTCACATACAATGCTGGCTGCATATGTTCATAATATTCATATGTTCTGTCTTTTACAGTATTGTTAAGCGTACAGTTTTGCAGAAACTAGATGGCATTATTAAACACTAAATTAATCGGATCATTGTTAGATTGAATATGTTTCACATAGCTGAGGACACATCTTCACAGAGCTGTGCCAGCCAAGCTGTTTTCACCAAACGCATGTCATGAGAAGTCTGTTATCTCCTTCCATCCTCCTGCTGGTGACACAAGGAAAGAGCGTAGATGAGAGGAAGAGAGGGGAATGGTTTACATTCCCACTGGCTGTTTGTGCCGTTAGCTCCTCCCACCCCACCCCCTCTGCTCTCTTCCTAGCATCCTGGCTCTGCTACAGCACCGCCATCATTAAGCTTGGAGATGCTGCTTTGCTCTGCTGTGGGAGATTCATGCGTTTGGTGAATCAGCTGAAGCCTGGCTTTACCAAGAGGATTAAGGGATTTTTATTATTTTTCCAGTCCCCTATCGCATCTATTAGGTTGCACCACAAACCACTGGCCAGCCTTTACCCTGCTCTGTATTTTCCAGCCTTTACAGCTTGGATTTACATTTTGAGTTGGGAGATCTGCCATGCTGAATTGGGTGCCTTTGCTTTTTTTCAGGGCTGTTTCAGTGGTGTAACTCTTACTAGTGTTTTTGTTTTTTATTTATTTTTTGGCTGTCAATTCTGCATTTACCTAAGGCATGATGCACTGAGGCATGTGCTTCATAGCCAGCATCAAGCTTCTGCATTTGGAAACAGTTTTTTTTTAAGTAATTGTTGGCTAAAACCATTGGCCGTCTTCCTTGTTTTGGAGATGTTATGGTCGCCAAAGCTCTCCCTGTCGAACATCCACGTGCGTCTGACAGCCAAGGGCTTACTGCGAAACCTTCAGCTGCTGTCAGGATGCAGGAAGAACACTGTGGTTTTCCAAGCAGGTCTGTCCGTTATTACGTTATTGAATATTTCTACCAACATTGTTTTTTTTTTTTGTGCATCTTTGCTATACTATTATTCCAATCCTACCAGTGTTTGCTTCTCACATGTAGAACTGTGCAGTTCGCTGTTGCTGAAATCTATTTTTAGATGGCTGTTTACTAGCTGGCAAAGCAAGAGAAGAGGTTCATCTTTCTGTGACCCACCTTGGTCACACACACATGCAACCCTGAGCAGAAATATTATAGGATATGAATCTTAATTCAGTAATAATTGTACATCAACAAATATCAGAATTTTCATATTGTATTTTCAGAATTACTTTTCTTATTTTTAAAGCCACCTTTATTATGCGATGCACTTTGTTTTGCTCACTGGGACATCGAGTACTCCTGTTTCACCCTGAGATCCACCAAAGTTATTTTGGTTCTTGGTCTCTAGGTTTAATCCTGTTGAACAGGACTATGGGCAACTGTAGCTTCCTGTGGTTCCCACATTATAAAGCATTTTTCGCCGTTTAAATTATTTTTTTTTTTAATATATATTATAACCTAATATATTGGTATAATATCAAAGGTTTCAATGAATCACTGCAATTGCAGTAACTTTATTATTAAATATTGGAAATAATTATTAGTTTACTCAAGTCATAGTTTTAGTATTTACAAGGTGTCTCATGAATTAAGTCGTAAAACACTTATTTATTTATTAATTTATCTTAGACAAGTGACCAGTGAATGCTGTACTGACCATTATTGTCTTGTATTGTGTCAACCAAGCACTATAACAAGTGTCTGATTGTGAGGGGTCACCCATCATGCTTTGTGCTGTGGTGTGCTATCTCTTTACAGCTGCACTGCGCTGTGGAGTCACTAAATCACTCGGTATTTGATGTGAAGTGTACATGTTGAAATGCTACAAAATGAGGGCAACATGTGTCATCAGCTGAGTTCAGACACTTTGATGGAAATAGCTGCAGAGCCTCTGTTGCCATGGAGCAGCAGTCAAAGGGAGCGATGTCTTATGGCCATGTGCTGATGTGAAGTTAAAATGAAATCACAGATTTGTGTTGTATCAGAAAACAAAACCACATTATATTAAAAATATACGATGATAAAGCCTGATATGGGATTGTTGTTTGGACCCTGAAAATCATCCTGAGTTTGATGTTCTCTGAACCCCTCCTCTTCTTCAGACCATTTTAAATTATTCAAAAAGGTTATTTTTGTGCAGAAATGTGTTTCATAATGTCCACTTGTCTAGGAAACCAGCATAAGATACTAGCTGGGGGAAATTAACACAAATGGGAATATTTTACTGCCAGTTCCTCTTTATCTGGACATGTTAATCGGGGCATCAGCTAACTTAACTATGATCCCACTATTTTTTGAAGATTGTCTCAGGAGTGAAAGCAAAAGCGTTGCATCTACATTTAGTTTCCCACAGAAAAAGAAAGCGCATGTATGAAAATACAAATGACCATTGCATTACAGCAATATAAGAGAATCACATGCCACTTACTAACAACTACTTATTTTTCACATGTTGGTTTACATTATCACAGACAAATCTGATATTTCCACGATATGAAGCGATACCGCTACTCTGCAGTAGCTCAACAGTCGGTCACTGAGGTTGTCTTTATTCTGCAGGCCGTCTGTGTTACATGTGCTGTTGCTTGAGATGGCATCACCTTTTGTCCCCTTTGCACAGCCAGCAGAGGGCACTCTCTTTTAAAGAAACCCTTGTAGGGTTTTTGGTTGTTCATGAACTGCATCATCAAAATGATTAAAAGCTGAGCAGCGCAGTTCAACTGTCTGTATGAATCTGGATCAGATGAAGCGTTTTCTATTTTGACATTTCTCATGCTGTAAAAAGAATTGGGGAAAATGCAGCCAGGACACTGAGATGAAAATCTGTTTTTCTGCTCTGAATGTCACACGCTCTAAAACATATGTGTAAAACTGTTCCCTAAATCAAAGCATTAGGGGCCAAGACATTCTGAAATTCATTTAAATGGTACGGTGTGTGTCTTTGGGTCTTGAAGGCTTCGCCTGTATTTTATGCTGAACAGTTGACTTTAGCTCAGACTAGTTTTGAGGTGGACTGTACATCCGGATGCAGAGCTGTGTCAACAAGCCTCTTGCATGAATGTAGAATATATTCATTCAGATGAAATGGATCTGACTTTTTACTATCCTTTATTCACATGGAAGGTTTTTTCTTCTTCTTCTCAATCACCAAATTGTTGAGCCAGCAAACCTGGAGTGTTGTTCTCTGCAGTATTTTATGTTGACCCAATCAGGCCATGGCTCCCTGCTCTGCAGCTCCTGGATCAGCTATCTACAGTCGGCAGGGAAGATATTTCCTCGGTTTGGATTAAATACCTTCTCCTCACTGCCAATGGAAGCGACGGGGTCTTATTTTGAACGGCGTCTCACTAAATGCAGCATTACGTTGCTCTGAGAGGTGGCTACATCCCGCAGTTACATGCTGGTGTTATTCTGGGATGTTGTGATGCTTTAGAATGGTACGCTGCTTAGTGCATCTAAATTTACCTTGAATATGCTCCAGGTCTTGTGGTTCATAAAGGGCATGATTCTAATAAACACTTAAGCTGGAGTTGTGCCTACATAGTATTATGGGAGCACACGTGGTGTACTCTCTTGCAGTACTGCTTTTTTATATTAATTAATGGATTTACAAATTCACTTGCAATGTCTCATTTTTATATTTCAATAATAAATCAGCAGGCCGAGCTGAGTCCGTATCCTCACAGGTGGTACAATAGATTCCACTCGCTGGTATTCCCCATCAGGCTATTCTCACTGCTGTTTTGCATAACGCTCACTCCAGTCTCATAAATAAACTGCTTTTAAAGAAACGCACAGGTGTCCTTTTCTTCCCTCTTGTGAACTTTGGCGCTCGTCTTAGTGAGTGTCAGTTTTGTGTCCCTCTCTTCTGATGTCTGTGTTGTAGAGGAGTAAACAAAGTGTTCATTAGTTGGATTGATGGTAGCTGTTTTACGGGGGTGATGTATTTATACAGCTGATGTAAATCAAAGCTACAGTAGCACGGCCTCGCTAAAATAAGTTGTCCTTGGTGACCAGTGTCTGCATAGCACGAGATTGAATTAGGATATGGAAAACTAATTGCATTTGGGGGATCCATTTTTATGTCTGGCTGTTGGAGGAGCAGCACTGGGACTCATCACTGTGGCTTTGACACAGGAGCTTGCTGCATCTGTGACCCGGACGGGAGCGTATAGGGTGGGTGGTGCTGCTGTCGGACCGGCGGTAACGGCTATGATGATGATCAACGTTGTCACAACACTCAACGCATGTTCTTTCACAGTGGACAAGAGCAAACCCAAGGCCGGCTCCCGCCAGCAGCAAGCGTCCCAACCGAACCAGCGCAGTGGACCTCCGGATGTGGTGCCAGCGAGCGTCGCCGAGGGTGGAGGGAAGGACCAGAGCGCCCAGGAGCTCAGAGGACTCCTGGCCGCTAGTAACCGCAGGTTTCAGGCCGTCACCATCGTCTTGCAGCAAACTTTGGCTGAGGTAAGGACATTTTAAGTTATATTTTTAAAGAAGTGTACAATTACTGCAGCTTTCAACCTCACTGATCTTTTATCATATATTTGCTGAGATCTCCTTTCATCCCAGACTCTTTTCAAATATCTCCTCTTGAGCTCTTAATTTAGTCTGTGGTTTAGTACACACCAAGTCTGAATATATCTTTATGACATCACTACAAGTGTTGCAACATCAAATCCTGTGTGTTGATACCAGGCAAACCAAATGGCATTTCTATTTACAGAAAAAGCATGGTGGGTTATTATAAGGGTATGAGGGGCTGCACACACACAGACATACTTGGAAGCTGTCCAACACAAAACAGCCCTGTTGTTGTCATCCACTGAACAACTGAGGCTATCCTTGATCAAAGAGAAAAGCTGAACTTATTCTGGCTTCTATCGCAAAGCTCGTTCGTCTTTCAGTTCATTTGTATCGTTCATAGGTCATCCTGGTAGATAAGCGTGACACTGAGCCTTTAAAATATGGAAGTTTCAACTTGCTGTTTGCTTTGGATCTGTTAAAATAGTGGTGTCATGTGATTGGCTTCCAGGAACTGGATGCCCAAAGGGATTAATCTACGCACAGTCAGTGTAAACAGACTTATCCTTCAGCTACTCTCCACCCAACCTCAACCATCTACTCCCTCATTTAGTTGTTGTCATAGCAAAATTATGATTCGGTGCTTGGTCTGTGTTAAGTAAATTTATTTAGACTCTACGGTCTAATGTGAGGGAATTATTCAATTAAAATGGACCAACGCAGTTAGTTATGTTTACAGGACAACATGCATATCAATCTTAGAGGATAAAATCAGACGGTCTGTTACCCGGTTTGATCAAATGTCACAAGCTATTTCAGTCCCTCTGGTTAACTTTACAAGTGTCCTTGTCAAATCTGTTGACGTCACATGTGTTGATTTATGGAATGTACCATCCACACACAATGTATTATTTAAAACGTGAGATGATATTTAGTGGCTCATTAAATTGTATAACCCTGTCTTTACTTCATATGATTAAATCACTCAACCTTTTAACTCATCCAGATTTCATAATTACAGACCTTCATCTCAGTGTTGAGATGTCAACAAGAGACTATCTTTATTTATTCGATTTTAGTCAAGAAAATTATGTTTTATATTGTTTTTAATTCATAAATAGATTTAAGTGAGAAACAACAAAACACTTTTACATATAACAAATACTGAATCTTGTGGTTCAGGGGTGTTGCAACTACAAACAGTAAAGGGTCGCCTGATGTCCAAAAGAGATTCACTCATTATTCCTTTGCTAGCAATGATGTTGCATTAACTATTGTCAAACCTCAGCGCACACAAAGATAGTTGAGGCAGTAGTTGTAGAAACCCTTGGTAAAGGTTCATTTTGTATCCAGAAATATTCTCAGCTCGGTGAATAACCCTCCTGCTATTTTATGATTTATCATATCTTTTCTGTTTTTTTGTGTTTGTAAATACTTGAGGCCTTATTCAGTGGCACAAAGGGCAGACATCAGGTCTGCCAGGACCTTCCTCTAGAGGCCGCTGGGAACTTGCTATCATTCATTTGCAATCCACTGGACCTTATCTGACATTACTGCTACTCCTCTGACACATCAGCACAGGGAGTTGAGGCCAAATCCATGAATCGCACATGTATGTTGTGAAAAGGATAACCGGCTAGAACAAACAAATCTTCATTCAGCTTATCATTGCTGTCCTGCAGATACAGTAGACTTGCAGGGCACCGAGTGGCGCAGAGGAAAAACTCGTCAGAAGTGACCTTTTTTCTAACTCTACTAGCTGCTGTGGCTCCAGTTTAGTGGAGCGGTCCATCACACAAATTAGCAGTGTTTGTGAGTGAGGGTTCATATGCTTGTTGCTGCTGGAGTTACTCCTCCTGGTTTGTTGCTGCCGTGAAGTGAAAAGTGGCTTGAAACTTGTCGGTGTGTTCCAGAAGTTATGTATAAAACAAGAGCCAGGGACTCTGGAGGAAAGCAAAAACTAAGAGTATCTTAGTTTCCCACATGAAATGTGGCCAGAAACAAGGGGGTGTTTGTTGACTAATTTAACAAATGTGTTAACGAGGTTGAGCACTTGAGCTCTGCAGCTGAAAACTATTTAAAAAATAAAACCACTGCTTCTCTCAATCTTAATACAGAAAGTCACTCGTGCATTCATTTCCTTTGTCCTGGTTTACAGCAACTCTTTACTCCTGCCTTACTCCACATTTTGACACCAGACGGATCCCATGTGGCAGCGCTCTGGATAGTTGCAGTTGTGACATGTGAGTCCATGTCAGTCCAATTTTTCAGTGAGGCTTCTGCCAAAAAGATGACAAAATACAAGTGTTTTGTTTGAAGCTTGCAGCCAGGACACTGAGATGGAAATTAGTTTTTCTGCTCTTGAATGATCTTCGTCCCGATTTCCGTCAGAAAATGTGTGTTCACCAAATTAAAGCATTAGAGGCCAAAACATTCTGAAATTCATTTAAATGGTACAGTAAGGTGTGTGTGTGTGTGTTTTTTGTTTGTTTGTCTTGAAGGCTGTGCCTGTATTTTTGCTGAACAGTTGACTTTAGCTCTGAGACACACAGAGGCCGCTGAGAAACTAGTTTTGAGGTGGGCTGTACATCCGGATGCAGAGCTGTGTAAACAAGCCTCTGGCATGAATGTTGAAAAGAATTATTCAGATGCAATGGATCTGACTTCACTATCCTTTTCTGACAAAGTGTTGAGCCACACACTTGGAGTGTTATTCTCTCTGCAGTATTATGTTGTAATACAGTCACTCGTGCACTTATTTGCCCTAGATTACAGCAACTAGTTGACTGCATTAATAAAATACCTGGATCTTGTTTATGCAGTCAAGTGTTTTGAGTTATTTTGCCATTTGCTCCTCGGATGTTTATGAGCCTTCCAAACCATCAACCATTCAACATTTTTGCATGTTCTAACTTGAGTGCTCATTCCAGTCATTACAAAGTCAGTATAATTTTTTTTCAGCGAAATGTATTGACTGATGGAGGTATGTAGTTGTATAAAGCTGCTGCAGCAGCACTGAAACCAGTGACTCCAGTGGACCCGTTCTATCACGCACACAACTTTCATTTAATATGAAACCGTCAATTCAGTACACGGCCATTAACACACAAATCTGTTATTTCTGCGTCTGTCTGGATGCTGTGTGCAATGGAATTTGGTGGTGATTCATCAGACCAAGAATAGGAGCCAGGTCTTCACCAGCATGGTGTGAGAATGTCCCATCTGTTGACTTGATATGGTTATGAACAGCAGCCAAACACTGGGCGAGGCCTGAGCACTGTTTCTTATCATCTGTTTGGATGGAATGTGTGAACTGGACCTGGTTTGTGTGACACGCCTTCCTTCAGAGGGCAAACGCTTTAAAGATAAAGGATTTTAAGTCCCGATTTTACTTCACTTGCTTTCTGATATTTACAATATTTCTTGGAACTTGATCTGAAGCAAATTTGTATTGATCTTAGTCTGCCATCAAGTGTTATTCGACACCTGACATATCATATTAATGTACACCGGGGATGTGTCTACTCTTTGCACCCAACTAGATAGATGTCCCTCAGACTTGCATAGGCGTTATAGCTGAGTTTGTAATATGGTTTCTAATGCAGTCTGAGTCAATAAAGTGACATCATTTTCTTTAATGCTATACATCGACTGTAAAGGCTTGTGCTCACAGAAGCTGGAAATGTGATCTGTCTCAGCATGTTATCATTTTGTATAGATTGTACCCATAAAGCCGTGCAGCAGAGTGTACGGTAGTGAGGCAGAGGGGTGGGGGATGATTGGATCTAGGTTTGGATGAGTGGTGGGGGATGGTAGTAATGAAGCCTCTCCATGTATCCCGTGGGAAGGTCACTGCTCGGCACAAGTCCTTCTCCATCAGCCTGATGTCAGGCAACCCTGTGCAATTTATGTTTGCTCCTCTCCAGCTGCCTTTAGTGCGGTCTTAAAGTGACCTCGCCTCACTGATGAGGAGGCAGTTCTTATGCACACTGTAGCCTGCCCCTTTAGGGGTTGTTTTTTTAGGTGTAATACGGTAATGCACTCTGCAGTCACTCTCCTCAGCCAGCAGAGCGGCTTTTTCAGTCCTGCCTCAGATGTTGTCAGAGCAGTCTGGGAGGCAGTGTGTGGAGGTGGTGCGTCCACCTGGACCACTGTTTGTCCTGGAGTACTGGCTCTCCATAGCTGGAGGGGGAGACTCCAGCTAGCGAGCCCCGGGCTGAAGCTGGATCATGGGCTGTTCTGGCAGCAGAGCGTGCCTTAGTGCTCCCTGTGCTGCAGAGAGGGTAACTGGCTTCTACATTGTTCTACTATGCAGTGAGGAATTGATGCAGTTTTTGGATATAGTAGGACAGGGTGGACTATATTTCCTTTGAACTGATCAGTGAAGTCGTAGTTGACTTATCTTACTTGGTTATTATGTCTCGGGTTCATAATTGAATTATGCAGGCTGTGTGATGTCAGGATGTTTCCGTAAACCGGCCTATTCAGAGAAAGGTGTTACACAAGATGTAAACAGTTTTGGGGATTTGGATGAGCCAGCTGCAGAGCACTGCAGCTACAGCCTCCTCTTTACTGCAAAACTGAGTCAGACAGAAACAAGTGAAAGAGTTGGGCTGACAGACTGCATGTGCTGAGACTGAAAACACAAGAGGAATGTCTATTTTTCCTTAATCTCCTTCCCTTACTTCTGTGGTGCTGTTGATGTATTTGGTCAAACACAATATCCTGGGAAAAAATAACTGTATTAATTAGATGGTTATGTGTCAAGGGTGTTGCCCTGGCAGAGCCTTCCTTCCAATAGAGGATAACTTAATGGATGTATATTCAAACTGATGGCTATATTTAGTTATTTGTGATGATTTCAGCTTTAAAACACTGCATTGACATCTTCATGTGCATGACTGTCTACGTGTGTTTTCTCTCTGCAGCGTGATGAAGCCACAAGGCAGTGCCGGGATCTGGCCCAGGAGCTGGTCAGCCTTCGAGGAGAGCTGGGTAAGTTGGGTCACCTTGGTCACACCAGCCGTGTTTAAAGTTGTTATCACCAAAGCACACGCGTCTGGTACAGGGTTTGCTTTTAGTTCCCCTTTCTGCTGTTTTTGTCCCGTTTGATTGTTCAGTTTAGATGATAAGGAAACATTTAAAGTCATGTTCTTTTAAATGATAGGGACAGTAAAGTGTTCCTATTTATTTAAAAAAAAAAAAAAGCAGGTTATCATGACTATCTGGTTGTTTACTTGGTTCACTTACTTTGTTGCTGTGAATGCGGTTATTGATCTGATTTATTGGCGCTTTAAATTCGATGTTAGGCATTATTCTATATTGACGAATTTATTCACCCACTGCATTGCCCACTCTTCTGTACTAGGTCATGCAGTTCAATGTAATCTTTATTTTACATAATAATGATAAATGTACTCTTATTTGAGGGAGCTAGTGTGACAATAGTTTTCATGAATGAAATATTACCGTCCCTGTATGCAGGGGAGGTCTTACTCTTGTTTGCTTTTCACCAAATAGATACCTCCCGGGGTTCTGCCTCCACTCGTTGATTGCTTTGTCCTCGGCTGAAAATCACATGTCTATTTGTCAAGGCATGTGTGTTTAAGTGTTGCTGGTCAGCCCATTCCCCAGGGAGTGGCAGGATGACCTCTGACCCCACGCAGGCGGAGCTCCCAGTGGTGGAATGCCACACCACCTGAGGGCTTGGGGACAATGACCCGTGCTTTTATCCAGCCTGTGTGCTGTCACACAGCCTTGTTTGTACAGACACATACTCGCTCCCAATACACGCTCACTCACCAGCTTTCATCTTTTACTCGCGGCGGTAGTGTTGGGGCTCCTCCCCTCCCTCACAACCTCGGGACTTCCACATGACTGCTCTTATATGCTGAGCGCCGTTATATCTGCGCTTTACCACATTCTTCACGTCATGGAGGCTGTGAAACCTACACTGACCTCAGACGGACCTTTTGTGTTGTGTGTAGTGTAAGCTGTTTGGAAGTCCAGTCGCATTATTATAGGTTTGCTTTTAGTTAAATTCCTCCTTGGACTGTGTCGCTGCCTGCTTCCAGTGATCTCACTCATACAGCAATACATTACGGTGTTGGGCCACAGCCAAAAATTGTGATACAGCCACACCCCTTTGTATCATCCAGCCCACGTAAAATGATATCTAAGAGGGATCTGCATGATCTGACGCTTCCAAACACCCGTCACCCTGCCGTCTGTTTGCCAGAATGCAGCTAACTTTAGATCAACTGGGCCCTCCTCCCCCGTATGAGCCATGAGGTGTTTTTTTTTTGTGGTGTGGGTTTGGACAAGAAAGGCTCATATGACCAGATCTCTATTGCACATGGTTGTGGAGCGCTGGGCTCTGTTTGATGAGCTGTACATGCCAAAGCCTGATAGATAGTCCCTCTGTTGGCTTGGCCTCTGTTCCTGGATCTGCTGCTGTTATTCCACTCTTGGTAAGGTGAATCTTCATGCTTGTGCAGTGTTTGCAAAAACAGACTCTGGGACTTTATTTGCATCAGGAATACACATCATTTGAGACCATTAGTCTGTGACATAGTTTTTCAACATGAATAAATGTGGAACCTTCAATACAGATGTGTGAACCAGTAGAGACGTTAAGAACAGCACATACGTTTAAAAGATGTTGAGAAGGGCCTTTCATGACTCCTTTTTGGTTACAAGGTGTTCTAGCACAGCAGAGCAACATCTGGGTTCAGTTGAGTTCTGAATAGTTGTGGTTTATTGCCTTTCCCTGTATTCAATACCAAATGTTTGAAAGGGGATCACCTGCTGCACGTGTCAGCAGAGGTTCTTGTTCTGCACATCTGTCTTGTTTATTGCACACCATCAGCGTGACTTGTGACTTGGCGTTCCCATGGGCTTGCTGGTCGAAACGGTGTTTGTGCACGAGTACTTAAACTGGAGACAGGTTATGGAGTCGGTCACCGTCACCCACTCCAGAGCCGATATAAACACATGGCGATGGAAACAGTGAGAGTCTGGTTTACTGTAGAAAGAAGAAGAAAAAGCCATCAATTGCACAAACTTAAAAATGGCAAATTACCAGCTGTGGAGGGAACAAGCCTGATTTAAGAAATATGTTACTTATGATTCTGATTTCTAGATATTGTGAAAGAATTGGGAGACAAGTTGTTACCATATCGTCATCGGCCTATAAATAACTGTAGTGTAGTTGCCGTATGCACTCGAGTGCAAAAGGAACCTCCCCTTGAAAGTCAGTTTTTCCATTCCTTTTTGGAGCGCATTTAGTGTCGCACATTTACACCAAGGGAGAATTTTGCCAAGCAGAGTTCCTTCCAGTGGACGTAGTGTATTTCTTACACATGTGGCTACCAATACAAGTTCTCCTCTGCCCTCTTTAATGAATATTAAAGTTTACACGGTTGCTACAGTCACTGAACACCATGCAAATGTCCAGTCACCTTTTTACCAAGATGAGATTCTAGCTTTCTGTTCTTGTATTTTCAGTTTGCTCCGAACACTCATCTGACCGTCTGGAGAAGGAGAAGGATGAGTTGCGTGTTGTTCTGGAGGATGCGCTGCACAAACTGCAGGAGCAGCACCAGAACGACCTGGTGGAGCTGAAGCAGAGGCTTCAGGCCTTCTACCAGGCCGAGTGGGACAAGGTCCACCTCACCTACCAGGAGGAGACGGACAAGTGCAAGACTCTCATGCAACAGCAGGTTGTTCCCCTACTCCTTTATAATGATTTGTATTATACTCATTTATGCAGGAAGATTCACTATTGCCTCTGATTATCTAGAGGTAAAACCACAAAACCTCCTAATGCAAGGCCTTGTGATTGTAATGCTGCGGCTCAAAATGATGTCTCCTGTGTTCTTTTAAAGATGGGCGAGCTTAAAGCCAATCATGAGGCCATGAAACTGGAACTAGAGAGCAGCCACGCAGAACAGCTGCTGTCTGTTAAACGGCAGTATGACATGTCACTGGAAGGTGAGTGAACAGTGTTTCACCAAATTAATGAAACTACATCTAGTTGCATTTCATGAATTTATTTGAAACTGAAGCTTTGTGTGTATTTTAACTTTGGATATTCTACCTCAGTTAGCGCATGCATGAATGCATTTTTGTATTGCATCATAACATAACATTGTTATTAGCCTTGAGCTTTGTTTAAGTTATCTGAAATAATTCTTATGTCATAAAAAGAGGTCAGCAAAGTCCACACTCAGGAGCTGCAGTCTTTGGAAGAAACTCTGAAAGAAGAGGGAGCCGCTCTATCTGTAAGCCTGACTTTTTTGTTTTTCCTTTCATCAAAGAAATTCACACAAACTATAACATGTCACAAGGATCAGTTCTGAATTGTGAACCATGTGTAAAAGCTCTAACTCTGTGCTGCGTACATCCACAGGGACGGATCCAAGCGCTCACTGTGGAGAACAATGGCCTGATTGAGAAGCTCACTGCAGTGGAGAACAGGAGGAAACAGCTGGCCGAAAAGAATCAGGTACTCTTATCTTTGGGCTTTTTATAGCACCGCTCCACTTGAGAAGCATCTTGTGACTCCAGTGTTTGCCTTTTAAGTATGAAAGGTGGCAACCCTGAAGCCAATGATTACAAGAGATAAACTACCAACGGAAAAAAAAAAGCATGTCCCGTTATCTTAAAAGAATAAAGAACCATTCTTTACCACATAACATGGTATGAACTGGTTTGAGTGGGTTAAACTCTGCATTAGCTCCAACACTTCTCTCCCTCGCTGCCCAGAGTGTAGATTTGAATTTTCCCTGAGTGCTGTTGTCCGTGTTTAGTGGCTTCCACATGTAAGCATTCTTCCCTGGCACAGTCGAGTCATTAAGGTAACTACCTCACATTACACTGCCACTCCACATCTGCTATTGGATGGATAATAAGAACAGCAGAAGCAACAGCTCAGAATGTACTAGCCACCTGTTAAAAGGGACCAGGAGGACTTTAAACACTGCCTTCATGCAGAGCACACTATGTTGTCATTGTGTATGAAGGCTAAACATCCAGAGCTTAATTTCCCCTGTGAGCCTGAGCATTTCTTTACCATTAATGTGTTAGTGATGCGTGGCGCCCTCTGTGTGGTTCTGGATTTGTCCATGTGACGTTTACGAGGCTGGCTGAACTCATTTTGGAAGTCTTTGATGGTCCCTGAACATGTTGGCGCTACTCATTTGTCCCCGCAGAAGGACTCCCACACCCTGTATCTGGAGCAGGAGCTAGAGAGCCTCAAAGTGGTGCTGGATATCAAAAACAAACAGCTCCACCAGCAGGAGAAGAAGCTGATGGAGATAGACTCACTGGTGAGAGCCGAGGCACATGATCATGATTGCTGGGCATCAAGACGAGCAACACTGAGTGATTCATGTGGCCTTGCTTTTTTTTATGTTTCCAGACAGAGAAAAAGGTGAAGTTGGATGAGAGCCATACGAGGGTCCAGCAGGAGAATGAGGACCTCAAAGCCCGCATGGAAAGACATTATGCACTGTCGAGGTAAGAGGTCCCCGTATGGACGCCTGTTATATAGTGATGGAAACCAGACTTTGAACTGGTTAGATGCTTCCAACCCCATCTGCTTCTGTGCATTGCAGTTCCTTATTATCATTATTATTCCTTCGTTATTTAACACAAACCATTAATCAATAAGCCACACAATTGAACTGGTTCCCTCTGAATATGAGCACTTTAGTTTATTATGACTTAATTCCACATTGTCCCCAACACTCCAGTTTAGATGAAGTCTGCTTTACATCTTCAGGAGGAGAGCAACAAACAGGCGGGAAGTCAAAGTATTGAGATGGATGACTGTATTTATGAGTCTTATCATGGTATTGATTGATAATAACAAAGAGAATGTCTCATAACTACTACAGGGTTCTTACGGTCATGGAAAAGTCATGGAATTTTAAAATTCCATATTTCCAGGCATGTAAATGCGTTTATATTCATGACGTTCATTTACGCTGAGTTTGAAATAATTAATATGCTTTTAAAAGAAAGACGCTCAAAATATAAGCAGGCATCTATATAAATGTTTATTCTTTTAATCAAACTATTGTCTCATTCATTTGTGTCATTTAAGGTTTACTGTATGCTTTGTGTTCTCATTGTTAGTTTAAATACTACATTTTCTCACTTTTTCATGTTTAGACCGAGATTTCATGAAATGTTTAGTCATGGCAATTCATTGGTCAAAATGTGTATGAACCCTGCTACTATATACTAGTACTTTTGATTTGGCTTCAGTTCACTGGTTGAATATCTCAACGGTTGTTCTTCGGAGCGTTTCTAAGTGTCTGTTGTCGATGAATCACAGACAGCTGTCCACGGAGCAGGCCGCGCTGCAGCAGTCCCTTCAGAAGGAGTCCAAGGTGAACAAGCGTCTGTCCATGGAGAACGAGGAGCTGATGTGGAAGCTCCACAACGGAGACCCGAGTAGCCCCCGCAAGGTGTCCCCTACCTCCACCTCCCCGCCCCGGACCTTCAGCCCCCAGTCCCCTCGCAGCTCGGGTATGTTCTCCAGCCCGCCCGTCTCGCCCAGATAACGACGGGAACCTGCTTCCAGGAAGCGCACCCTGTCTCTGGAATAAAGAGCCATGTTTGTTTCCTGTTCGCTAGGCTACACAGCAGCCTGACTTTCCTTCAGGATTGGATGAACTCTGACACTTTCTGTACAGACACTGCAGACTGTTTATTAAAATGTTTTTTTTTTATAGTTGCACAGATGCACTTAATGAGCAAGGTTGCCTTGTTTTCTTGCCTTTCGCGTCTGGTACTATGGAGGGGGGTGAAGGAAATCTCAGGACTTCTATGTTATGATACACTATTTTTGTTATTTGTTGACAGACTTGTCTGCCCTGAAGCTACACACACACACACACACACACACGCAGTAAGAAATACACTAATGCATCCATGTCAACACGTGCAGATACAGCCCTTGTTCTTTCTGTCTCTAGAGATCAGCCATGGAAAGTCTGAACTGAGAATAGCTGCGACTACAGAAGACATTGTCTCCTCGGATGCAT
This sequence comes from Taurulus bubalis, assembly GCF_910589615.1. NCBI lineage: Eukaryota > Metazoa > Chordata > Actinopteri > Perciformes > Cottidae > Taurulus > Taurulus bubalis. The sequence continues at coordinate 20,497,251 of NC_136601.1, forward strand.
TTATTTAAAATGTGGATTTGCTTGTGTTGGATTCCTCGTCGTTTCTCACAGCTAACTGTCACGTCACTAACATACCGCTGCTAGTCGTCACACCAGGGCTGTGCAAATCTCAATCTATGTTCAGAATTTCTTTGAGATTATTATTTTTTAAGGTTATAGGGGGGTTACACCTAGTTTGTCAGTTTAAGTATCATCTGTTGCCTCGAACATTGTTTTGTTTCCCACGTGTTTGTTTGACCACGGGACCGATCCGAGTCTCTGCATGCGTTTGCGTCTTGGTAATCGCCCCGTTTTGAACCCTCCGGATGCAGCTTTAAAGACGGGGTCTTTGCAAAGCGTCGACCTGAAGAGGATCTGCTTGTACATGTCACTGCAATGTCTCATAGTATTTTGTGTGGAATTTATATTATTGGTTTGTTGACCCGTTTTGAAATATGCAAATAATAAAGTCTTGTATTAAACCTGTTGTATCAAAGTCGATTAGTAATCTACATATTTTGAATTACAGCCGATGAGATTCGGGTTATATTTAAGAGGTACATGATAGGAATTCTGTTTTTCCTTGAACTCAGCAGGATATCAAATATCCTTAAATGTTTTCACAACCACAAACCTGCATATCCTAATCTGAAGCATATTCCAAAATCATAATGACCAAATAACTATTCAGCAAAGTGGAAACTGCAGCAAGTGTTGCATTGGACCGAAATTAGTTCTGGGCCTGAGCTCACATTCCACATACGGAGTGCATTAGGACGTCAGCTGGGCACACGGCGCCGCTTTAGACCAGATTTTCCTCTTGACAACATGCTGCAAAGCCAGAGCAAGTCTCCAATGGCCGGCGCTCGTTTCCAATGCTGCTTGACATGACGCCGAGTGAGAGAAGCTACATGTGACACACTCCTGCCGAGCATGAAGCGTGTTGTCAAGCGGTTTGGGGCTTTTCTCTCCTAGTCGATCTGCTGGACTGTCGGCACTCCTTGTTCTTTGGACTAAAGTGCATTCATGTGTCGGCTCATCGTCCTGCTGCAAAATGAATCCTCTCCTCCAAATCTCTAAAATGAGTGAACCGCTTTGGCGTCTGTGTTTGGCCGGTGGTTTCGTGCATATTTGCTTTGACCTTGCACACGGCCATGTACAGTTAGTCCTGTGAGCTCTGCAGCTGCAAACATGCAGTAAGGGCCCAGTTTTAAGAATAAACTCGTCAACAAAAGCTGGAGCAACTCTTTTATTATGTCATCGCAAACTGCAATCTAAAAATACACCCCTTTTTATGTATATACACGTTGGTGTGTTCCAGCTCGGTAACCCACTCGGGCTCCGCTGCCGGCGCTAGTTGGACACGATGTTGGTCGTCACGATGGTCTCGCCGTTCCGATTCTTGGCTTTGCAGATGTAGTTTCCAAAGTCGATGGTCTCCATGTCTTCTACAGTCAAGACGCTCTGGGAGATCCTCGTGGTGTGGCTCATTCCTCTGTTGACCAGCCGCCAGGAGGTCTGGGTGTGAACCGGGCGACGGCCCTACACAATGAACAAAGATTTATTAGACAGGGATTTATTTTATTTATTTCTGGTGCCAATCCGGGCAGGAAAAGGATGGATCCATGATTTAGAAATGGTTGGGTAATCACAAAATCCACCATGGTTTATCAACAAGTCCTCTAATTAAAAATGGTTCCTTATCATGACTCACTTATTATGAATTAACCCTGTTTACAATATAAAAATGTCTGTGGACAATTTAGTCGAAGCAACCTGACACGTATAAACGCAGGTTGCTGACGGTCTTTGTCCTGGATCAAGGTCTGCCCAGTTCGGCCCATTTGCCTTCTCACCTGACCAGGATAAGACCAGGTGAAGCTCACGTCCGCCTCCGGCTCCCCCAACACGGTGCAGGTCACGTTGACGTTGTCGCCGCCACCCACCGACTCCGGAGAGGCTTCGAGGCTCACAAACGGTGGACCACTCGGAACTGTTGACAAGAAACGGTAAACGGTGTTAAAACATGTCGCATTTATAGACTAAAGCGTCTTGGTATTTAACCAGTTAAACCTCTATCACCAGTCCAAAGTCCGTCTCTCTCTACCTGCCCACACACACACACACACACACACACACACACACACACACACTTACACACACTTTCCATTCCATAAATTCACCTCTCTTCCTCCTCCCATTTGATAAGCTAGACTGTGTTTCCATTTCAGTTGGAAATCGTCCACATGAAGCGAGCTCAGCAGAGGAGCGAGGGCGGTTTTGACAGCTGAGAAATACAACCTTTTCCTGGAAGCTGAAGTAAAAAAAAGTCACGCCTTTGTAAAAAAAAAGAAAAATGCCTCTCACTGTGGTTCTTTGAATCAATAAAACCATAATTTAAGCTTTTGTGTTTGGAAGTTAAACACAGGAGAGAAAAACCTGCTCTCTGTGACTCCTTACCCTCCACGTAGAGCAGCTGGTACTTGGTGGAGATCTGAGGGGTGCCCTTGGTCACGGCCTTGCAGTAGAAGACCCCCTGGTGCTCCGGAGTGGGGTTCTGCAGGACAAACCCCTTGGTGGGGTCGTAGGTCACCCGCGTCCCGTTGACTGGGATCTCCTCCGGCGGGACCTCCCTGTGCAGGGACACCTTGGCCTGCGGGTCGGTCACGCGGCAGGGCACCACGGCCGGCCGGTCGGGGCGCAGGTACACGATCTCGAAGTGGATGGCAGACGGGACGAAGAGGTTTTCTTTGTCTGTTTAGGGGGACAGGTGTGAGGTTTGGCCTCTGTGACCAAAACACACATCTAAATGAAGACAGGCCATCCAATCACAACACGACACGTGTGTTTAATGGACCAGGGGGTTGTTTCTACTGCTCATACACATAACAAAGCATTACTTCATATGACATACACGTTATAATGAATCCATACCCATTGATGAAAGTGACATGTGCTCAGTGCTGCGGGTGCTTTGCCTCACCTGTGAAATAGATGTATGAGACGTAGGTGCGCTCGTGGTCCCTCTCGCACTCTGAGCCGTCACACACGATCACCCAGCAGCTGTAGGGCCCCGTGTCGGCAGCAGAGGGCGACGTCAGGATCAGCTGGCTGAACTTGTCGCTGGGCTTGATGCTGGAGGCGGGAAACCAAAAAAAACAAACACAGAAATTAGGCTTTCACACTCGCATCAGCTTGTAGCACGACAAAGACATCTGCTGTGCGCTTCAGGGGTTCCACCTGAGGCGCGAGTCGTTGAAGGTGTCCAGGTAGGACGGGTACGACCATCCGATGGAGTTGCCCTTGCAGCGCAGCTCCATGTTCCTCCCGGGGGCCAAAGTGGTGCTCGGGCCCAGGCGCAGGAAGCGGCCCTTGTCTAAAACCTGGGTCAGCAGGGACTGGCCTTTCCCGACCCCATCTTTTGGTTTGGTCAGTCGCACCTTCACCCGCTTCCCCCCCGGACGGATGCGGTTCTCTCCTACGTCTTTTCTCCGCTTGATCTGCTGGCAGGCCCCTGGATACATAGAGGGGAGGAGGGGGAGTCAGAGCCGAGAGCCAAGATGATGAAGATAAGTCACAAAATCAGCTGTTGCTAATTCTTTTCCCTCTGCCCAGACATGGTGTTCAGTTTGCCCATCATCTAAGCTGCTCTGATGTTTCCCCCAGCTGTGACAACAGTAGAGCAGGAAGCGTGGATTCCTTATTACTGGCACAAAATGTGCAGAACCTCTTTCAGCTGCAGGGGCACAGAACACACAAAGCATGAAAGACTAAAACAAATCTTTCGCCGTGGAGACTTTCAGAGTGTGTTGTTCCATTCCTCCGTGCAGACTTGATGAGAACTCCAAGCAGAGGTCAGCGGTGGAGGCTGCTTAATTAGAAACGCCTGCTGCCTGCCTCAGATGCAGCTGGTTTGAGTTGGTCTGCAGAAATACTTCACACAACTCTTATGCAAACTTTTACAGTTAACATGCATTATATACAATTTTTAAACCGAGCCGATCAGTTGCAGTGTGTGCCTGAAGAGAGACAAAAAAAGATTTGACAAGATGTGTCGATCAAGTGCCTCATGTGAAGGAGATCTGCCTCCCATTCAGCCCCCAGTCACAGAAGACTGGTGCCCACACAACCTCAGATCATTTCATCCTCCCTCCACCTCCAGGTTGCACTCAAACTCCTCAAGATTAGGACCAACAGTTGATTTAGCTTCAACCGTAAATCTGCATGACAGACGTGGAGACTGTACTCACCGTTTTGGAGCTCCAACCCGAGCAGTGCCAGGCAAAGCACAACCCAGAGCTTCATGCTGCGTGCTGACGGGACGGAGAGAGTCGGGGAGTTGTACTGCTCAATAGGAACTCTGCAGGCTCCGGCTGCCCTGCCTAGATTTCCAGCTCCATTCTCCTCACAGAATGAGAGGAATGGGGAAAATAAGCTCAGAGACCTTTCTGTTTACTCCCCTCTGCTTAGACCCCAGGAGCAGAAGCACAGACTCTGGGGCCCTCTGCTGGACCTGAGTGTAAGACCTGTTCAAGGACGCCTCACGGCTCTTCCTCGCGTCTCGGCGATTACTATCACTGGCTGCGATGTGACTCAACGGGATGTTTCAACACCTGCAGTGCGATCCCCATCCTTTATTATGTGTACTTTCTGTACACACTGGAGCTGCCATAGCAATGCAGCATGCATTCATTTGGGACGAGCTACTTCCTCCTAACATGGCACCTTGAACCTTGACCTCTCTTATATATATATATATATATATATATATATATATATATATATCCGCTGTGCAGAGGGTTGAATAGCCAGAAAAGCATGTTTTTCGAATGTAGCAGAACTTCCTGTTTTTTTTTGGCAAACTGCATTTGACAGGATATGTATTGGGTTATATTTTATTCTTATTTTGTATTCAGTCTTTATATTTAATATTCTTCTTTACTGGTTTTACTTTGTTTTATTACTGTTTTACTGTTTATTTATATTACTTAATTTTTTATCATGCATTTACTTGTGAGCAATGCTGCTGTAATCCTATTTCCCCACTGCAGGACTAATAAAGGATTATCTTATTTTATCTTATACTAAATGTTGTTCAGGCATAATAGATAATATGATACTATGGGTGTAGGAGCCATGTATTTGATTGTGATTATGTTTGATAGGCCTTTCAAGCAGCAGGCGGTGTTTTGGTACAAGGCCGGCCCCTATTTAGTGGATGCATGGGATCGTGTGGATATTCACAGTACTTTTACTTTTGATATGTATATTTTGCACATAATATTTCTGTATTTTTGCTTTAATAGGGTATTGAATGCAGGACTTTTACTTTATGTAGTGGAATATTTTCACATTGGGGCTATTGGTGATTTTACTGGAGTAAAAGATGTGAGTACTTGTTCCACCACTGTGAGGATCGTATGTTTGGACTGAACCAAAGGTTATGCATAAATGGCCACATGGGGGCGACGTCTACATCAAAAAATTAATCGGTTCTTTGACTAATAGCACAACTTTCAGATTTCATTAAAATGTGGATTTTTTCAGATATCCTGCTAACAGACAAAATAAACTTAATCACAACCACCTTGAGGAAGTAATAATACAAAAAAATAAAGAAAAGAAAACACCAAACACTGCCTTACTGGAAAATACATTTATTGTACTTGCAGTTAGTATCAAGTGAACTGTATCATGACGCTGTGTTTGCTTCTACCCTGTAACCTCACTGGAAGACTCCACACTGTTCATGCAGAGGTTCAGTGCAGCAGAATGCCTCCAAACTCCTGCTGGTTTTGTTCCACATTCATTTAAACCACTGCACTGCACACGTCAGGGCTCAACACGATAACTTTTAAAAGGCATTGCCAGTAATTAAGATACTACGCAGCTACACGTCAGCTTAATAATGAAAATGTGACATAAAAGAGTAAAATCTTTATTACAGAAACAGAACAAAAGCTCTGCAGCATCATTTTCCGTCAAGCTTCCTTTTTTGTTTCTCGTTCAGGTTCAACTGCTTTTTGTCTGTCAGATGAATCATTTTGTGCATTCTTTGTGATGTTGACAGGTTAGTTGAACGTTTCACCCCAACAGTTGCTTCCACATGACACATGCAGCCGATGCAACAAATATGAAACATGTACTTCTTTTTGCTGTTTGCTGTCCCCTATTTTTTTACCTTGTTAAAAAGTGGTCGCCACTGAGGCCAGGAATTGGTTGCCAGTTGGTTGCAAAACCTGGCAACTGTTACTGTCCAGTCCCGCATATTAAATCACCCTGATCACCAACATCCCAAAGTTTCTACTGTTAACCAAAGCTCACTGACCCTGACAGGGATGAAAAGCCCAGAGGAACGAATGAAAGCACTGAATCTTCATGTTCAGCACAAGAAGTCTCTTCAACCCGGTATGAAGCAACACCGACTGCAGTCCTTAAAGTAGGACGCCACCACAAGAGAATAAACCTGGAAAAAGGACCCTCAAAGATGCGGCTAGACAGACCAAAATACATATACATATATATACATATATGTGTGTGTGTATATATATATATATATATATATATAGATATATATAGATATATATATGCAGTAAGACTTGTAATGAGTTATTGTGCTTCCTGTTAGGTGTCAAAGTGCTCTGGTTCAGAGATAATCATTTCATGGTCTGTATCAAAATAGCACAAAACATCAGCATGACAATACAGCAGTCATATATCTGACGGTGAAAAACACTACCACTAAAAAATACTTCTTGAGCAGAGCTCCGTAACAAATAAGGATCTTCATATTCAGATTGTAACAGTTCATAGATAAAACACACCCTAGCAAAAAATACAAAAGTAAACCTGTGCTCACTATAAAGCCGCCACCACGACAGCTACAGATGCCTCAATATCGACCGCTACAGATTGCTGTGATCTGTTGAGTCACCTACAGAAGCTCGACATTCTCCACCAGCACTTAGTGGACTTCCATTAGTTGAGTCATGGCATGCTAAGAGCCTACAAATCTTTGACAGATTGGTCTAAAAGTGACAGGTTCTTTCGTCGCAGAAGACATATTTCAACTTTATGAATGACAGCATCCCTCTAACCTAAAGATAGAACAATGAGTGCTTCTACCACAAGCTAACATTACTTTTAATAGTAGTACATAATTGGTTTATCCAAAACTAATAATACTCTGGAGGAATAAAATGTAAAGCACAGATTCCCAAGACATTACATTAAAAAAAAACACTTGTACAAACCTGCCTAAAGTGTAAAGAATACCAGAAAAAAGAAAAGTCAATAATGAGAGAGAAAGGCTTTGCTGCAGGTTAAAGGAACATCACCCTCCAGTGTGTCACCTGTCCTTTTTAGGTCTCCGTGCTGTCCGTAAAGCGCAGTGTGACCTACAGGGATGCGAGTCCGTCGCAGTGATAGAGCGGCTCCCACATGGTCCACAGTTCTGACGCTGCCCGTGTGAACAGGTGCATCAAGGCAGAGCCGCTGTGTGCTTTCATGCATCTGTCGCCTCACAGAGTCCGTCACTTTAACACTGGCTGGTCTTTTCCGGGCAGATGAAACCCTTTTGGTCTTTTCCCGCCGCGCCCGTGCCGGCCGGCTTCTCCCCGCCGGCCTTGCCGTGTTCCCGGGCGCCGCTGCCCTTGACCGGGCCGCGGAGTCGGCGAAGGCGCTCCTCGCTGTGCCAAATACCGTAGCCGAAGTAGATCAGGAAACCTGAGAAAAACCGTTGGAAAAGAAAATGATCTTTAAGGAATTGTTTGCTTTCTTGCTGAGTTGCAGGAGGAGATCAATACACTTTGAACACTTTGGTATCTGTTTGCTAAATACGAAGCTATATCTTAGCTTAGCTTAGCTTGAACGAATCCGTCTACCAGCAGCTAGAGCTCATTAACTAACACAATATATATATTGTTTGTTTAACTGGGGGGGTGAGGGATTATGTTTCCAATGGTTGCCTGGCAATAATCATAGTGACAACAAGTCGCTATGAAGTCTAGCGGCCCTTATGCTAAGCTAAGCTAACCGTAGCAGCTCTAGCTTCGTGTTTAACATACACTTGAGAGGGTATTGAGCTTTTACCTAACTCTTGACCAAAACAAAGTGAATAAGCATATTTATATTTCTTTCAATGTTCACAATGGGTCACTCACCCACTGCCATCCACACAGAGAAACGTATCCAGGTATCTCCACTCAGCTGAACCATGAGGTAAATATTGACAAATATGCTCAGAATGGGCAGAAAAGGCAGAAGGGGAACCTGTGACGGAAACAAGTGACAAACCAAGAAAATCTACCGTCAATGTAATTGTTTTGGATCGGCCTCGTCCCGTAAAGCGAGGCGCGTTATGAAAGCGGTGCACTTGTTGCGCTGCCACGCACCATGAAGGAGACCTTCTTGGTGGTCTGAGGCTGCCTGCAGACCATGAAGACGCAGCCGCTGAAGATGAGGAGGCACACGGTCAGGAGCGCCAGGATCCACACCTCCATGTACACGATGGAGTAGATGTGGTACGTTGTGAGGTAGCTGACCACGCACACTACCAGCACTGTGGTTTGAAAACACACACACACACAAATACACACACATTTAGTTCTGTCTTTTTTGACACATCACGAAAGAGATTTTAAAAAGATTTGAACCCCGGCCTGCTTACCGAGCACACAGATGGTCATGTTGACCACGCTGGAGGAATGCTCGGAGGGCGAGGTGGGAGGGTGCAGGACGGCCTGCAGGGTGGAGCTGCCGCCGTTCAGCATGTTCAGGTGGGACTCGGACTCCGTCAGGTCAGACTCCCCCACCTCGGAGGACAGGTAGTCCCTCTCACCGGGGCCGGGCCGCCGCTCCATCTGGCTGGAATCTGGCTGGTATCTGGGCGAGTCAAAGATTAAAGGTCACGAGTCTGTTCGACCTGTTTATATACAACCTCCCTCATGCAGCTACAAAGCACTTTCATTGTCAAATAAGTGTTCGGTTTTACTTCACAACCGAGGCCTCTGAATCCAGTTGAAACCAGTGGACGCACACTGGGTCCGTGTTAACGCTGCTGTGGTGATGAGTCACCTCGGTGCAACCGGCAGAGGTGTACAGCGTGTCCAGGGTTTAAAGGTACAAGGAGCCTGAGTAAACGCTTTCATTCACTCAAGCAGCCACATCGCATTCACACAATGGGTGCATTCACGGTTCTTACATCACCAGAGTGATGCAACAACATGAGGCGTATGTAATCGTACCTGTGGGTTTTGTAGAAAAGCTAAAAGGGGAGCTGTTTCACAATGTTCCACAAATAAGACTTCTTGGTTCTTTGCTAAATGTACCCACCTGAGAATCAGCACACACGCTGCAACCAGCGAGTAGGCCAGCAGGGTCCCAATGGACATCATGTCCACCAGCGCTTTGAGGTCAAACAGGAAAGCCATGATGGCTACGGCAGGCACAAAAAAACAACGTGATTAACAGTAACACTTTCCGCTTTAAAAGAAAATGTATTTATTTAACAGGATCAGTCTCTCGAATTACACAAAAACATTTACACCCACAATTATAAATTTGAAAAGCAGTTTTCCTCAGATGCCTCATCCGACAGATGCACACATCGTCAGATGCAAATTAAACTTCATGCAGACATGTTTTCACAATAAAAAAAGAGCTAAATGTTTCCCCCGGCAGCTGCAATCGCCTCCGTGCCGAGTGCCGTTTGATGTGAGATACACTGCGGTGCGCCCTCTCCTGTATCTCAGCACCAGACTCCAGTATGGAGCTGATCTCAGCGGCACAGCGCAAACACAGAGCTGCTCCCCGGAGCATTATATTAAAGCAAAAGATAACAAAGAAAGCTTCCCCCGCCCAGGTCTACCGGTTGCTCTGTGCGTGGCCTGTGTGCCGGGTTCCTTCCCAAGGTTCACATCTGCCGGCCACTTCCCAAGGTCAATCAGCTGAAAGGTCAAAGCCCCGACACCTGAGCACAGTGAGCACGATGCAACCGCACACCACGCCGTACAGCAAGCTTTAGAAGTAGACCTGTTCCTAATGGATGAGCACCACACCGATCCCCAGAGGTCAACTGTTTGTATTTATTCTTTATTCTATCATTAAAGGTATAAATTCATTTTATGTGGCTATGTGGCTGATAAGAAGTGTTTCAATGTCCTCTCAGGTTGAAAGTGTCGTCTTGATTTCATTGTGCAGTCAGAATTGAATTATTTTGTAACCACGCCCAGCTGTGATGTCACGATGTACTGACATACCCTGGAGTACACTTAATTTGGTTTGCGGACTTCGAGCTAAACTAAGCTAACCGCCTGCGTTGTTTAATCTCTACGAAAAAAAATAATGTAGTAGCCGTGTTTCCATTCACATATTTGTATGTGCATGTTGAATGCCTGTGTTAGAAAAGCTGTTTGGAAACGGCAAAAATGTGATAGCACTCCCTCAATTGGATTATGGAACAACCTTTGCTGAATAACGCAGCAAAGTTAATTAGCTCCAAACCAGCTGACGGACACACGCCTATCTTTTTGCTCCATTTCAAACATTTACTTCAAATTAGCTTGACAACTGAATGGAAACAAAGCTATTGTGGTTTTACTGGGGGTCATACGCCGGGTTATTTCCTGGGCTGAAGCAGTGACTTCCTGGAGTCACGGACTGAAGTGGTGAACAAAAAAATTATTTCCAATAATTTGTAGCCTTGACGAAGTGTGTAATGTTTCCTCACATGCTCGTGGAAACAGCATCACTACGTTTAAACATGCAGCCACCACCACCACCACGTGCACTGATGAAATCCCCAAACAAAGTCCACGATACAACCCCAACCACAGGAGAGTCCTGGTCCCAGGAGCTTACCCGCAGTGGTACCTGCCGCCAAGGTGGCCGCCACAGGAGACTGGCGCTTACTCACTTTGGACATAAATTTGAACAGAATACCATCTCGTGCCATGGCAAAGAGAATGCGCGGCAGAGGGAACATGGAGCCTAACAGGCTAGGGAGAAGAGGGTTCATGGTTAAGTTGAGGGCATTCTGGGAAAGAAAACATGACACCTGCACAACTGTGAAAGAACAGCATGTGTGTTATGGAGGGGAAACCTCCTAAAAACTTGACTTAATTAAAGAAGAGAGTGTTGAAGTGTGGGTGAGTTTCCGGAAGAAAAAAAGCCAAATGATTATCTGTGTCTGTGTCTGTCTTTCACATTTGATTGGTGGAGGACGATTAGCAGGAGTAATCTCACTGACCGCTCCCTGGCTCTCACCTGCTACTACACCGGAGATCATAGTGGCAATAAGTGGGGTCTTCGTCTTTGGATTGATTCGGGCTAAGACTTTGAAAAGCACCCCATCCTGTGCCATAGCATAGATTACACGAGGCATGGGGAAAATGGAGCCCAGCAGACTGCATGAGACAGCAGAGACATGCAAGACCAACACGTTAGTCAAAAGCCCCAAACACAGAGACACACATTTACACCAACAATCACATCATCGAAGCTTCAGAGCATGCTTAATTAAAGGGACAGTTCACCGCAAAATCAGAGAGGAACGTCTGCCTTATCTCCAATATAATTGTGACTGTATGGCAGTCGGCTTGCGGAGGACAAGTATGTTTTTTATTTTGGGGTGAACTGTACCTTTTTAAGCTGTTATATTTTGGGGGCGGACCCCCAAAATATAACAGCCTGAACACCATGCAGGCACAGAACTGATAAAGAAACCCCTCAGAGAAGAAAGACAGAATTAAGTCACACCAATATATTGTTTACAGACAAACCTGCCCATCTTTTTTATGATACTGCAAAATAGTATATTACAAAAAAACATGCAGAGAGAATGAAGCGCTGCACCCACTATGTCCCATTGAGCGTCAGGAATCAATCCGGTCGTGAGACAGGCAGACAGAGATGTGTGGTCAGAACATTTGACCAGTTCTCCTTCACCATTATCACCCATGTAAAGCATGCACATCAATCAGAACTTCAAGTCGTATTGTAAATCAAATCTGAACGCTTTCGTCTGCAGTGGGAAACTGATATTGTGTCCTCAAGTGTCCAGTGTTAAACAAACAAGATATATAGCGTGTTAGCATCCAGTGTTTACCTGGTGGAGAGGGCACACAGTGACCCTGCAGCGACTACGTATTTGGCCGGGTTCCAGCCCACGTATTCAAAGGCCATGGGCAGAGGGCTTTTCTCGTCCAGCAGGTAGTAGGGCATCATCAGCGTGAGCGCGGCGGACACGCCAAAGTACGCCAGGAAACACACGGTCAGTGACACCACGATGCCGATGGGTATGGCTCTCTGGGGGTTCCTCACCTCCTCGCCTGTCACGCACAAACACACCAATGTGTCGACATTTGGCTCTGACGGGATCGTGCTAACTCGCAACCTATCGACGGCTCACCTGTGGTGGCGATGCAGTCGAATCCAACAAAAGCGTAAAAGCAGGTGGCGGCTCCAGCCAGGGTGCCACTGAAGCCGAAGGGCATAAATCCTCCGACTCCGTAGTCGCTGCTCACGTTGGCCGTCACCGACAAGTTCCTGAAACATATTAACTGTCATTTCACAGCACCAATTGGACTAAAAAAGTCAAATTGCTGTTATGAGACAACAAACCAGACTGACCATGACATCCCATGAAAACACCTTTCCATTCAAGGCCTTTGTCCAATCATAACTGTGATAGTTAGATGGATACATCACCTTGTAATTATGGTGACATTTATTAGAGATTCTTCAGTTATCCTCCAGTTGTCCGTGTCTCCTTTGACGAAGCCGGAGATGATGACGAACAAGAGTACGAGCACGTTGACTGAAGTGAAGACTTTATTGACCCAGGCCGACTCCTTCACGCCAAACGACAGGAGTCCTTAGATGAGCAAAAAGGGCAAATTTGGCGGACAATAAATACATTCATGTATTGCTGATCTTGTATTCATCTGGTTTTGATGAATGTATATTGGTCAGGTCTACACTTCTGTGGTTCTTAAAAATAACCAAACACTAGCGGTCGACATAATCGTTGCACTAACAACACATACTGTATGATAAGGTTTTCACTTTTAGCCTGAGGGTCATGTGCCCTCAAATCCCAGGACTGTCATGAATCTGACCACAGGAAATGAATATGGAGGAAGTCATCAACAGCTACTGGTAATAATGTATCCTCGGCTGTGACCTGAGGTGACCTGAGGTTGAAGAGAAACTGTAGTTGTATGGGCAGATCCCAGATGTGATTGTGTTTGACTGTGGGAAAGAGAAGCGGGGTGCTGCTGAGTACTAGCAGGAGTTTCAGGGAGTTTCTCAAACAGCAGCGTGGTGTACTCACACTGCCTATTAGGCACTACTTCTCGTGCCATCTCTTTATTGGATTATGCCAGCTGTGGCTCGTGAACGTTGGTATGTGTTGAACAAGAAGTACCAATCCTGGTTTCTGTTCTTTCTCACCAGCCCCTAATGCAACATATTGACTTGGTTTTTATGATTGTCAGCCTTTAGTTGCTGCCTTACCAGAAAGCAACAGTATCAGGCACACGGCAAAGAAGTCAGGGTACTGAGCCAGACCGGGAGAGTTCATGCTGAAGTAGGTCTTACAGAACACCTCTATGTGCCCTCCTATCATTTCATCAAATGTGCCACTCCAAGCCCTGGCGACTGAGGAGGTGCCTAGAGGGGAAAAAAAGAGAAACGAATCAGCATCTTCCTTAAACAACCTGTGATTCAAAGACAGTCACTAACTCACCTATGACGTAGGAGAGAATGAGGTTCCAACCGGTGATGAAGGCCCAGATCTCTCCCACCGTCACGTAGCTATAAAGGTAAGCAGAGCCGGTCTTGGGGACGCGAGCGCCGAATTCAGCGTAGCAAAGGCCGGCCATGACGGAGGCCAGGGCAGCGATCAGGAAGGAGATGACTATGCTGGGGCCCGAGTCTCCCTTGGCCACCTCGCCGGCCAGGACGTAGACGCCGGCGCCCAGAGTGCTGCCGACTCCCAGGGCGATGAGGTCGACGGTTCCCAGGCAGCGGCACAGCTTGGAGTCCTCCAGGCTCATGTCGACCACTTTCCTGCGCACCAGGGAGCGGCTGAATGACAAAACCTGCTCCAGCATGTCGGCTCCTGCTGACGGGGGAGAGAGAGAAAACTGAAAATACCTGTGTAGCCTCGGTCTGAGCTGGAGACATTTCACTTCTAGCCAGGCCACGAGCTGAAATAGGTATTTAATGCAATGAGTGTGTATGAGATCATGTGTATGACTCAACATGTGCACACGGGTGAGCAGATGTGCACGCAGCATGAAGATGATTTGATATCTCACCCAATCACCATTCCTTATCTCAGCATCAATATTTGAATCGCGAAAGCAAAGGTCAAGTCTGTGAGCAGTTTGAACTTCTCTGGACGAGAATGCTGAAGAGTAAGTTGCATAACATGTCAGGATGACACAAGGGTGGGATGGGGACTGTTGAGAGGGACGTTAAGCCCTTAAGCTCCGACATGGATGATAGGAACGCTGCCAAGAGAGGGGAGGTTTGTACAGTAAATGTCCCATTAAAGTCCATTGTTTCGAATTAGGGTGCAGATCTAAGTACTCAAAGAGCTGCATTCATAAGGGGGCTATGAATGCACCACTAGACATTCCAGTTTCTGTCGTTACTAATTACGCGGGAAAATTAGGACAAAAAAGGACAAACTGTAAAGTGTCCTTTGTTTTTCATTGTCTTTTATCTATAGATGTCTCTTTTCATCAGCGAGATTGCTGGGGATCCTGCCAAACATACAGTATGTGTATGAATACAATGAGAAAGAGAAATGAAGAATGAAATATGACGTCCAAACAATAGTGTCTAGCTTGCTTTTGAAGATTAAGCTTCTGCTTTGAACCAAAACTTGTATTTTCTTGACCGTAAATGAACACTGACGACCGTCCAGATATGCATTGATCTCCAATTAAGTGTGGTGGAAAATGAGTTGTGGATGTGACGGCTCATTAGCATTACAATGTGCGCTGTATAGCAGAATCTCCGAGGATACAGTGAATGAAAAAGTGAAGCTTGCAAAGGACCAAAAATCTGATTTAAGCACGTGAAAATTTTGTTTTGAAAACCTACAAAACAAAGTAATCTAGGTAAGACATGCACTATTATTCCATACATGTCATGTGTGTTTAAGTTGCACAGTGACCTCAACACAGGTCATATCTTACGCATGATGTTGAATTTCTATGCAAAGATTTCCAATTCCCAGCTCCTGCAGAAGTCTGACTATTAAAACCCAACACTGTATTTCATTAGACACATGCACCTACCTTGTTAGACTGTCAGTGAGTGAATGTGGAGTCTGAAAGAAAGTCAGAAGTGTCGGTGCGTCTTCTTCCTTCTTGCACAGCAGCTCAGCTCAGGTAAATGTCAAATTAGATCCACTGCTCCCTGTGGACTGCTGCCTCTCAGAAACTCTGCTCTCAACTCTTATTCATATGCTGGCATGTACAGTGAGCGGAGCCGTGCTTTCACGCCGCCCCTCTGTCCACAGTGCTTCTTCATACGCTGCGCCCTGGCCTTGCCTCTAGACTCCAGCCTCCAGTCCCACCGCTGCCAGTGGAGTGACGTCCCCTGAGTGAGGGGAGGCGAGGAGGAGGGGAGGAGGGGGCCCCGGGGAATGGTGAGGGTGGGAGGGGTGTTCCACCTCCATGCTTGAGGTTTTTGGGGGAGTAAAACTGTGTCGGCTCTCGCCGTGGGCTCACACACACAGCGGGACAGAGAAGAGAAAGGAAGGAATCTTCATGGTAGTATTTGTAACTTCTAACGCACTTAAAGCCCAGCTGCCCAGATGCTTGCTGGCTGCTGATAAATGGTTGGGCAACTGGCGTTGACAAACATTGAGGCAGACACTTGTGTTTACCCAGTGCAGTCCACAGGAGTGCTGCTAAAAGCATGGGTGCTGATTGGTCAATGAAGGGTGGAGGAGCTACAGTACCTGGGAGGGTGGGGGGGATAAGTCCTCCTAATGGAAGGCAGGTATTGCTCAATGTTCCCTGAGCTATTGGACCCATGGACATTACAAAATCAATAACACACGGCCCACTTTGGTACACCACCAAGAGCCTGGCATCTCCACGGCAACTTCAGTTGAACTCTTGGAGGAATTCAAAGAAGAAGAAAAAAAAGAGGCACATTTTTCCATCAAACACTGCCTGCTAATTACAACTACGGTTGAGTTTGCAGTGGTGAGCGTTTCTGCCAAGACCAGCTCAAACCAGCTCAAGACCTCAGTGGGAAGGTGGCAGCTGGCAGCTCAACGCCGCGCAATCCGGCATGACAACAGCCGACCCTCCCTGAGTTTGTCCATCCAGCCAAGCAGTCAAATATCATGGCCCAGCGCCCACCAAACCTTGGCTGCAGGGTTGATTATCTGACCTGCATGCTGATGGGAAAGTCAATGTTTTCCTTGCTGGAGACACTACTGTTAACGCTGGCTCTGTGTCTTCAACACACACACATTGATCTGCTGTACAAAGTGAACCTAAATGCCTTTATCACATTCAACACAAATACGGCCCTGAAAAAAAGCTGCACTGACTTTTGATGTCCTCCTGCGCCACAGAAATGCTCGCTTAAGGGGGGGCGTGATGCTTTCGCCCATGCAGCTGGTCACTGTAACCATGGAAAGGATGGAAAGGAGTCACTGGCTCCCCGTGTCTCGCTGTTGACATGCGCTAATTCTGTGAAGCCAATTGAATGCACTTGCCCTCCGATGGCTGAGTGACCCAGCTTCAAAAACGTGGATATGGTCAACAGATTGAGTGGTGTTTGCCTTGCGCACTGTTCGCTCCAGTTAACACTGGTGTCGCCAGGAAATGTTAGAGTGAACAATTACTGATAAGACGGCCGACAGCTATGAGAAGAGGCAAGACAAGTGAGAGTGACCTGCAGACGGAAAACAGCATCTTTGAGGCAGAAAGATACTCGGACCTCGATTTGACAAGAATTTTATAGTTTATGTTGATGTGCCATAAGAGTCAGTAAGAGACAGGACATAACACAGGTTTCAGTGTAGCTCACTGGGAAAAAACTGTAAATCAAAGTGTAAAAATAGGTTAGACGTTTGTTTAGGAGGCCAGTATTAGCCCTGGTTTAACTAAGTTAAACCTAATGGAGCGGCACAAAGTCTCTTCATATTGCATTTTAAGAACAGTCTGGGGACTGAAGCCTGGAGACATTACCTGTTCTTAGTTTGACTTAATACTCTTTTTATTAGGTAGGAGGTGGAGTATTATCTATGGATGTATTCATCCTCACTGGAGACTACCTCTCTCTGCTAAAAGTGATTTCCTGTCTCTATCTAGGTCAGAGTACAAGCCTCGTACATACAGCACTTGCAGTGTTTTTTGTGTAGTGGAACCAAAAACAAAATAGGAAAATAGATTTGATCGAATTCAAATGAAATAAATACCTTTAAATGATTTAGGAAACCACACTGGTCAAAGGGATGTAAGTCGGCACAATCTCAGAGTAGAATAAAGTATTGTGTTATTGAATGCCATCAATCTTTTGTCTCGAAACCTTTGGCCGACGTAAGAGATTCCTTTAGATATGATCTGCGATGTCCATGTCTGACTTTACTCCGAGTCCCTCAGCATACACTGACTTCCAAATATGAATTCCACAGTGAGAAGGCTAAAACGTGCCTTAAAGTAAAACTGGGGGACATCACAAGTTTAAATAAATATTTGGTTTCAAACCGTCCATGTGCCTTATCCTTATCATTCCATATCTTGTTTGGCCTTTTATACGAGGCGATTGCACCTACTTGACATGAACCAGTCGTAAAACAGACACCAACCATGAACAAATTGAAATGAGTTCAGCCATCAAGGCTGGATTGTCCTAATTAGTACAACGCACATAACACGATTGCTCTTCTAAACAGAGGCGAGCTATCTGATCCGTGTGATGTTCTCGTAACTGAATCTTTTGTTTTTTGTTTTTTGTATTTAATCATTGGATAATTAAGCATTTTTTGGTTCCTCAAACATGAACGCAGCGCAGAATGAGTGGGTGAGCGGCGAGGCTGTCAGGCGTCAGTAAGTCAATCACTTCTGCTTAGTTTAACTAACTACTTGTATTGTTTTGTTCTGCCTACTGTCCTCTAACAGATGGCAGACGGCTCACTGGTGTGCAAAAATACTGCCGAATATAAAAAATAAGTTTTAAATTTGGTACGTCTTGCCCAAACAACGAAAGTCCTCAGAAGAACTTGATAAACTAAAGCATCAGACGGAATCAATCTGTGTTTGCACTGGGAGCTTCCTCAAATAGCTTCACGCTTTGTTTGTGGGGCAATAACTTATTTTATGCTCAGGGCCAACATTGTACAACAGTGCATCACTGTAACCTTTAAATAACATTTTAAAGTGCCTACTTTGTGACACACCCCTTACCATTTAGTGCTGGTTGCACAAATGATATCCGTCTCAGAATAGTGTCGAGTAAATAAGGAGGTTTCTTAAAAAAAAAAACAGAGAGACTAATTTACGGCCGGCTACTCCATCTTAAAACTAAGAGCTGCGTCTCTGAATGTCTCCTGACGACAAGAAAGCTTTTAAGATGATTTAGTTTGTCATTTTTGCATTTATTGTACAGTGACAGCAAAGAGGCGGAGGGGGAAGAAGAGGGAGGACATGCAATAAAGATCCCCAGCTGGAATCTGACCGGCGAGTGTTGCAATGCACTCTAACCATTCGGATACCAAGTTACTGCAGAACGGAATGCTTTTAAAGAAAACAGCAACCTTTTTTTGCCCTCAATTAGAGAAACAAAGTCCTCACTGTACTAAAAAGAACAGGGCATGAGCAGCTTTAAGTTGTATTTATTGGTCAGCCATGTTTTTTTAGAGATGATGCATAGCCGCTTGGTTTTAAGTTTAGTTTTGAGAGACAGCTCAACATAAATTCTTAATATACAAATTTGCTAATTTGATTCATCTTCAAATTTGTCAATTGTCCTGTTTGCTGAATATGTTTTTCTGAACAATGCTAATGTGACCCTCATTAGTTTATCTCAATTTAAAGCTATCTTATCATCAATAAACCACTAAGCTACTTCATTAAACAAGTTTGATATGTTATTATTATGATTATTAACTGCAGTGTGCAAGGTGTGCAGTGTGACGCGTGTCTGAAATGACTTGAGGTCAGTAAACGTCGTGAATGACGTCAGCACGTCAGTAACGTGACGTTGACTCTGGTCACTGGCCTGAAACGCCCTTTGACGTCTCACTCAGGCCGCCACGGCCCGGTACTTGGCGGGCGTTAGGACCCAGCGGCGCAGCTCATATGTGGACCTTTAGGCAGCCGCAATGTTATGGCAGCGGTTACCTGCGCGCTGCTGAGCGTACAGCCGTGAGCCTTTAAGCTATATACTAATACTTCTGCACACATGCTGTGCTGCTGCTGCTGCTGCTAGCCGTGTCGGGACGCGTTCAGGGATCGCAGGAAGCGGCGGCTCGTCGCTCGGGTCTTGCAGATGGAGCACATCCGACTACCGAAGGTAAACCGAGGATCTGATTGCAGCGATTAGCTCCAGTTTCCGCACTGTACATCCCCAAAATGTCACCTCAACACAAAACAGTCATGCGCGCTCACGGCGACTGCAGAGCTTTAATGCAGACAATGCATTATGTGAAACATACAGGCGTTCATTATGTGTGGCGTGACGGCCACGTCCGCAGTCATGGTCCTCCGCCGCTATCAGCTGTGTTTGCTTATCACTGCAGTTAACGCATGAGTGTTTGAGGATGAGGCTGCTTGAAGGTCGATCTTCCTCTTCCTCTTCTTCTTCCTGCTGCAGGTGGAGAACGTCAGGCTGCTTGACCGAGTCTCCCCCAGAAGAAGTAGGGTGGGCACCCTCTACCTGACAGCCACGCACACCATCTTTGTGGAGAACGAGGCTGGAGTGCGCAATGAAACATGGGTAAGCGTCAGCTCAGCGAGATGAAAGGACCAGACAGACAGTCAGTCAGTTAGGACGTGCACCATACATGCTGAGGATGGGTGAGATCCCATATACATGCATTGTGGATTGACATATTTGTATGTAGTCACTGCATGCATCCAGTGCTGCGGTTGCAACATTAAAAGGTCTGTGTTCTCATCCTACCAGGTGCTTCACAGTCTGGTGAGCAGCGTGGAGAAGCAAGCCGCCGCGGCCTCGGGATGCTCCCTGCTCGTCCGCTGCAAGAACTTCCAGGTCCTTCACTTCGTCGTGCCCCGGGAGCGGGAGTGCCAGGATGTTCACCTGTCCCTACAGCGGCTCTCCCAGCCAGGTGAAGGATCATGTTGGTGACGCTACAATGAATGATATCTGACCTTTTTTTCCCATTAAATACATGTTTACTCTCAATTATTTGTATCAGTGGCAGCCCTCAAAGTTGGGTATCGGTTATGTCCTCTGCTTTCGCAGCACTTAGGTCTATCAAGCTCCTGCACAGGTGTTGTGTCAAACTTGAGCTGTCAGCCACTGTTGTGCCTTGCAGAGCGATGCGAGGAGCTGTATTGCTTCTCCTATAAACCCAACGTCGATGAGGCGGAGAGGCGGCAGGAATGGGACTTTTTGGACCCCAAGGCTGATTATAGCAGAATGGGACTCCCGAACTCCCTGTGGAAACTCTCCCCTGTCAACCAACACTACAAGGTCAGTGAGCCGACATCTACGACCAGTCGGACCGTTTTTTCCCTAATATGGGCATGGCAGGAGCTTAACCCTCCTGTTGCTTTTTTCCAAAGGTGAGCGACACGTACCCCGCTGACCTGTTCGTGCCTCAGTCCGCCACACCTCCGGTCATAGTGGGGAGCTCCAAGTTCAGGAGCAGAGGCAGATTTCCCACTCTATCGTACTACTCCAAAGAAAATCATGTAAGTTGCAGACATGTGCACTTTTTTTTTTCTTCCTCCACATGCGACATGTGACGGCTCATCTTAATACAAAGGAACCGACATCTCTGACTGAGACCCTGCATAGGAGGGTGTGAAGCTTGTTAGATGTTCGCCTGTCAGAGCGTTTTTTTGGTACTGTGTCTCGATATGAATATTGTTGTTTCACAAAAGAATGCAAGCTGGAACGTTTTGAATGTCGCAAACCCTCAAAGTAAACATTACGTCACTGCTGCTGAATGTATAAAACAATATAATGTAATATGTAATACATAATGTTGATGATGCTCTGATGGCTCCAAAGTAGCCCCAGATTCTTTATTTGGTTTGGTGTAATATGGTCTGATTGTCTGGCCGATCAAGCGGGTTAAGGGGTTTCTTCTAATCATGTCCGTCTGCTACAGCACAGCCAAGTTCATGAAGACGTAGAGCAAAAAGCAGATGTCCATTCTGTTTGCCATTTCAGTTTTTACTGATTTTAAATTTAAATATATCAATAAAAATAAGGAACCCAAAAGTACGACACTGAGGAGATCTGTTGACGTGACATTGAAACAGGCACTTTGTCAAGTAAAAAAAAAACAAACATCCCATGAGGAGACGTCCCCACTCTCTTTAAATCAAAGCGTGAGTCATTACTATTTTCTCCATCTGAATCGGGAAATAAGCCTCAACATTCATTATCCCTTCTATTAATCCTTGACTGGACAGTTGGGAGTGCTTTATGTGTGTGAGGTCATCTTCCCAGGGTTGAGGGTCCAGTGTGTGGAGCTCAGTTCCTACAACGGGGCTCCGCTCAACGATCTCTGGTCATCTCCCTTGTGGATACTAAAAAAAGGAGATATGAGAAGTTGATATTGAACATGAGAGGAAAGAGAAAGTACTGTGAATTTGTAATCACCCACATTCTCACATATTGGATTGGCTTTGTTCTAAATGTGACCGAGAATATTCACTTCCTTAAAATGAAACTGTCAGACGAGCAAACTTCCCCGTATGAAGCCTGAGCGCCTCTCGCCTCCTCCCAGGCCGCCATCTGCCGCAGCAGCCAGCCGCTGTCGGGTTTCAGCGCTCGCTGCCTGGAGGATGAACAGATGCTGGAGGCCATCTTGAGGTCCAATCCCCGCAGCGACTTCATGTATGTGGTGGACACCAGGCCCAAGGTGAGCCCCTTTTGTGCCCGAGGAACACCCTACGAAAACACAAGTGTTACAGTCCGAATCTGTGTGTTCAGGTGGGCTTTATTTTCCACGCTGCGTTTTGCCAGCTGGACGTGCGCACAGCAAAAGCCTTGACAACATCCTGGCTATGTGCTCGTTGAAGCGTGAGCAATATTGTGTAACTGACGTGTGGGTAAAACCATCCTTTTTATTATTATTTTTGCATGTCTTGCATCAATTGCGTGTCTTTCCAGCTGAATGCAATCGCAAACCGAGCTGCAGGAAAAGGCTACGAAAACGAGGACAACTACTCCAACATTAAATTCCAGTTCATCGGCATCGAGAACATCCACGTCATGAGAAACAGCCAACAGAAAATGCTGGAAGGTAATTATTTCCCTGCGATGAGGTCTCATACTGTTTTTTTAGATGAATTCGCTGCAGAAACAGTTTGGGAGTCACAGCAGTGTCGGAAAGGTTCCACCACATCGGTGTTTGCATAACCAGATGTATTGTTTTCGGGCATCGTCGGCTTTAAAGCCCGCTGCTTCTTCCCATTACTGAAGCAGAGCGGGACCCCCTGCTCCCCCTGTGGCTTTCATATGCACTCATGCGGACTGGGCTGTGCAACAATCAGGCCTCAATTGAGCCCGCAGGAGAGTTTCTGGGTATTGTGCAGGGGTGCTCCTCGGAAGACTTTGAATCCATCTGGATTTTATTTCTGAGCTATTTTGGTTTCCCGGAGCGGACAATCCGGGACCTTATCCCCCAAAGAGAGACCCAGGGCGTGAGAATGATGTGATTTCAAGTCTGAAAAGTTATAGCTGTTCTAAGTTGTGATAACTCTTTGCCCCCTGGCAGCACAGGGGAAGTCTTTAAAAAAAAAAAAATGGAGACAGCAACTGCCCTTCAGAGCCTGCCTGACTCCCTCTCTACCCGATTACACACTTGAGTGAGATCTCAGAGACCCCCCCCCCCCCCCCCCCACCCCCACCTGGCAGTATTACCTCAAACATTTCCTCCAAGTGGAAAGCCAGTGTTGTAAAAGGTTGAATGAACCCATTCATCTGCTTGCTCTCCTATCAGTGGCCTCAGAGTAACACACACGGTGTCAGCAAAAAGTCCGTTGCCACCTCTGTCACGGCTTGATGAGCGAGCAGATGTTTGCACACGGCTCTGTTAAAGTGTGTCTGCATTACCGAGGTAATGTGGTACAATCGTCCTGAGCCAATCGAATGTCAGCTGAGGAGAAACGGGTCCATGTCGCTCGGCCCCTCGGTCAACTTGCAAATATTTATGTTGAACCCTGAAGATGGGGGAGAAAAGGGAAAACTTTAGGTTTCAGTTTTACAAGATAAACAAACAGAATGCAGGAAGCCTTATGGTACAGAAATGGATCCGTATTGAATTGTCTGTTTTGCCTTATTTGTATTTGAGTATGACTTTGTAATACACAATATCAAGAGGAAGAGTCTCCAGCTATGTGAGGCTGAACTGTGCTTCTTCTGCTAATTAGCATTAGACACAAGGGATGGTGGTTTGCAGGTATTTTGGTGTACAACCACAGTAGATGTTTCCAAATGTACACAAATTGGTGTACACATTTTTACATGTTGAGTTAATGGAATCGCCGAAGTTATTTGAAGTTCATCATGAGGGGAACGTGAATGTCTGTGCTAAATAACACGACGATTCTTTATGCAGTTAATGAGGCATTTCACTCAAAACCACAAATGTTGGCACAAAAAGAAAAGTCTGGGATCTCCAATGTCCTGAGGATCATCATCTGGGAACTATGAATATATGTACAAAATGTTGTGCCAATCCATGTTGTAGATATTTCACAAGTGAAAACTTTGACTGGCTAATGGGTCGGGAGGAAAAGTCAACGGATCACCAAAATCTGTCGGATTCATCCTCTGGGGAACATGAATATCCGTTCAAAAAACACGTGAAAATCCATTATGTTCAATTGTTGCCATTCCTCCAGCCAAGCTGAAGGAAATCTGTTTTTGAAAAACACAAACAATGTGACCCATATTTTCTCAGGCTGTGCACAAATTCCCTAGAAATCGCTTGTCGCGGATGTTGTCAGTGATGCGAAAGTGAGCGTGGGGTTTAATAAAGTGCAGTGATCAGGTATGCTGCGTGTTTCCGGCCAGTGAGACAGCTGTGTTGTGATTTCAGTGTGTGAGCTGCGATCCCCCTCCATGTCCGACTTCCTGGAAGGTCTGGAGAGCTCAGGCTGGCTGAAGCACATCAAAGCTGTTTTGGATGCAGGCATCTTCATCGCCAAGGTCAGTCTGGAGGTTAATCCCTGCTGTCTGCCTCACCGCGCCACGCAATGTTAGCGTAGGTGTTTGTGTGTTAGTGAATCCTGTATGTGTGACACTCAGTTGCCCGTTATTAGGCACACCTGGCCAAACTATTACTGTCTGATACATCAGTCCTTCAATAAATCCATCAGCCTACCCTCACAGCTATATACTGTACATGGGCTGGACGAAATGATAGAAACACCCATCAGTATAATGCGAAACAATTTAACTGCATCCCAAAAGGAGTCAATCAGATCACTCCCCTCTGACGTTGCACTTGAGACAATTCTTGCTCTTACCGGGGAAATACTTAAAAATGTACGCGGTTAAATTTAGGGAGTTGGTATGGTTACGGATCAATCAGTTCAACAGACGGAGACGGGATTTGTATGTAGTCTAACAGGAAGAAGTGAGTGTCTGAAAGGTGCAAATCAAGGAACATAAGTGATCTGATGACTTGTCAGCTTCTCAAAACTGCCATTTACCAGAGAGCTTATAATTATTGATAAATTAGCACAGCCAGCTTCTTCTTCAGCTTCTGAAAACGGATGAAAAGAGGAACTTAAAGTAAACCGCCTATCTCCGATGCAGGGTTGTTTATTTTATTGTTTGTGATTTTAGAGATGTATTTAAAATCATGCAACGCGTGCATTTTGGCGCCACAGACGTCGGATCCGTAGCAAAAGCATGAAACCAGTGGCAGAAATTCCTCGTCCTCTTGCATCACATCAGGGGACTCGTACTCCAGCTCTCGGCTGTAAGCTCCACGGGGTACCTGTGATACTTTAGCCTGGAGGTTGAGGAAAATTCCATCTGAAAGCAACAGTGCTAGTGGTGTCTTTCGAACTAGGCCTCCCCGAGTTTAATGTTTCTGTTAGTATATTTTAATGCTGGCAGAAAACCAAGTTCACCAAAAGTTGCTGGCTTTAGAAATGTGGTCACGACTCTATTTCTGGCAACTGAAGTTCCCTGGCTACAATTCTGGCACCGATCAATGATAATATTTACACTTTGATGACAGCAGAGTATTTTTGTGGGACTGCACAGACTTTGTATTTATTTATTTATTTGTGTGTGTGTGTGTGTGTGTGTGTGTGTGTGTGTGTGTGTGTGTGTGTGTGTGTGTGTGTGTGTGCAGGCTGTTGCAGAGGAGGGCGTCAGTGTCCTGGTTCACTGTTCAGACGGGTGGGACCGCACTGCCCAGGTGTGTTCAGTGGCCTCTGTGCTGCTGGACCCTCACTACCGGACCCTCAGAGGACTCATGGTAGATAAGCAACCGTTTACCTTTTTGTGTGTTTTTTTTAAGTCACAGAGTAGAGCTACATATTTTAAGTAGAATTGTGAACATCACATTCCCCTTATCGTATTTATATATCTAATTACACGATGCCTTTAGCTGATAGTCGTCCGCAGTGGGCTAATGAGGCTCGTTTCCTTGATCGGAAGGATTTGGAATCCACTATGGAAAATAATTATAATAGAGAAGCCTGCTTTTTTGGAATTGTCCCTCAAGTCAAAAGGAAAATGCCCCCCCACAGAGGGTGAAGAGGCTCAGTCATTCTGCAGAGATTAACTGTGCACTTTGTCTGAACCTTTTAATCATGACATGCGGAAATTGTACAGAATCTGTGGTCCTCCGACTGGCTGTCTCAGCAAATTAATGTGATTTGTATTCATTTTTTCTGCTCTTAGGTTCTCATTGAGAAAGACTGGGTCTCGTTTGGACACAAATTCTCTCACAGGTTGGACTCTTAAGATATTCTACTTTTTTTTTTTATTCTAGCAGCTTTGATTTTCAGATATTTTTCTTGGTTTTGATCGAACCGTCCTCTCCTCTTCTCCAGATGCAACCACCTGGTCGGAGACCCGAAGGAGGTGTCCCCCGTCATCGACCAGTTCCTGGAGTGCGTGTGGCAGCTCATGGAGCAGTTCCCCTGTGCCTTTGAGTTCAACGCCAGGTTCCTCATCACCATTCACAGCCACATCTACTCCTGCCAGTACGGCAACTTCATTGGCAACAACCAGCGGGAGAGGGTGGAGCTGGGGTGAGATTTAGACCTGCAGTG
Organism: Taurulus bubalis; assembly: GCF_910589615.1. NCBI lineage: Eukaryota > Metazoa > Chordata > Actinopteri > Perciformes > Cottidae > Taurulus > Taurulus bubalis. Next base: position 20,523,707 of record NC_136601.1, read on the forward strand.
TCTTTTCCTTTTCACAGCGCAGACATCTTGTCGGGGAAGTGACAGCTCGCAGTTTATTGCATCGCCCGGGTTTATGCAAATAGAGGCGACTCTGTGCTAAAAAAAACAAACAGGCTATTCTAAATCAATAAATTTCTTTCATCAATCTTGATTTGACATTTATCTGTTGCCTGTCATGCAGATTGCGTGAGAGGACTCACTCTTTGTGGAGTTATCTGTGGAAGAACCAGACCGACTACATCAACCCTCTGTACCGACCAGACCACAGCCAGACACAGGGGCTGCTCCGGCCCTCTACCGCCCCCTACTGCTTCAAGTAGGTCCTGACTGACAGTAGCAACCCATCCATCCCATACCTGGTATACACACGTGTTTCCTGGTATGTTAAACAGTCAGAGCTATTAGACTGTTTAGCAGGGTTTATACGGTCATGGAAAACCTGGAAAAGTCATGGAATTTTAAAATGGTTATTTCCAGGCCTGGAAAAGCCCTTGGAAAAAAGAAAATCCCCAAAGTTTCGGGAAAAGTCATGGAGATGTGTTATATTCATGTGTTCATGACGTTCATTTACGCTGAGTTTGAAATAATTATATAACATAACATATCCTCCTCCTCCCCTCCCCCCCGGCCGCGCCCCCGCCCATGCCGTATGCCCACAGACCAGCCCCCATTCCCCCCCCATATTATTATTAGCTTTATTTTCATTGGTTGCTGGATTACATTTCACCCAGATACAACAGATACGTTTTTCTTATTGGCTATTCGTGTAGCCCATTTCTTTTTTTTGATTGGCTGATGAGTGGCACCTCGCAGCAGAAATCTAGGGGATTCGGGGGAGACGTGCTTGATTCCTCCATGGTGAGGGCAGCGCGACCAGGTCATGTTTGTGCGCTGCGTCACATTAAATGACCGAGAGTTTTTTTTCAGCGTGAGAAATACGATGTGTGGCGGGAGGGCGTGACTTAAGACCGAAATGCGTGACAGTCACGCTCAATGCGTGACACTTGAGAGCCCTGTGTTTATTCTTTTAATCAAACTATTGTCTCATTAATTTGTCATTTAAGGTTTACTGTATGCTTTGCATTCTCATTGTTAGTTTAAATACTACATTTACTCACTTTTTCATGTTTACACCGAGATTTCACAAAATGTTTGGTCATGGAAATTTGGTTTAAAGTCATGAAAATCCATTGGTCAAAATGTGTATGAACCCTGGTTTAGTAATGAATCCATATCAACGGTAAATGCTTCGCACAGGTCTTGGAGGGGGCTGTACAACCGGTTTGACCGAGGGATGCATCCTCGGCAGTCGGTGGAAGACTATCTGAGCGCCATCCAGGAGGAGACGCAGCAGCTGGAGGAGCAGCTGGCTTCACACAAACAGGTAGGACAGGGCTATAAAACAAATGTATTCAACACAATCTGCCGCACATTTTTTTTTCTTCCTGGTTATAGAAGGTGTACTATCTTGTCTTCATGTCTTACATTTTCAATAGAAAATTGCTCAGCTGGAGCTGGAGCAGGAGGGGAGTGTTACCCAGGAAGCCGTCTCCTTTGATAAGAGCCCCACGGCGTGGGCTCTTGGTCGGGACCTGGGTCTGGCCAACACCCCTCAGGACTACACTGGGGGCTTCGTCCCCAGCAGCCCCTGTCAGCTGAAGGCACCAGACGGCAGCCTGGGCCTCCTGACCCAGGACTCCAACCTGTCCAACGGTAGCGACCAAGAGTCCGGCATCGCGGATGTGAGCTGCCGCTCGCCTCTCAGCGAGGACAGCGCCGGGGACCCCGACTCTGACGAGGCGGCCTACTCGGCTGCCTGAGGCAAATGTAGCAGTCGATGGAAGGTGTAGCAGCGAGCAGCCGTCCACTGTGCCACTGAACAGACCTCTTCATGTAACCCAGCTGCTGGCTAAAGTGTTATTCGGGTGACTCAAGTGACTTGCACTTTTGTTTACATGTGCTGTAGCGGACTCTCCCTGTTGCCACGAGTTGATCGTTGTTTACTGTAGTCGACCACATTTCACCTCTTTTCCCTAGTGAGGAGCAACGCTGGATATTGCTCACTGTCATGTCTGTTGTTGAAGGTTAACCCATGAGAGCGTGCACAGGAAGATAATATAACAACACACAATAATCAGTTTCATGTGGGAGACGCTTCAGGATTTGATCAAAGTCTCTGGATTTTTTTTTTAACAAAGTCAAGAGTGAGTTACGAAACAATTCAATGCACTTCAATGTAAAGGTGTCATCACATCAAGTTAATGAGCCATTTAGATGTAATCCTTGTAAGCATATGAACATAAGTTTTAAGTTTTCAAAGCAACACAAAACAACAACCAGAGCTCCAAAGAGACATAATCATCACTTTAGTTGCATTGTTTGTGCTTAAAGACGGCAAAAAAATATGAGAATAATAATAATAATAATAATAATAATAAGGGGGGATGAAACATGACAACAGCAGAGTCAACAACGCTATGACAGATATGTACAGAATAGGCTGTTTGACTCAGAATGACTCGCCTCTGTAGCAATGTGTTTTTCCTTTTTCTGTAACGGGTTTTGGTGAATTTCAAAATACCTAATTTAAATGCTGTCATGGCAATGTAGCGCTGCCTCAACCCCAAAGGTGATTTGTAGTGACTGAACCACAGTGACCTCTGCTGGGGGTTGGAGTCATTACCCTGCAATGACCAGTGGGTAGTTAGTTAACTGACACCTTGGGGTCCACACACACCTGGGTTTTTCAACTTGATACGCAATGTCTTCGCTTTCAATTGTTATGGAACAAGCAACTCCTTACATTTCTGTCCACAGTATTTCAACACCAGATTTGCTGTGATCAAACCAAAAGTCTTACCAAAGGGAATCGACCCTCTGCGCTACTGATGACTGAACCAGCAGACGAGAGCGCGTGAACACAAATACACAAATACACTGCTGCTCTGGGCAGCAGGTTACCGACTGACTTTTTGACTATTGGCGCCAACTCAACTGTAAAGAAGCATTCAAATTAGAACACAATAGGTGGCTCCAATACTGCAATTGAACAATGCCAAGGGTATCAAGCAAAGCATGTTTTTGTACTATGACGTATGTTTTTGACTACTTGTTTCAGTGCATGTTGTTTTTATGTGTATGAGAGGGACAAAATATGTCCAGTCGTAAGGAATTCTTAGTAAAAGAAAGAGCTTTATGTTGCTGTGGTTGTGTTCAATGTGGAATAAGAGCCAAATGTAATTTGTGTCAATTGTCATTTCAAATAAATAAATCCATTATTGTCGATCATCGTGATTGTGTCCCCGGCCATTTCAGTTCACCCAAAGGATGGATAATATACAGAAGACATACAATAGTTTTCATAAAGATTACTTTTTCAATAGACAGTAGTTCCAGTAAAACATGTTGACCATGATGTGTGTAATAGGAAGAAGGATACTTGAGGGTGGTGGCTGGGTCATTTTTTTTTAGTCTAAACAAGTACAAAAATTATCATTTTAATTATTGCATGTTATAATTCGTCCAACCACCAATTAGAAATATACTAAATGAAGTATTTTCCCCGTGAACAAATAGGACGCTGCCCACGCCGCCACGCCTGCATGCATGCGCACGTGACGTTTCCGTTTCTACGCGATGACGTCGTGTTGTAGGCTCAAGTCAACTATGATGGCACCCGTGGGTTGACATCGACACATTACTGAATATAAACTATTTAAAAGTTCGCGGAAAAGCCCCGAACACAATAACGTAGAACAAACAAACCCGCTTTCAGAGAGCGACACACTCTCACACACACACACACTGGTCCGGGGACACGGTGAGTGCACGAGCTGCGGCGAGCTTTGATGTATCAAAGTGAGTGTGTGTGTGTGTGTGTGTGTGAGTGTGTGAGTGAGAGGGAGTGAGTGTGTGTGTGCAGGGCTCTAGTTGTCCGTCTCTGTCATGTATTGCACGCTCTCCTATGTGCGGTGTGTTGACCCCGCACGTTAGCTCAGTCTGCTAGCCGCTACAAGTCACCTAGCTAGCCCAAAGTGCTGCTGGGAACCTGCCTGTGACGAGCTAATGTTCCCAGTACACGTCCTGCACACTCATGCACACACCTTGACTGTGAGCATGCATGTTCGCGTGCATGTGAAGTATCCCGGATGAGAGCAGCGCAGGCTGGCTCATGTTGACATGTGTGATTTGATCCCCAGAGCAGGTTGTCTTCTCCTGCAGGTTATTTTATAACCAGTTATTGGCCTAATGAGGTGTCGTGTCCTGCCACCTCATCATGTGGTCTATCACAGGTCAGCAGGTTGGGGTAGGTGTGTGAACCAGCTGTCTGTTTTTGTTTGTTTGTCTTCTTCTCCCCTCTTTCTTGCATCTATCTCCTCACACACAGTGGCACTATGCCCGCTGCTACTGTGGATCACAACCAAAAGATATGTGAGGTTTGGGCCAACAACCTGGAGGAGGAGCTGAAGAGGATCCGACACGTCATCCGAAAATACAACTACATTGCCATGGTGAGTGATGCTCTGCAGACGGTCTCGCCTTGCGTCTGTCCCGCTTAAAGAGCCTCGCTGTCTTGTCCTTCCTGCAGGACACAGAGTTTCCAGGTGTGGTAGCCAGACCGATCGGAGAGTTCAGGAGCAACGCCGACTATCAGTACCAGCTCCTGCGCTGCAATGTGGACTTGCTCAAGATAATCCAGCTGGGCCTCACTTTTATGAACGAGCAGGGCGAATACCCTCCGGGAACATCGACCTGGCAGTTCAATTTTAAGTTCAACCTCACGTAAGATGACTTTTGTGCTTCCCCCTCTTGTGTGGCGTTCAAGTGCGTCCGTGGCGTTCACTGGAGCGTTGGGGAAGAGTATCTCTGCACGTTTGCACATTCCAAGGTGTTTTTTATTTTGCCACGTGTGCCCGAGACCAACAGTCCAGACACATTGGATTTATTGTGCAGGGCTTTCTTGAGTCAACCGTTTGGGAAATAAAAACACACTATAATAAGAAAGAGAAAAAATATGAAAACACTATACATATGGTGGTATATGTAGAAAAGGTGGTCGTATGTACAAGAAAGGTATTGGATACGTTTTTAAAAAGTGTTAAGTAACTAATAAATAGGCTAGTCCTGAGTGCTGTTCCTGGATTGTGAAAAGAGCGAAAAGGGGAGTTATATGGAAATATTACACATTTTGAGAGGTGGAAGAAAGTTCTGTGGGGATATTTCACAGTTAGAATATTGCACCTTCATCAGAAGGTATATGACACATGATTTCACAGACAAAATATATCACATATTGCACATGAGTGAAGTGAGGTAATGTTTGGTTATTGTTACACATATTTCAACCGTTTTGTTTTGCCATCAGTCTGACTGGCAGGGAAGAAGCCGTTGAAGAAGCGTGTTCTGTGGTGATGCTGCTGTCCGCTCTGCTGTGTCTCAGGTTGTGCGATGGCACAACGTCTGCCGTGATTATTGTTCAGACGGCCTCGTCAAAATGCACATCCAGATGTTGCTTGAGGGCAAAATGTAGATCTCTTTCAAACTGCACAACACCTCAGACGAATCACTATTTCTATCTCCCTGACGTCTGGTACCCACTCGACTGTCCTGTGGGCGGAGGTGGTGACCGTGTCTTCTTGTCTCCAGAGAAGATATGTACGCGCAGGACTCCATCGAGCTCCTGACCACTTCAGGGATCCAGTTCAAGAAGCACGAGGACGAAGGCATCGAGACGCTGTACTTTGCCGAGCTGCTGATGACATCGGGGGTGGTGCTCTGTGACGGGGTCAGGTGGCTGTCTTTTCACAGGTATTCAGCTTTGTGCAATCAGTCGCTGTGTTTTTTTTTGTGTGGTGTGCAGTCAGTTACATGCTGTAGATGGCTGCATAGCAACAGGAATCCTATTTTATTTTCCCCACAGTATTTACAGAAATCACAAGTTGCCTGACCCAGGTACAACATCTCCTATAAACAAGCACTTATCAGACAGCAGGCACTACTCAGAAACACGTTGGCGTCATTTTACTGTGTTGCTCACCAGCTAGCATGGTATTTCTCTGTTTGGGATGTCTGCGTGCAAAATGTACCAAAGTGTTTAAATGTTTGCTAAAGATATTTGTTGTAAAAAAAAATGTTGGGTTTGTTTTTTGTCTTTGTGTGTTAGTGAGAAGTAAGATGTTACGCAGAACTGTAGTTGTTTTGCTACACACACGCACACACACAAGTAAATATCCCGTTGAAATATGCTATTAAATTTGCTGCTCAAGTGCAATGAACACTTATATTTTTTATAATGGTCTCTAGTGAGTAGCAGTTTGTTTTTTTTTAACCATTTTCCCCCCTGCAGTCTGCTGCTTAACATCTTCATTTCATACTCAGTTTCCCACTGTGTCTCCATGGCAAACTGAGGCTAAAGATAACCAGGCTTTGGAAAATAAACAGAGCTTAGGTTTGAAACACCACTGTCATCTTTCAGGTATTTAGAACACACCTTTAGGCTTTAATGTCACGTTGTTTTTCATTTATGTTACCTTTTTTTGGTGGTTATTCTGTTTATTGTCATCGTATTTCTTTAATTCATCCTCATTTTCAATGGTTTCTTGTGAATGAACTAATCACTATTAGTCCCAAATCAGCAAGCAGTGTCTCTGTCTAGTTAATGGCATGTGTGTAAGAACAACGTCTATTAATTATCTTTGTGTCATGGCAGATTGGAAGTGACAAAATCTCTTGAAGCCTCCTGCTACGTTCTGTTTTTTTCTGAATATATTTTTTTGAGCGAAACCTAGTTAAAAGGTGTGCATGTGTTTGTGTATATGTGTTTTGTAGCGGCTATGACTTTGGATACCTGATCAAGATTCTGTCCAACGCTAACCTGCCTGAGGAGGAGGTGGACTTCTTTGAGATTCTTCGCTTGTACTTTCCAGTCATTTATGATGTCAAGTACCTCATGAAGAGTTGTAAAAACCTGAAGGTACCTAAATAAATATTTCAGCAGGTAGCACGGAGTTTCTCCTGTTTTATTAATTTGAAGCCTCACACCTTGATGTCTGTTGTGATCCTCTGCGAGTGCGGCCCTCAGGTTTTACTTTGACTAGAAGCGTGCGTCTCCAGTTACTGACGGCGGTTCTTTTTTGCGTTCAGGGCGGTCTGCAGGAAGTAGCTGAGCAGCTGGAGCTGGAGAGGATCGGCCCGCAGCATCAGGCCGGCTCTGACTCTCTACTCACAGGCATGGCTTTCTTCAAGATGAGAGAGGTAGGCTCCCGTTTCAGACCTGCGCCCCTTCACGGTAATCTGAGGGCAATTTAACACGCGAGTCTCTTGTCTGAATAAGCACCGTGGTCACGTCTTCACATTGCGAGGGATAATGGATTCAGGTATAACATGCAGAGAGGGAGCGATCACTTTAGCAAATGTATCGTCTCTTTGCTGCAAAAGAGTTCTTGAGGATGCTTCACGTATCAGATCAGTGTAAAAATAAATCAGTGGCAAAATAAAGACGACAACAAAAGCGCTCACACAAACACAGCTATCTGACCAACAGTCTCTCCCCATATTGAATCGGAACCATTTATTGCCATGTATGTTTTCACATGCAAGGAATTTGTCCTGGCGGGAGCTGCATAACATGTAACAATAAACAGAGTTTAATAAATGGGAGCATGAATATTTACAATTGAACCTACAGTAGAATATAAAGTGCATGTACTGTAAGTGTTATGTGAAGGTGACATCCCAGCAACAGGTTGTTCACACTGGATGTGAGCAAATAAGAATGAATGAGTCCCAACTTTGTGTCGTTATTCAGTGTTTGTGCACAGATGTTGGAAAATCATCTCTTGACCTCTCTGTCGACGTTAAAGGATGATATTGATGTGAGACTGTTTTAGTGGATAAGAGGCGGCGAGCTTCCCTCACGATGGTCAGTAAGGCTTCAACAGCCAAATAACTTAGAAAATCCATCAGTGTTGCAGAGAGAAAGAGATGGGAAAACATTCTCCTTCCCCGCTGTAACATTTCACACTCGTCTCTCTTTCTCTTGCACTGGCGTGACCAGGTGGCAAATATGAGCATGCCGCTCTTTCCAGACGTTTGCTCTCGAGTCTGAATGAAGCCGTGAGAAACATTAAGTCACTTATGCCTGAATGGAAATATGCTATACTGATGACGCCGGTAATGTTACTTATACCACGTCTGAAAGGAGGGACTCAAGCTCTCGTCCATCTTCAAACAATTCACTTTGTGAAACCATTTTAATTGATTTGTCAATTGTTCTGCCAACAGTACAAACCCCCCAAATACACTTAGTTTACAATGTTAAAGATTGCAGCAAATCCTCCCATTTTGAGAAGTGGAAACTAAACATTCAGCTGACTGTTTGTTTGTTTGTTTGTTTGTTTGTTTTTATTGAAAAAATTATAAATTGATGTAATAGTGCATCCAATTGAACTGGACTAATGAACCACTCACTTGTTTCTCTTTTGCAAAAACATTGTAGCTTACTAGAAAAACTATGCACTGAAATCTTTACATTACTCATAATTAAATACATAATTACATTACACATGCTTTGCAAGGCTGAAAAAGATGAAAAGACAAGAAGAAAAAAAAACATCACATTTAGCTGAGAAGAAACACACCAACGGCGGTATTTTACATGATGATGCTTGCAGAAGAAAAGAACTTGAAAGAAAAATAATGTAAAAGCAATGATGCATTTGAATCTGGTATTGAATGAGCGTGTTCTCAGCTGCCTGTGTTCTTTAACCTCTCCCTCAGATGTTCTTTGAGGATCACATCGACGATGCAAAGTACTGCGGTCACCTGTACGGGCTGGGCTCCGGCTCCACCTACGTCCAGAACGGCACGGGCAACGCGTACGAAGAGGAGGCCAACAAGCAGCAGTCATGACACCACTCCCAATCCCTCCCTTTTTAGTTCTCCTAAAATGTTCTGTAGAAATGTTTTGCACTTTAAAGCTCTGACCTGATTTTATATGGAAAGCTGAACAGAAGTTTCCATTGTCTTTGTTGCCTTCTCTACGTTCCCGTTTACCTTTGTGGACATTGCACAAGAACCTCCGCACGCTCGGCCTTAATATTTGCTGCTTTCTTCTCTTTTAACCTCTAATTTATTGCGCTGGCTATCTGACATTGAGCAGATGCTGCGTCCGGCACCGAGGCGCCACATGCTGGTACGCTCGCCATCTGTCATTAGATCTCCTGTCTGCTAATGAGAGAGGGAGCTCTCAGTCTGTGTGTTTTGCGCGCACATGAATATTTCTTCTTTTTCCTCATTCGTTCATATAAAGATGATGTTTGTACCGCCCTGAAGGCGCTCTAATCCCGCTGTGATGAGCCTGAAACTAACTACGCTGGTGTTTTCTGCTTATACAGTATGTAGACGGGATACTAAAACTTACTTTTAGTTACTGTTTTTTTACTGTTTGTATTCATAATAATGCTAAGAATGGTCACATACATGGATATATATATATATATATAAATATACACAACATGTACTCGATGCATACGCATTGTTTTAATTAGGAGTATGGATTATTTGTGCATGTAAACACCGTCGTTGACACAAGCACATATAGAACCCTCTACATGGTCTTGCAATGATTTCAGGCAACTTCACCAGACCTTGAAAAAACTCAATTAAAAAGTATAAAAACTCTCTTTGCAGTAAGACATGCAGTGGTTACCCTGAACTACTCTGTTGAGAGTAAACACTTTGAATTGGATTTGAGGTTATGGGTTTTAGTGTTGTGATAAAAGATGACAAAACTTTGACTTAACGTGCATCTTTTTGTTCCAGTGGAGTTCATTCCACTCCTGGCCTTTGGGGTTATTATATATATATTTTTTGTATTGCCCGACAGCTCATTCATGCTGCGTAGCATGTACTAGAATGTGTGAATAAATGCTGTGTTGTTAATAGCAGTACCCTGCACTTCCATAGGTGTGCGTGTTGAATTGTAGCAACAAGATTTATGAACCTCGCCGAGCTGCAAAGACCGACAACCAAAGCACTTTTTCTTTCTGCAGCACATCTTTCACACTGTAACGGAGTCCAAGAAGAATATGCAATACAAGAGAGGATTGTTTTTAGATTATTTTGTAAATAAAGGCTTGAAACTTTTCTACCGTAAAATGGCCTTTAATGACTCCCAAGGTGCGACAAAGAGGTGAAGATGAGCTCATTTTATTCATATAAGGCAGCACAACTGTACAGCACATGGCCTCACACATCCATATTGTCTCTCGAGTCAAACAGACAGAGGAATAGAAAAATATAGATTGACACTGGCTGTCACAATGAAGCTTTTTTCTTCTTCTTCTTGAAACAAGCATACATTCTATACCAAGTAATTGTCAGTGACGGTTGAAAATATACTGTTCAGAAGCAGCTGGAGCCGTTTTCTCTGCTTCTTTGCTCTGCAGCAGATCCACCACTTTGTGTTGCGAGTTAGAAAACCACTCGAGCGTGTCTGCTGTCTGATGGGGAGCAGATCCGCAGCCTCCAGAGACAGCCGGAGAAGCGTCTGTACGTCGTGTACCGCCGGCCACCAGACAGCGCTTTAGATATTTGGCAGCAGCAGCTTTCAGGTGTTTGTGTGAGACAGCAACATCCTCACTCATGCTATATCAGAAGAGCCCTTATTCAAATGGCATTACTAATCACTACACTTTTCTTTAACCAAGCAAAGGGGAGAGCATCTTGTGTACAGTTCACTACAACAAGGTGTGTGTGTTGACACCCTGAGATGAGAGCATGCATCGGTTCAGCGTCCACGACACGCAGCATGGTGGATGGAGAACGGTACAAATAAAGATCCCTCACTGAAAAAGAAAATGGCTAAAGGAATATCAGTTACATCACGTTATCGCCACTACTAATCGATACTGAATGTGTGCAAACATTTGGCAAACTCGAAACAACATTTATTAATGCGCTGCGAAAACAAGGTAAAACAAGAAGTCGCGTAAATAATTCAGAGAGTTTGTTACATGAGCTGAACACACGAAAGCGGATCGATCTCCTCGTATGCAAAGTGCAAAACAGTCTCTTCCATCGCTGCAATGTGCTTATTCATATGCAAACAACAGAAAATGTGATCGTCGGAATGCAATTCTCATTTCTTCTGAAGCCCAAATACTCTCAGATGGCAGCAGGAGTTGTTGCCAAAAGCAATAAGAGTAATACTGAAGATGATGATGATGATTCTCTTCCTCTGCTTTGTAGGTGATGTCAGGTAAACCTCTCCGGGAGCAGAAAACAACAAATATTGATGATGCCACCACCACGTCACGAGGAGGAGGCGGCGTTGACCTGCATGGATGAAACACAGTGACAGATGTTGACTTGCATCCAGATGTGCATCGTTTAGTTTCTACATGACTGTCAACTCACTTTTTCTGGGTGGAAGGCGTCGGCTCTATCTCTGACTGCTCACGCCTCATTTTCAATGGCCATCCCCGGGTTATTGGCACCTGAACAAACGCAAACAGTCAGTTCATCATGTAAAGGTCCCATATTGGAAAAAGAGAGATGTTTATATGTAGTGGGTCCAAGTTCTTTAAGCCTGACTTGAGCCTTTAAATTAGTTATTCTATCAGCTTCATTTGATCTATGACTTGTTGTCTGTGCAGGTTTACATACACATGATCAATAAATGTCTTCGTGATGATCACATTGTATCAAGTACAAATACAAAGTATGAATGTCCCTTAGGCCATCAAAAATCAGTTTTAACTCTAAATAATCATTTTAAATGAAAAAAAGCAGTGTCTATGTAAGCAAGCGGCTGTGGAGAAACTCATTATGAGGAGTATGAGAGCGCTGTCTCACCCTTCCGGTCTGTTGCACTGTCATTCTCTGACCAGGAGGGGGTGCTGGTGAGCAGGCGACTCTGAGACTCCGTCAGTGGCTTGGAGGGGAACTGGCGGCCCTCCGCTGCACTGGAGAAACACACAGGTTCACTTAAGCAGGGGTTTATTCTTTGAATAAATTAGTCCTAAATTATCTGACTGATTAATTTAAATCTGCAAGCCAAGGGGATTCTCCGGCCTCATTAAACTCACAGGGTTAATAAACCACTAGGGATGGAGCGCTCTGCTTGTTTGTGTTGCTTTCCTCACCTCTTGTTGGCGGGGTTGGAGCCAGTGGGCGAAGTGGAGGGCTGCTCCGGGTCCACGTTCACCAGGCAGGTTGGGAACGAGCAGCCGTCTCCTAAACTGGAAAGCCGGCAGAAAGCACAGTTTAAAGAACGGCTTGGTGTTTTGAAGCTGATATTTATCGACATTGTGTATTTTATTTTATTTATGGAAATAACGTTAAAGTGAGCCTGCCAGTGGCAATTATGAGATAGTAGTAAATGCTAAAACATAGTGTTCGCACTATCCCGAAATAAAGAAGAGTCATAAAGAGCCTTGTTAGCCACCATAAGCTGCTGGTCAGACCAGACGGAGGCCGGAGCAGCGAGACCTCTCAGTGGGTTCAAAGGTGCGATCGATTGCTTATGAATTTAGCTTTTCATTTACAAGAGGATTGTGTTCTTTTTTAATTTATTTGTATAAGTTCTCACTTTAATGTCACTATTTCCACAATTACAATTAAAGCTATATGTCTTTGAGTATGAGAGGGGTTTAGTTTACAGAAATATTATCTACATAAAGTCATAGTAACCAGTAAATAATGGAACGAATAGGCTTCTGGGTCTGAAATGTGTCAACAGTGTTTTGTTTTTACATTAGAAAATGTGCGTTTATACTTTAATAATTGGACTGTGATTGCCAGAAAGCTGTACATTTATAATATTCTTCCTTCTCTCAGCATGAATTACACATTTTCTGCACCGCTGGAGCTTCTGCATGAGTTCACTGTTGTGGCGACGTTGTTGTTTACTGACTTGTCTCCTCTGGGACTTTTCCCTCTTTTGAACCACTTTGTTTCTAAATAAGTGACAGCGCTCTCTAATCCTGACTTCATTCATTCAGCACTTCTCTGGCATTCTTAGAGACTGTTTCAACAACAGAAGCATTTTCTGAAGAGAATGTGAAACTTTGCTTTAAACGTTGACTTGCAGCTGGGGAATACGAGTTTAGTGGAACTACCAGAACCATCCCTGTTGAGTACCTCACCACAACGCCGCCAGGTGGGCAGACAGCCTGGCGAGTTTCATTAGATTGTATGACGTGTCTGATACTACGACTAGAACCGATTGTCTGCATACATCGCAGCTTGTTTTTTTTTGTTTAAATTAAGTGCGTTTTACGACACTTCACAGTCTAATAATGTGTAGTGGTCGGTGCAGACACGCCTGGTGGAGATCTGCACTCGACTGAGTGCACCTTTCATAGTTAAAGATGCAATCGAGGATTTAAAACATTTCAGCATTAGATTGTAATGTATGCTTTGTATATGATATATAACTTATACGCTCTACTGATCCCATTTTTAGTCAGAGCCGCACTGCAGTTGTACTTAGTTGTGGTTGGTGAAACAGATCCTGAGGTCTTTGACCTGCTTGTCCTTCAGTCTAGACTCAAAATGAGAGGTGATCTGTCCAACAAGCTGACAGGGAACATTCTCAATAATGAACACTTCGACTTATGTTATCGGACTCTCTTTAGTTTGCCCTCCTTGAGTCTTTGCGGACATTTTATTTTGAATCCCTGTTGACAAACGCCCAGAAGAACTTACCCGGAGAAAACAGGAATAGGCCAGTATTTCACTTCATCCCCAAAGACCTGGCGGAAGTTCTTACTCAAGCCCAGACTGAACCCGCTCTTATCGGTGCCGTGGCGGAACGCTGGAGCACGCACAGCCTCTGAGAGCACACACGGAGGAGGAGGAGGAGGAGGAGGAGAGTCAGTGAAGATGAAGATGAACAAGCGCAGCCCTCCCACTCCGTCTCTACATGATCTATTATTCAGACTATTAGCAGGAGCTCGTTCAGACGGCACACGGACGTCCATGAACAACTCTGGATGAAAAGTGTCTTTGTTGCACAGGAGACGCAGATCTGAGACTGTGCCGCCATGTGTGACTTCTCTTCCTCGCAGTGTCTGTTACTAAGCTGCTTACCACCCTGAGCCGTGTGTCTTTGCATTACACTGTAACATACTCCTATGGATAATCCGCTATCCGCACAAAGTGTGCCACTGTGCACGCATAATGAGAAACCGCTCCGTCTGATAACGGGCCCAGAGCGGCGCTGATGAGGACGCCGGTGACTGATGGTGGGAAAAATGCAACGAAAGCAGCCTGCGTCGTGAGAGAGAAGACGACACTGGGAGGAGACTGAGACTGCGTACACAACAGAGGGTGTGTAGGCACGGCATCCACAAGCAGAACACACACAGACAGGGAACGTGTGCGCCACCTACCGAGGGTGGATCTGTTCTTGCAGACGAGCCAGCAGTGGTAGATTAAAAGGGACGCCAGGCTGACGGAGAACATGGAGGCCGAGAAGAAGAGGAACAGGATGTGGAACTTGGCCTGAGTGTCTGGGAGGCCGTTCTGAAGGGAGGAGGGACAGCAAGCACACAATCAACACGACGGAAAACAGAGAGGACACCAAGAGAGTGGGATCTGAGAGAAGTCTACTCTGCTAGGGATCTGTGGTTAGAGATGATGAAGCAGTTTCTATCCCAGTGCCACTAACATTAACTACAGCAGTTGGTTGGTTTCATACCAGGTATTCCCTCAGACGGAAATGTGCTCTACCTCCAGCCTTGTGAAGACAAAAATAAAACATCAAATGTGTTGTGAACACAGAATGCATGTCTTTAAACGTCCATTCAGATTTGATTGGATATATTTTGTGCTGACCCAGCCCCTACAAAAAAACACATATAATCAATGATTCGTGTTCTGCTGGTGAAAACTTACCAGCCAAAACTTAATGAAGTACTGCAGATCTGTCGCAGTTATAAAAAGGCAGTAGATCAGCGAATACGCCAAGAACAGCATGAAGAACTTGTAGTTGGAGAATCCCACGCAGTTGTTCACCCTGCGACAAGGTCAGTCATTAGTGCACGTTATATTGAGCAGTATATATTGGGAATGTGATGAGGTGTTTGTGCATGACTCATTTTCCAACCTATTTTGGGTTGAAAAACAGGTAAATGCAGCACAAATGCTTGGCAAGAAAACCCTCAATCAGCAGGTTCGTTTCATGTGAATTATCAGAGGACCTGCTATTCTCAGCCAATCAGGGACCAGTGGGACACCGAGGAGGGATCACATTGCTTTATGAGCGTGTGGCCCATTGCATTCAGCAGCAGACAATCACGTTTGGCAAAAACGACGCCGGCTGGAATCTGATTTGATTTGCCAAAGTGTGTCATCTGGCGGGATGGGAGGTCACAGTGAACAAGCTCTTTGTGCCCTCGATGTGACGTGTGTTGACGAGACCCGTTAACTGGAATAATAACGATACCCTGAAGCCTGCGCGGCCCTGATAGGCCGGCAGCTCTTTTTTCTCTTCTCCCAGGAAATGAGAATTGTGGGTTTTTTTCAAAACTAAAACTGTGCTATCTCCTCATCCACAGTTCCGATTTAATTCATTTAAATTTCTAAAGTACCGTAACCCTTGTGAGAAGAGACGTGTCGGTTTACTTTTTTTCTTAAAGATCGTTACATTTTTTAAATTCCGTAAACGGCTTAAAATGGCGTGGCTGCATTAGAGATCAAGGACAATACGGTCAGGTATTCATATCGTGGTCATATGAGCTGTGGCTTATCAGGTCAATGAAAAGGAAATGATAAACTAACGCCACCGTGTGAGTGCAGTGTCACTGATACTAGTTGAGAACATACGTACCATGGGCAGTGGTGATCCATCTTCAGGATGCATCTGTAACGCAGCAGGGTCAGACGTCAGTGTCATTGAATCTTACTCTGCCTGCCAGAACTCAGTGGTCTGTTCTCTACAGGAGCGCCAGGAGGAGGAGCACAGAGCCTTCCTTACTTATCACAGACGGAACAGTGGTGACATCGATCAGGCTTCAGCAGCTGGCAGCGGTCACAGAAACGGATTGCTGGGGAGACACAAACACTTCAATCAGACGGCCCTCAGCAGCAGCTCTAACACCTGACCACAGACGTAACAACGTAAGGGGTGTGTGTGTGTGTGTGTGTGTGTGTGTGTGTGTGTGTGTGTGTACCTCCAGAGTTGGTGCGTGTGTAGATGGGAAGATCCCTGGCTATCCTCCTCAAGATCTCCTGCTGGGACTCCCCCCGGTCTTCACGCTCCAGCAGCTCCTTGTCAGAGTAGGACAGGTGAAACTATGTAGAGCGGAACAACAGAAGACAAACAACAACGTGATGCAGCAGAAGCTCAACCTGCGAGCGGTGGCGTTTATTCCCGGTGAATCGTATCCTGATGGAGTCGATTGTTTTTCCCACAAGCCGTGTCAGTATCAGTAATGCAGAGATGTCTGCTCAGTAGGCGGCGAATATCTGCATCTTCCATTTGTTCTGCTTCTTTCTGCCCCAGCAGGCAAAGCAGCAGAGCGCTGCGATATTACTTTCAGCCACTCTCCACGATTTACGATTGAACACTGGAAACAAAAATAACTCTGGCGATGACAAACGGCGCAGCAGCAGCAGCTGAAATACGACTTTTATCACAATCTCTCGGAAGCCTCAAGTGAGCCGGCGATCACGTCTCGTGAAGAAAACCGAGTGTCCTCTCTGAGATGCATCTTGCAGCTGGAACGTGTTATTAGTCTAAATGCAGCGTTCAATCTCACGGGGAGGCTGTAACCCGCCATGCCTCATCCTCCCTGACGGACACACTCACCTCCTTCAGGGGGTTCCAGGGCCTGGTGAAGATGGTCTGCCAGTACGCCCACACAAACATGACGAAGATGACATGATACACCAGCAAGTAGAGCACTGGAGGCAGAGGAACAGAAACAGGTCGTCATCATCATCATCATCCGTCAGGAGTCGGGCCACGCTTCACCATTTACACACAGTTTGCAACTTCGTTGAATATTCAAGACGCCGGTGATTGATGTCAAACAGCATTCAACACTTACCCTTCTCTCCGGTGTGCTCGATTGACTCTGAAGAGAGAGAAAGGAGAGGACGCAGTCAGGTTTTGGTTGAAGACGGCGAAACACCAAATTAGTAGGTCAACATGGAGGAAAACTCAAGTTTCATCTGTCTTTTAAATCCTCCACACAGGCAACACATACACATGGTTGACTGAAGAGTGCAGAATCTGTAAATCCTTCTCACCAAACCAGTCACACGCTCATATGCAGCATTGTTGCTCTCATGTAGATGGGCATTACTGTGCATTATCATAAGGTATTGAAAACAACAGGAGCATCCTACACACACACACACACACTAAGATCTGGACTCACAAGTAAAAACCTGTTGGTATTAGCTGACACTGTTTTTTATTTGTCCCAATATCTAAGCAATGATTAGCTGAGCATACTGAGTAATCCATCTTCAGATGTACAAACACACACACACACACACACATACACACACACACACACACACACGTATGCACGAACAGCAGAAACCGAGGAAAGGTGAGCCAAGATGCTGGATCGAGGCGTGCAGCCAAAAACCATGTGCATGCTGCCTTGCCAGCGTTAAAAGCCCCGGAGTCTGACCATGAAGCGTAAAGTGTGTGTGTGATTAAGAGACGTACATCAGTGTGTCTCCGAGAGCACTACGGCCACTGTAATGCTCCCCGTCTCTTTTCCTCTTCTCGCCACAAAGAGGTCAATCTTGGACGGAGCCAACGACCACCTGATTTTCTAACAACCCTTTGGGGGGTAAAAAAGGACCAACTGTTCAAAAGCTGACGTTCGCTGCTTCAAAAGAAAGTGGGTCAGCCGCAGGTCGCTCGGGGTGAATTATGTAAGCCAGACAATGGGATTAACTCAGCCGCCCAACTAGAGGTATCAGCTGACGAGACTTTCACACAGCTGTCTCTCTGTGTGTGTCTGCGGGGCCCCGAGCGGCCGCCGCCCCACCGCCCCACCGCCCCACCGCTGCTGTTTCCTTCTGTCCGCCCCATGTGACGAGTGTGCATCACAATGTCGCTCTTGTTCTGCGGGACGCAAAACAAGCCGGGTGAAACAGTGACTTTGCTCTCTGAGGGGATGACTCAACATCTCACAGCGGTCGCATGGCGGCCTGTAACTCTAGACGTTCACCCTGCTGGCCTCCCGGAGAGCGGGGGCGGGTTGAGAAACTTTTCAATGGGAGGCGGGACTTGGCAATAATAAACTGTACATTATTAATAGCTACATTGTTTATTGCAATGAATGGATGACTGCCAAATAAACAACTTTAGATGTACTGATGAACTAATATAAATAAGCAGCTGTTGTTTAACTCAAATAGCTCCAGCCATGGGGGGATTATGATGAGATTAGACCGTAAACACTTCAACGCAGAAAAACATTTATTGTTTCCTTGTGGTCATTTCTTTCTCGTGGTCTTTTGTTTTTCAGCTTTTTATGGTCTTTCTGCATCTCTTCGTGGTCCTTTATTGGGCCATTTGAGGCTATTTTTATTTTCTTTGTGGCCGTTCTGCATCCCTTCATGATGGTTTCGCATCTCTTTGTGGTCATCTTTCATTTTTTTTGGGTCGTTTTGTGTCTCTGTTTGATTATGTTTTGATCGTTAAAAAAATGAAGGTATCTCTTTGCGGTTGTTTTGCATCCCGTTTGTTTGACAACAAGCCCGTTCAATAATCCATCCATGGTACAAACACACCAACACCTTCTGACTGGTAGTCGGGGCACCAAGAGAGGCCAAAGTTCAGGAGGGCTCTGCTGGTGAACCCAGACTTGTGGCACTATGACTCTCATTGAGTCTCACCGATCGGCTAGAAAGACTCACATAAAGGTGTGTGTGCCCTTTCAGTGAAAGCTGGATAGCATAGCTGGCTCTATTTGGAGAAGATCAGACCGAGGAACAGCCCCCCTCCCTCCTTGTGTTTCCTCTGTTTGGTCTCATTAAACCATCTCCATTTCATCCCCTCCCCTCCTTTTCTTTGACAGAGGAGATCTGCTTTCATAGTGGTCTGACAAGCTGCCAAATGGAGTACATGAGTCGGCTGCTGAGAGTCCTCTGAGACATCCAAGAAACCATTACTCACTATCCAGGTCAACTCTGTGTTCGCCGTTCACGGAGAAGCCTCGCCGTCTGTAGCTGCAACATCCGACGTTCAGCAGCCGCAGGCGGCGAGGAAGGAAGCAGGCGGGCCTGACTCAGAAGCCATTACAGACTTCTTGCCAAAAGATAATGCTGGCGCTGTTGTGGTGGAGGATATCAATTCAGATAATGAAGCTCGGCGACGACATGAGCCCGAAGCTTATACAGTAAGTCTTTAAGATAGTGCTGATAGAGAGGTAGTGGTGGACCAGGATAATGAGCCTCATGGACCGGATCCCACTCTGTTCACCTGCTTCTTCACAGCAACACCAGGTTGTCAAAAATGTTCCTAATTCTGTTTTTCATGCAGGGAAATGACACCAGACACAATATGCTGACAATTTCTGCTTGAACTGTTGTGGTCATGTGACTGACACTGTCCACACACTGCATGAACAACAAGCCATGTCTTCTGCATCACACACACAAACACATATATACAAATTAGCCTGGACCACAAACTGCTTCAACACAAATGTCTCCCCATCCCATCATCACACACACACACACACACACACACACACACACACACACACACACACACACACACACACACACACACACACACACACCTCATACTACCAGACAGCTGGTCTCTTACCTATGCAAAGCTGCAGCACATAGGCGTAGTATGACCACGCCACTATGAGTGCGATGAAGAGGACCGGGATCCAGTACAGGACTCTCTGACAGCCCTTCTTCATACTACGCGAGCCCGACGGTGCCATAGTCTAGGAGAGGATCATTTCTCGTACGCATCCGCGTGTGTTACTCTCCCTCCCTCTCCCTCTGTGTGTGAGCGCGCGCGCGCGTGTGTGTGTGTGTGTGTGTGCAGCTCAGACGCAACATCCCATGTCAGCCTGCTGTCCGCCGCTGCTGCGCTGCTCCCCTCTGACCGTCCTGCTCAGATCCACAGACGACAACACGCCGTCAGACAGCTCACACACACACACACACGCGCGCGCGCCACACTCACACGCACGCGCGCGCCACACACACACACACACGCGCTCGCGCGGGCACAGAGTCTGCGCCGCCCCTGCTGCCTCCCCACAGGTTGCCATGACGTCCGCGAGATGCTGCAAGCCTGGCACATTTTTTTTCCTCTTCTCCACCGCGAGCAGATGGGTTCAATAAGTTCAGACTCGCGGGAGTGGAAACGGAGGGCTGTTCACACATAAAACGCGCATGCACGCGCGCACGCCGTAGAGGCACGTGGGTTCTGTTGAACGACTGGTTCGTTTTATGAGATAGAAGAAGCTATAATACTCTCAGAGGTTATATCCTCTCATATTAGACCATATTTCTAGTAAACTCGGTCTGATGTGCTAACATATTGGGTTTTATCGGTGCAGGTCTGAGATCCACCTTCTGCTGCCTCACGCGCAACTGCACCTGCAGAAACAGTCCGCAAGCCGCTCTATAAGTTGTAAAAGCTGCACTATGTGTTCACATATTCACTTGATAAAAAAAAAAAATCATGAATGCTGTTTGACTAAAGTTATGGTTTTCCATCTGTGGGTGGGAGGCACGCTGCAGCAAACTAACAATATGCACATATCTTACAGTAGAACAGATGGCTCAGTAATGTGTTTAACATATTTGTTTGTATAAATATAATGTTGTTCAAAAAGTACACACACACACACACACACACACACACACACACACACACACATTTGTGGGGGATTTACCAGGCAGGGAGTGTGTAAATGTCCTATTATTATTATTATTATTAGCCACTGCTGTCCACATTACATTTATGTTATCTTGCCAGAGTAAAATGTCCAAATCAGGGATGTAGATATTGACTGTTTAGTATTTAAACCTGCCTTTTTAATTCTGCCTTCAGGAACATTCAGTGGACATTCATTACTCGTGCATAATATGAGCTGGATCGGCTCCAGCGCCTCCACGACCCTATAAATAGGAGAATGGTATGGAATTATGAAGATTTCTCTGGTGCTGTGAGTCAGTCCAACAATCTCCTCTCTGTTGTCGGTGAAGGGAAAGACACCATTGAGCTTTATTTTGGGAATATAGGCTCCAGTGTCTTTTGAACTCAAATGCCATCTCGGCCTCTGCTGCATCAGTTTGGATCATTCTTTCTTTAATCTATGCACCCTGAATGCTAAATAGCTGGAGTACCTTCAGACTCAGAGGTTGTTTTTGTTTATGTGAATGGGATCGGTCCTACTGAGGGGAAACCTGGGCAATAGTGGGTGAAACCACTACAACATAGGGGTGTGTGATGTGATGCCTGTGTAAAAATCATGAGCAATATTACAATAACCTCAGTGTCAAGTCACAAAACAATAATTATATGAACTCAACATACTGTTTTATCATTTAGGAAACTAAGATCCTATTAAACAGGCGTGGAAATGTAATTGCTCAGAGTTAATGGATGACCATTGAAATTTAACTTTTCATTATATCTCAGGGATCTTTTACATTTCAGAAGAACCTCGTTGATCTTACGTCAAGAAGTTCAGGATTAGAGTGTGAGACTGCACATTATTACCCTGCTGAATGAATCATTTAAAGATTTAAAAAAGTCTCTGATTAAAGTCCCGTACACCCACACAGCCTCAGTTCCTGATGATTAATACTGGTAATGATTGGCCTTGGGGTTTAGGATAAAACGTCTAATTTATTCTCCTGTGCTCTTGATATATCAGTCGCTACAGAGGAGGGTCGGTTAACAGCTGTTTTGCATGTGTGTGTTTGTGTGTGAGAAAGAGCACAAAACAACCAAATCTTTTATAACATGTTTATTGTACCATGTCTTTATAAACGCATCGGTGTAACAGTCAGACCTGTTTTAAAAGAATGACAGCGGGAAGTTTCTAAAAAGTCTTCAGGAGGTAGACCGACTAATCTGGTAAATATTACAGCATGTAACATGTTGATGTCTTTTTTCAGGACAGAGCTCCACCCAAAGCAAACGTTACACCAGGAAACAACATCATCAAGAACAAGTATATTTCTATAAAGAAGGTAAAGGGTAAATGCTTCTTTTGAGCATAAAGGGAAGGTTATTTCAATGTATTGCTCCAAAACTAATTTAAGCTGAGTGTCCCAAGAGTGGAACAAACACATGGCTTCAATCTTTTTTGCATATTTATTTATATAGGTCATCCCTGCCAGTGGCCTGAAAATAGCACTTCTCTTTCACCAGCTCAGAAATGATTAACACTGTTAGCTGCCTGTAGTTAAACAGTGAAAAAGCCACAGACGGAATGAGTTTGTTCAAGCCTGCCGCGGCTCTGGGGATCCTGGAGGATTTTAGCTGCAGCGGGAGGAGGAGGAGGAGGAGGAAAAGGGAGGAGGGGAGTGCTGTCCTGAGCTGATCCGTGCAGGGGGCTGCAGAGCGAAGTATGTGAGCAATGCTGCCACCACTGGACCGGACGGAGCTCGGGACAAAAGGAGAATCGGGCTGAACAACGCTCACTGGCAGAGCAGTAGTAAGACAACGTTGGACTTTTAAATAAATAAATAAATACAATATAATCAGTGTTTCAAATCTTGAAACTGTTCAACATATTTACAGTCAATAAATAGTTAAATATCTTCAGAGCAAGCAAAAGCAGGTCGACAAACTGAGTACTTCACATTAGAGTCCTGCAACACTGAAGTTTACTTGACCACTTCCCATCAGGCCGACCACGTCCCGTTTGTGCCACATCCGGTTCGTTTAAAAGCTTCTAACAGAGTGCAATACGGTTCTGCAGCATGCATTAACCCTTCTGTCTGGCAGAGAGCAAAGAGGAGGCACCGCTCGTCCACTTAAGACGGGCGCTGACGATGGGATGTCCATCTGCTGACAGACCACAGAGAGAGAGGATAAATACAAGTCCAGTGGGACACGCTGTGGATCATCTCGTTCTCACAAGAGAACAGCAGTCAATTGTTTTGTACTTTAGATACCGAGAAACACGACTACATTCGACTACAGGGAAACAGAAAGCAGTACACCTCTTCATCAAGCAGTCATGGGGTGCAGCAGCAGTTCTGCAAGTGTGCAGAAACATATCTGGGTCCTCTGCAGTGACCACAGCTGTGGATCTGTAGCCTACGAGCAGCAAGGAGCGATCGCTCTCCCACATATCTACACATTTCACTTAAAGAGTAACATGGGAAGTAATGCCAGCACACATGTACGTTTACATATGTAGATTTGTGTAAAACAATCATCCAGCTAAGCAAGAGCCCCATTGTAAATCACATTTTCTAACAATAATGTTCCATATAATCACCTTTATTTGTATTATTGTTGTTTACTCTTGAGATTTCTACATTTAATTTGTGTATTACTTCAATAGTTCAGACGTTATAATGACAAATGTAGTAGTTGTGTAATCGAAGACCAAAGCAATCGGGAGAAAAACAAAGTTTTAAATGGCCATTCATACGCATGTGCACTTAGCTCCTGTTTTCTTGACGGAAAAAAACATAACTCTTATTAGTTTTTTTACGTAAATATACCAACAATGCCTTTCATTCCATATGAAAACCGATGGTCTACACTGGAAATGTGCACAGTTGGTTTTGAAGGTCACTACGTCAGAGGGCATTCATCGCAAAAACCGACGTAAACCGTCATAAACGTTGAGCGTCATCATGGCATGGCAGTTTAAATGTCTGTATTCTGCCGTTTCTTATTGACAATTTGGGAAATTCTACATGTGCAATTGTTGAATATATATATTTTTTAAACTGAACAATTAAGCAAATTGGATTTTCAAATAATTACATCTTTTATCAACACTTTTGGACTTAATCAGAGACTTTGTCTGAGTGTGGCATCGTTCGCTTTGTGTCTGTTTGAGACAGAAGTTGGATTATTGAACACAATGTTTTTACTACTTATTAATATTAGCAATTCAAAAGCCAACATTATGAATCAAACTTCAGACTTTTCTGTGCAGCGCTACTATTTTTCATTCACGGAGATAACCATAGATTGGAACGCATCAATGTACCGATGTTCCTAAACGCCTCATATGCAGCTGCTGGTGCTAGTAGCCATAGACAATTGTCCATATCGTCACCTTCCTAAAATAATGGCTGAAGAAATTTTTTCAGAAAACACAAAAAACGAATACCAATATAATCGGGGTGCACAAGCTGCCTCTGACGCTGCACAACAGGGATACTGTAATAACGGTCAAATTATGTTATGATTACTAATATTATGTTCGAGTGAGATTTTTCATTGACAAAAATGCTTGCAAAAATGCTAACTAGATTGCTATCTTAAATGCTAGCTTCAAAATGCATTATTAAAAAGCTTTTAATTTTGCCTAAGTCACATTGTCTTTTGACAATGGCCTAAGTCCCACTCTTGACATGGGCCGTTATACTACAGGGGTAGAATCACATGATCTGTTCAACTGAGGATGTAGGAGATTTTACCAGAGGTGGCCAGTATCATGAGGAGATCATTTAGGAAAGAAAATCATTTTTGTCAAAAAATGACTTAGGCCATTATTTTAGGAAGGTGACGATATGTTCTCTGCTCGTTAGATTTACAGGAAATTGCATTGTTTTAAGTCAAAACTCTTCCTATTTTACTAAACCCAATACCTTAGAGTATCTTTTATTTGCTGTATAAATTCAGAATGTGTGTATTTTCCCTGCTATATAATATATACGAGTATCCTGCTCCTAAAACAAAAAGTAGTATAGAGTACTAACACTATGAATAAATACACAAATACCCCACCCCTATAATGTTTTAGTTGGAATATTATCATTAGTGTGTAATGGGCCTACTGTAGAAGATGCATAGTCCAAGTATATAACTGATTATGACTGACGCAGTATAACATGCTTAGATAAATAATACATTAATATGAATAAGTTGCACTGTTCAAGTCCTCCTCGAGCATTGTAAGTGTGAGTCTATTGCGAGTTAGCTTAAAGTGCGTCACCTTAGTCATGAGCCTGAGCCGCCGGCCGAGCAGCTGCTCCACAGCGTTGTGTATCCCTGTTGCCACAGTAACGTAGGCGGGTACATAAACTGTAACCAGTCGGTTTCGCTCACAGCTCCCGGGTTTTGTGAACCCTCGGATTCTTGTGAAAATGTTTGTTCCTGTGCTTGTTGTCTTATATTGTTCTTTGCATTTGATGTGTCCATCGTAAGTTCAAGGACTTAATTGCGTTGTTGTACCAGGATAAAGCGTTTCATTAAGTTGTGATTGTTGGATAGCTCACCTCACACTAACACGCTAATGCTTTTAGTCACATGCTTTGAAGGTCATGGATCCGGTCAAATTTAAACGTGTTTTTTCTCTCAAAATTCTCGAAACAGACATTTTTCTTATTGCGGCGCATGTTTGCAACAAACATCCAGATCAAGTCCTCTCCTAAGATTATGGAGCCCTCTCCCAGGAGGTGCATTTCCTTTGAAACATTTATCCACGCAGCTTTAAAGTGCGCTGCTCGCTGCTCATGTGCAGGCCTAAGCTGGTATCTGGTGGCAGTTGATCAGGCGTTAATAATACAGTGTAACTCAATGCTCCGGGCGAGCAGAGTGGGGACCTTTCGAAAATAACATCTGAACAGACCGACTGGGTCACGCTGTCACGGAACAGTTTAGAAACTCAAGTCATGTGACATTTGTCAACCTCACATGAAGCTTTGTTCGTTCATTGTTGCCTCATTTTACAAAGAATGCTGACGGGATGAGAACATACTTTACCTATTTGCCTGAGAGCTCCTTCCTCATGCAGGACTTAAAGGAGGTGAACTTCTCCTCCCCTCTGACGCCCTGTGTGTGTGTGTGTGTGTGTGTGTGTGTGTGTGTGTGTGTGTGTGTGTGTGTGTGTGTGTGTGTGTGTGTGTGTGTGTCAGGGAGAAAGAGAGAGAGAGTAATGCTGTTACAGGGTCAGTGCCATGGTGTCCCACTAGGTGGCAGTATAATTTCACAAAAATCCCTAATTGCCGACTCAGAGGTGAGATGTGTTTTAGTAATAAAAAGTGTCAGGAGTGTAATTTAGACATTGTGGTGTGGAGCAACTTAAGGTACCAGCACCTAAAGGAAAAAATAGACATAATTAGTGCTTACTGAGAGCTGTAATTGGTGTTTGTGATGCTAATAGCTGCTTAAGTACTCTGTTCTGAAAATGAAGCTGTATGTCTGTGCTCAGCAACAACCCACATTGGCCTTTTTTTTCTTCACCCTGTTAAATCTGACCTAAATTTGCATCCATGTGTCTGCGTGTGAGCTCTTTGTGGCACCCTCTTTTTGACATTAAGGAGTAGCTCATAAAGATAACAACGCCGGTGTCGTTCACATCCGCCAGTGCTGCTGCGGAGACAAGACAGCGACACCTCTGTCACCTTCAGAGTCATAAAAGAGCGACACATGGCCTCTGCCGTCTCACCCCGCCGCGGCGGTGCAGCCGCTGCTTCATGACGCCGATGAACTCCTTGTGGCTGAGTCTGTCGTCGCGGTCCTCGTCGAAGATCTTGAAGACCGTGTTGACCAAGTGGCGGCTCAGCTTGATGCCCGTGGCCACGTAGACGGCGCGGGTGAACTCCTCTGGAAGGGAAAGAGAAGTAGGAGAGTGGTCTTTATTACCGACGTTTGCTCCCAATATTTACATTACTTTTGCTTAAGATGAGATCGAACAGATTGTGCGTCACCTGGATGGTTTGCTTGCCTCATTTGATTGACTTACAACAGAAAAGATAGAATGAAACTCCATTTGAAAGCATTGTGACTACAGACTGCGAGTCTTCACCTTGACCAACGGAGCGGTTGGCGAAGTTGTACATTTGCATGGCGATGGTAAAATCCTCCAGGTTGTTGAGGAACTGGAAGAAGGACCTGAACTCCTCAAAGGTGATTCCCTGCGAAGAGATGACGACGACAAAACGACACCTTTTTATATCCACGAAACAAAAAGCTTTTTGAAATGCAACGCGAGAAAATGTTAGCGAGCGGCTGCGTGTGTCAACACTCCAGCAAAGGGATAACGCTACGATTCACCCGGCACATCGTCTGCTTCCTTTCATCCTGCGGGGGAATCCTTTAGTGTGTGTGTGTGGGACCTTGAAGCCAGCAGATAGATAACACACCCAAACAGACAGAGTATACATTGCTGGATTTTCCCCTGTGCAGTATGGACACGCTGAGCTGTCAGCGGCGGGGGGGAGATTGTAGCTTTTGGGAAGAGGTCAGGCCCGTTTGCAGACTTTTCTAAGGCAGATTAACCTGATACTTGAATAAACAAAAACAACAAAAGTGATGAATCCCCAAACATCTCAGGCTTGGCTGATGACTCAAACACTGAGTCCATTGATCTCCACTCAACCGTCCCGCAGCTACGAGCTCCTTCTCTCGCCGGGGGCCTCGCCAAGCCGGCAGCACACACGGGCTAACAAACGGAGTAATGACTAATCGCTGTCGCTTTGCTGTTTTAACAAGGAGAGGGCCGTAAAATATCTCTTAGCCCCTCACGACGAGACCCACTTCATCGTCAATGGAGATCTAGCAACAGGCTACTCGAGGAGCTGCCGCCGTCTTTTCAGCGCGCCAAGAGGGGAAACAAATCAAAGCTTAAAATGAGGATGCTTCACTCAACAGATAACTCAGCGGGCGGTAAAAATAAATAAATGCTCCCACGCTCACACAAAACGACAGAGTGCAAGTCGATGAAAGCTAACGAACTCATTTAAAGGAATAGTTCAACAGACTCTCCTCTCTGTCTGGGAGTTAGATGAGAAGGTAGCATACATGTGTGTGTGTGTGTCTTAGCAGGAAGTCTGAAGCACAATAGTTAACACATTATAGTGTGTTTAAGCTGTACAAAAACCACACCAAAAAAACAGCAATTTGTTATTTTACTGAGAGTTACGCCGTGGAACAAGGGCTTAATTACAATGTACTTGTATAAGTCTGCATAAGTCTTCTCTTTTCCTGGTTTCACAGGCTGCATTGCAGTAAAGTGATGTAAATCTCTAAAATTAGACTGTTCGTGCGGTTCTATTATTTTCCATTACATGCTTAGTCATTATATCCACATTCTTGATGATTATTTATCACTAAATCTCATTGTGTAAATGGAATGTTGTCGCAATATCTGTATGGAGGTATTTGGTCAAAAATATAGTGATGTTTGATTCACTGGGCAGAGAATTAGCTCCAACATGTAATTCCCGTTATTAAGACCACAAATTGTAATTGAACATTTAATTTTTATCCTTTCAATCTTTCAATTTGTGTGCAAGAAAGAAGACGCGTCTGTTTTGGCATGTTCGTGTCATCACATGTGATGACAAATCAGATAGTTGGGGAAGGTGGGGGGGGGAGGGCGCACCTTTTCGTTCGGCAAGCCGTGGCGCACGTTCTCCAAATACTCGCCGACGTCGTCCACGTTGGTGTAGCGAAGGAGGATCCGAGCAAAGTCTTCCTCGCTGATGGTGGGCAGGCCCTTGCAGTAGGAGAGGAACTCTATCTCCAGCATCTCTGTCTGCAGGTTGTCCATGAACCTGGAGGAGCGAGACGGACCGCTGACAGATAACGCCACCGCCACAAACTCACATCCACAAAGGAACACTTAACAAAGTCTCAAAAAAAACAAAAAAAACACTGACGGTTTAGCCGTCCGGGGCATGAAAATGATTAATGACCTTATTACACTGAGAGAAAATCTTTTTCTCGGGAACATATTGATTTATCACACAGTGAACAAAGGGGTTTTCTACTCACTCGTAGAAATCTTCAAACTTTAATTCAGCTTTGCCTTTTTTCCCAAAGAAATGCACCAGCAGCGTTGTCTCTGTCTTTTCATTCACCTGCTAACAGAGGGGAAATAACTTAATTATAACTCCTCATAGCTTGAAGTCGCAATGATTCATCCAAACATATGAGTACACTTGCAACAAATCCCAATCTGAGTTGTTTTCTAACAAGCGTATCATGGAAACACCAGGTAACCATTAACAATGACTTCATCTAACCACACCGGAAGCTTGAAGCAAAGATGTTAGTTAATAGCCATACCCAGGTTCTGCTGTTGAATAAGAGTTAATGATTCATTTTTCACCGTGCCTGAAACCAAACAGTGGGCCAGCGTTTCTCATTTCTGCACGATACAAACACGTGCCATGCAATAGATTCATTAAACATGCTACAGAGGAAATATTAGTCAGTATTTATTCTTGCTAACAAGCAGACTAAATAAATAAATCCACAGTGCTAACATGGGCCCTTCCGTATGGACAGTCCGCTGGTTCCCAGTATTGACCGTATAACCAAAGTAATGAGGGCATGGCTACCTCGGTGAGATCAGAAAACAGAACTTGACTTGTGCCACGTCTGAGAACATCCCACATGCCCCGGGCCTCCACATGCTGGCTGTCTTTTTCAAGAACCTGTGGCAGCAGTTGAAGCACAGCTGTTAGAAGACAAAACACATCTGGAGAAGGAAGACGGACGGAAAAACGTGGATCGCACTGGAAGGCAGGCAGGAAGACAGAGATGCACAGACTGGAAAGAAGATGAAGAGTCAGATAAAAAAAACATCAGAGACAGAGGGACAGTAGGGCAGAAACAGACTGTATCTGAGAGGCCCATCGCTCTGCAGCCATGCATGCAGCCTCTTGGCAGCACGTTGAGCCGACACAGCCGACACATGTCCAAAGCATGCAAGGCGTGAGAGCCGAAGGGTGGCTCATGCCAGGTTGTCATCATTTGATGCTAAGCTGAGAAGTAAATGCAAGTTATCAGACATCGTTCGCCTACTCTTGTGTTCAGAAGAAATGCACTCCGGTTATGAAAAGTGAAGCCAATGCTGATGTGCCTTGAACTTGCATTCCCTCTAATGGCCATCAGGGGGCGACTCCTCTGGTTGCAAAAAAAGAAGTCCCGTTGTTTAGAAGTCTCAGAGAAAAGGAGACTACTTCTCACTTGATTTATTACCTCAGTAAATATTGTTAACATGAGTTAATGGTCTCAATAGCTAGTTTCTATGTTCATTTAGTAAATTATGGTCCATTTAGAGTGAAATAGACCATTAAGTAGGGGCTACATTGTGATTGACAGGTCGCTACCAAAGACGTATACG
This sequence comes from Taurulus bubalis, assembly GCF_910589615.1. NCBI lineage: Eukaryota > Metazoa > Chordata > Actinopteri > Perciformes > Cottidae > Taurulus > Taurulus bubalis. The sequence continues at coordinate 20,553,991 of NC_136601.1, forward strand.
GCATCTTTACCCCGACGGCCCATATATGGTCACTTCCGTTAAATGGCAACAAAATTCCAAACTCAAGACTTCCAAACCGTAGTCCACAAACCAATGGGTGAAGTCACGGCGACTACGTTCACGTCTTATATTCAGTCTGTGGTTCAGAGTTTGAGGAAAGAAAGACGAAAAAAGTTATTTTTCCCCATGAGGTCAGGCTCCCGACCTCTGATTAACCAATCATTATCTTTATTACAGTTTACACTGTTTTCACTCTCCCGCCGGCTGTGAGACAACTACAGCTACACCGAGGAACCACCAACAACAATGTTCTGGTAATTTGTGTCATGTGCAATGAAAAGATCACAGGGAATCTGTCTCGAGTAGTTCAGAAAAAAACTAGGATTTCTCATTCTGTTTTCTCACCCCATCATTTCTTTATTCCCTATGTTTTCAAGTCTCGCCATCACCTCATTCAAAAGCAACATCAGCACACAGCCAACCAGAAACAGCCAGCTGGCGCCGGCACGTGTTCCTAAGTATGGTTTGCTTCATTTCATAATATTTATTTCTCTTATCAACTTCTTTATTTTGTTCATCTCTCAAGCCTGAGGGTGAATGTGAGCCAGCTGATTAAACAGCTCTTCCTCTGCGCCTCGCCGCTTTTAGAGAAGGGGAGATTTACGCCGTGATCCCACAGCTAATTACGGAACAAGTCTTTAATGCGCCGCGCGGTTACTCAACTCATCCCATGAAAAGATCCTGAAACACTTGTAATTAGAACATGCTCGGGGGAAAGCCCGTGTTTTTGAAAAGATTTTTGACTTTTGAACTTTTTGCTGGAAAGGTACCTACAGTACGACAGCAGAAATCAAAACAAAAAAAGACACACCTAGAGGTAGAGTCTTCAAACAGACGTGTGTGTGTGTGTGTGTGTGTGTGTGTGTGTGTGTGTGTGTGTGTGTGTGTGTGTGTGTGTGTGTGTGTGTGTGTGTGTGTGTGTGTGTTGAGTGCTTTTCACAGTTTTCCTCTCTGACGGGCATCTTCATGGTCAAACCCATCACAAAAGGTAACCTGAGCCCAAATACCACTCCTCAAGAAACTGTAAAAATAAAACACGGGGGTCTTCTTCAGGTAAAAGCTTTTTGAGGTGGAATCTCTGGCCCAATGCTGACAAAAGGCAAGTGCATGAATCATCTGCACTAAACACACACACGCAAACACACAAGATAATGCTTGAATTACACAGTGGTGTATTTTAGATCCTGCTATGAGGTTATCTTCTGTTAACAGACACACATGCAGGGGTTTTCTGTGCGTAAAATAGATTTCAGCTTTGGAAAAGCACATGTCAAAAATGCATGCAACAAGCAGAACGGTTCCATTTCCCTTCAGGGAGGGAGAACAATACATACACTGTGCGGCTGGGATGAGCATGGACCGTACAGCTGCAGGCTCTGAAATAAAAACGAGCAGAGGGAGAAGATTTGTTTATAATTCACAGCGTATTTTAGAACAGGAAGCTGGTTGGAAATTAGTTTTAAAGCCATCAATTGATTTTCTTCAAGTCATCGCCGTCAAACGTATATGACGTGACATTACCCTCAACTTTATCTTCTTGCAAAAGCCCCATTATGTTTCCAAATCTAGAGGTGCCCATTCTAATGATGTGTTTGATGTGCTATACGGGCTTCAGATTAATGCAAGACCGTCCAGAGATGCTAACGTTTGTCGCGGCAGAGTAAGCTCCTCCATGTTGTGTGTGCGCGATAAGACCTCAAAGAGTCGCTCTTATCGCTCTGTTCAGCTCTGCCTGTTTACATCCACCTGCATGCGGCACAAAGCGGTCCGAAAGAGATGAAAGCCTCAGACATGTTTTACCCTGTATGACCACATTCACCTCTGTGCAGCCCGAGTCCTGAGACATTAGTTCAAATGTAAGATTCAGAACCATGTTAAGCTGCATTAGTAATGGGTAAAAGGACTGCGTGTAAGATAAAAGGTGTCCCAAAGAGAATCACTTGACTCGGTGCAGTTTAGCTTCTTTCAGCTCACTGTTTTGGTTTCCGGCCCAAAGCTTTACTGTTTCAAAGCTCTGATAAACCCATTGTTTATCACCGAACAGCAGACGGACAAAGTGAGCAACTCGCTGGTGAACAAGGCGTCGTTATTAGCTAAAGAGGCAGATATTTCCCTCAGGACTTAGTGGAGACTCAAACAGCTGAAAGAAGACTGGATGTTGGACAGCTGGCAGAAACACAACTCCAAAGAAATGCTCATTTTCTTCTGTGTCTGAAGTGTAAACATGTGAGCCGCATCGACTCCAGGGAGAATATGTCCTTGTGTATTAACAGTTTGTTGCGCTGTCCCCAAGTGGCCAAATGAATGAATGCAGGTTTAAATTAATATTCTTTTTGGCCACTTGGGGGCAGCAGACCAAGCGCAAAGGACTCGACATATAAGGTGTTAGCAAACAGTTTACACATTTAGCAGACGCTGAGCAACATGAGCATTAGAGTCATGTTTCTTTCACCTTACAAATATAAGTCCAATATCCACTCTTCTTTTAGCTCTGTTCTGGTCGACACCGACTCAGCCTCCACCAATATCTGCCCCTTGGCTGGCTAGCTGCTCACTTTGTCTGGCATTTCTTTAGACAAGTAGTGTGTGTTTTTTTTCCTGCTAAAAACAACAAAACTGAAGAAGAAGAAAACAATAAGGGGAACTGCAAAGTTAGCAGGAACCCCTTTTACATTACGCTTGCCATGCTGTTAATACATTCAAAGTTTGAAAACAACTCATACCTTCATGGCATATCTTTGCTTATCTTCGGCAACTTCCTTTCTGACCTTTTTCTTACGGAAAATTTCCTCTAGCTGGTGAAAAGATGGCAAGTTATTATGTAAAATATGACACGATAGATCAAATACATTTCATCATATCTGAATATCAACGAGTCTCGCACCACCATGAACTCCCTTTTGTCCACCATTTCATTCCCATCTGCATCAAACATGTTGAAGGCAATCCTGAAGCCTGCATGGGGCTCTGCAATCAAATGGAAACAGGAATTACAACGGACAGTCACCTTTTTAATCTAAATACGTTTCAAAATGATCCTCCTTTGAGTCTGTTCAAATATACACTTGCTTGTTAAGATGCAGAGCAGGAACAGATACTCTGTGTAGCTGATGACACCTGGGGAAAAAAAGAACAAAAAGAATTGTCAAGCTGACAAACCTAAGCTGAACTGACCCCTTTTCCACACAAGACGTATCCGATGGCATTAACCGGTGAGCTGACGGTGTTTACAGATGTTCAAAGTCATGCGCCCGAGATGAATAAGCCATCCAAAGAACCAGTGCACGCCTTAAGACAAGAGTAATCCTCTCGCCCTCACTGATAACATCTTAAAAGGTGCCTTTTACCTCGTGCTTGGTGTTCCCCCTCACACAAACACAGGCTTTACAACTGAGCTGACCTATCTGGACACAAACCCAAACAAATTTAGGGCCCACGGCTTCTGATCGCGTTTGGGTAACAAGGTGTAATACATTCTCAAGTGATCTGTCACTGATTGGGAACGGCCGATTCAGGTTTTTGTGTCGCGTCCTTCAGCTCCCTTTGTTGTGTGACACGGAGAAGGGAAGAGTGAGTGTCAGGAGACATCTCGGGCGACTCGGGAGGCTTCTCCCCTCTTACTCTGAAAGCATTCCCAAGCTTTTGTTTGCTCGGGAAGATAGAGAATCGAGCGCAGATAGTTCTGGGTGACTGCTCTGGGTGTTATGGGAAAAGAAGTCAGGTACGGGAGGAGGGGTTTGCTGCAAAGGAGGGAAAAACTAAACTAGCAAACAAAGATGTCATTTTTTAAACACATGTTCAAACTAAGGTGTCAAAAGAAAATTAGTGATGCATGCCATTAGGCAGAGTTCATCTGGAGAAAGAAATTCTTGTCATCCCAGTTCTCTATTTGGCATGTACGGCCTTATACTGACAACAGATCTCTGGCTTCAAAGCCTTTTAAAGCTTAAATAGGTTGAGGAGAGAAAAAAACTTTGAAGATTCCAGCCATGTTTCACCAATACCACACACCTTCACTCTCCTGGAGGGAGAGCCTCCTCCTCCTCCTCCTCCTCCTCCTCCTCCTCCTCCTCCTCCCTGCAGCTCAGCCTCTGAGCTCAAGTAGATGTTGTTAGACAATACAAAGAATTCCACAGCAACACTTCATACAGAGTGGCAGTCCCGGAGATGTAATCCAATCCCATTCTTAGGCTTCATAATGTCCGTGGTGATCAGGGGGGTGGCCGGTGGGACGTGTCTCGACATAGTCGGGTTCAAACGGCTCCCTCATTCTCCAAAGCGACGCTTTGTTCGCAGATCAATCCAGTCTTTTTCCCCCCTGACAAAGCCGCAACGTTTAACAGCAGGATTAAAAGCCCCAAATCCCGGCATTGGCACTTAGCTAAAGCAACAGAGGAGAGAGCAGAACAGTGAGATCTGATGCTCCACTGGCACACTGAGCGGCAGGCCACAGGCCCAGGTGGGCACATTTAAAAAGATCTTCACTAACAACTTCATTTTCTTAATGCTAGGAATCGGAGTTTGCAGTTGTATTTCGCAAGCCGCTTAAAGTAAAGTAAGATTCTGCTGGTGCATTGGATAGTTTTAAATTGATATAGTCAACAAATTGATTAAATGACTCCGATCTGAGTGTTTCAGCTCTAAAAGTCTTCATTGTGATCAAAATGTGCAAACGTTACGTTATTTTACATCCATATGTTTAGAACATTTTCCAATCTCCCAAAAAATACATTGCAATTTGCTATAAATTATAGGGGAAATACAGAAGTTGTAAAATGTATTATTTCTATTAATTGCTATTGTAACTTATTCAAAGAAGCCTGTTACAGTTTGGCTATGTACAGTGCATTGTACTATAAAGCATTCAAAACTAAATTAACAACTTCTTTCAAGGAATTTCCCACTTTCCCAATACTTTGTACCAAATGATAGTTCCTTCCAGGAAACTTCACACTTATCGCATGTTTTATTCAAGAAAGTGCGTAGGATCGTTATGTAAAGACTGAATGGAGCGTTCCATGCAGAGGTTACCTGAGAATAAATCTACATCATGTTGCGATGGAGAGATAAGATAGTATTTACAACGCACTCACTGCTGTGGAGTCTATACCAGGTTGACACGCACCACCAGAGCACACTCTGGACCAGGCCTTTCAAAATAAAAGCATGAAGGAGAACTACTTAAAGTCAATGGGTGCTCGTGAGCCGCAGCAGATCGAGCGGGTTACTTCACCTCGTTCACGGAGATTTCTGAACAAATTAGATGATCCTTTCCAAACAGGCGGGGTATCAGCTAGCATCTTGTCTAAGTCCTGACAATAGAAGAAAATCCCAAATCACTCATTCATTTCTAAATCCTGAGTCATCACAAAGTAATGCAATGTGTGTTGGCATTACCGTAATTACAGAGGTTTTACACAGATGAAGAGATTCTGTGAAACAGCAACAAGGGCTTTGATGACAGAACAACTCACCTTTTTTGTGAGGGACTTCCATGCTCTCTTACCTAAAGGAAACAAGGCGCACAGTTAGTGCAAGCTGTAGGAACTTTACAGCACATTTACTCACATCGGAGCTACTTGTGATTAACTTGAGCATTTACTTTACTTTTCTTTTCTTACTTTTTTTTTATACTTGATATTTTATTTAGGCATTTTTACAGTTTAACAAGAAAACAACATTCAAAAGTAAGAAAGATTATAAGAAATTGACCATGCATCTGGCCAAGTGGGCCATAAAGAACAAAAACAAATAAAACAATATTTAAGCAGGTAAATCAAAACAACCATGCAAAGAGTATTTACTTGTCATGCACCTTTATACTTCTCCTGCACTACAGCTCAGAGGCAAATGTTGTTATTTTTACTCCACTACATTTGTCTGAGCTTTAGTTACATTTCAGATCATACTTTTTCATACCTTTCCTCAACAGTAAAAAGTAAATTTAATAATTTGTTTTATGAACTGATGAACCTATTTTAGTTGAGTATATTCTTCTTTCTACCTCTTCAGCTAAATAAACTCTTTAGAAAACCTCTTGTAATACATCATCACAAAGCTGAAAACTCATGAAAAAGCCAGCGACCCCACAAACAGAATGATGATCTTATAGAATATGATGCATATCTGTCGAGTAAACTAAATCCAACAGTCTATAAAGGAGTTAAAACATCTACAGCAGTAAAACACATTAATCCAGATGGGAAACATTTGACTGATCAATGACTTTTGATGCTTAAATCAAAATTAACTGATAATCCTTTTACTTGAGTTAAAGGTTTTGAAGGCCAAACTTTTACCGTAGTGAAGTTTTTTTACAGTGTGGTAACATAACTTTTCCCGAAGTGAATGATCTGACTACCGCTGGCGACTTATACCAACATATTTCAACGGTGAATTCTATATTAAGAATTTAGAACCGGGAAACAAAAGTGAAAACGGGTGTTTACGTGGACAGACGTCTCGGTGAACGCATTCCGATGGTCAATAAAGCGGAAGATAAGATGGAGGTGTTGTAAAAGGGAAGAAAGAATAAAACTGTCCACTGTGACAATAACCCTCCACTGACACATTTTAGAGCCTGTGCTTAAAGCGGGGATTATGATTGCCAAGCGATGGTTTGCTGTGAGAAGTTTGTGAGCTTTTTTCCCTTAATGTGAGCATGTATTTGCTCATTTCACGTATTGCTTCATGAAAACATACCTTATGGATCTGATATGAATAATTTACATGACGGCGCTTCAGAACTCAACTCTAATGGTTCACTTCTAAATGGCCAGAACTCCATCGTCCTCTCAGAAACACATCTCTTTTTACAGCCACAGTATAACCATAAAACACCATCACGGCTATTTTGCAACACATTAGAGAACAATGGCACGCGGTATGCTAACACATTAGTGCCCCTTACTTACCGCCCTCATTAGATCCCACTGAAGACAAGTCCAAAACATTACAGCAGGCCACACACACACCTGCCACCATAATCAATCGCAGTGATCCGAATGTCTTATCATTACATTTATGGCATCCATGCTGAGTCGTTTGGTCTCTCTGGGTCTCTGCGAGTTTGTTGCCACATAAATGAGCCATAAAAGTGGGGTTGCTGGGGAAGATGCCTATCTTTATGCAGGTGTTATGGCTGAGGCTCTGCAAGCCGCAACTTATTGTCTGATGATGACACTTCACAGGCCCTCAGCAACAAGTAACGTTCTAGAAAAACACGAGGGCTTTTTATTTGTTCCATCTCAAAGTAATTAGAGGATGGAGAGGGTTCATCTGATGACTTGACAGAAGTGTAATTAGGCAAATGGAGCTGACAAATGGGGCTGATTTACAGAAGCAGCGTAGCTTCTGCAGTGCAGCTCACTGGCAGTCTTCAGGAAGGGAACGACCACCTTCCCTTACAAAAAGATTGATGATAGCTAAATTAAAGTTAAATTCATTTTTAGCACATGAAAAAAGAAAAGAAAGGAAACTTGAAGGCTTGAAATAATGTGATCACATCAGAGACGGTGTCCTCTGCCTTTGTAGATGAAATTAATTCGCCCGGTTCCACGCAGGAACTTTTCCAGGAACCCAGGAACCTTCTTAGGCACTCAAGAACTTGAGAAATCAGGGTCCAGAGACTCTGCTGATATTTCCTCTCGTGAGGAGATTGTGTGTCAGTCAACGGCAATATTTTCCTTCACTTTCAAATTCATTACCGTTCTAATTTACAAGGTTCTTCAGATGCGTGGATGATTATTGCTGTTATTGATTACTGATTATTTATCTAAAAAATGACAGAAAACACAAATAAAAAAAACCCAGAAAGCCCATGTTGGCTTTATCAAGTTGTTTATGTAAAATCACCAGTCCAAAGTCACAAAAACATTCAATTTACGACAACAAAAGAAAGAAAGATGAGCAAACCCTCACTTTTTAGTACAATGAATTGATCGTCAAATCTGTTGTTAATTAATTTTCTGTCAATAAACCAATTGATTAATTGTTCAGCCCTAGCATCAGTAATGATTCCTCTCTTCCCCAAGAGGATGCTTAGTATTGGGGAAGCAGCTGAGTAGGTGCACTCACTCTTGGGTTCATTCGAAGTGACGGACTCTATGAAGCTGAGCGGCGTCATGTAGAGCTGGCCCTCGTACTCCACCGAACTGAAGAGGCGGAATCTGTTTTCATAGGACGACATGTATACATCTCCATCGTCCAGACCATAGGCCCGGGCCTGAAAACACACACACACACACACACACACACATCAGGAAAAATTGTAGTCATACCAAGAGTGATAATACCGTCTGAAAGATGTTTTTTATGAAATCCATGTCAGCTTTTCTTGTCACAGAAAGCTTCGCTCACATGGAACAACAAAGAGGCCCGTGCCGTGCTTTAATTCAGTAATGGGGTGCATGCTATGTCAGCCATATTTGTCAACCCTGTGCGCCAGATAATGTCCCTACAACTGTTCAAACCCAGCCAGATCAGAAGGCTGGACTGGTGAGGACAGAGTGGATCTCTCTGTCACGTGGCTCAGTGCCAGCTCCACTGGGCACAGAGTAAAACACCCAGGGAATGTGTGCCCCCCTCTGCATAACCATTAAACCCTCTAACCACCCCCACCTCTCTTCAGATGTCAGCCCCTCCGCCAAGCCCCAGTGTCCAGTTTCCTGCGTCCCTGGATTCCTGCGGCCTGTGGAGCTGTCCGCCCTCCAACCCAACATCAGAAACAAGGAATCTTCTGGTCGAGGTGTGCAAACCAGACACGGTTTACTTGTTTGTTTACCTCCCCTGTGATCTATTACAATCCTGTCAACAAGGTCAGCGCGTGTCTGAGCTGAAGAGACTTAGATACTTGCTTGAGCGAGTATGTGGGTTATTAAGGAGCAGGCGGACAAAACAACATGAACACCTGATAGAGTGCAAAGAATTATCATAATGATGCAAAACCTGCAAGGTATAAAGTTGGAACGATTAATTAAGAAATCGATTAATCAAGTGAAAGAAAATGCATCAACGGCACATTTCACAAGAAAATGTGCTGTTGATACATTTTCAACAGCAGCTAATGGTTATTTTTATTTCTGATTAATCTGTAATATTGTTTTGATTAATTAATGTAGGTAATATTGTGCCAATGCCATTTTTTACTCTAACGTCAAACACAGAAAAGAAGCTTGAACAACTTATACGATTAATCAATTATCCCAAAAGCTGCTTGTTTGGTATATATGTGTGTGTGTGTGTGTGTGTGTGTGTGTGTGTGTGTGTGTGTGTGTGTGTGTGTGTGTGTGTGTAATTTAATATATTTGCGATGGGGCAGTGAAACAGGAGCATCTTAAATCCAGCACCAGCAACACCATCTATGGCCAAAATTGTATTGGATTACATTACAGTCAAGTGTTCTTGTTATTTTGTCCAGCCCCTAAATAAGTTAATTCATTATAATGTACACATCGCGATAAATACCTATGTTGTCTTAATTTCCTTACGGTAAAAACTAATTATGTGACATGTATTCAGAAAAAGCAGACAACACCCTCACGTATGGCTAAGCAATGAGGTCACGTGATCTGGAAACGCCTCTGATCGTGTTTTTTTTGTGCCATTTCAGCACCAAAGGTCGGGGACAGCTCCTCATGTTGACGACACATTATAGCGTTATTGTAGTTTCACGTGCACGAGGAGATCTAATCAGGTGGAAATGCAGCTGCAACAACAACACAAATGAAAATGTAAAGTGACGCGTTTGTCACGACAGAGAGCTGAGCGTCGCCGCTGACGCGTGACAGACGTCCCCCACTTTGTACCTTGTCGGTGGCGGAAACCGACGGCAGCGCCAGATGAAAGAGCCGAGCCTCGACGTGGCTCTTCAAGCCGGAGGAGCGTCTCCCGGCGAGCGAGCGGCGGTAATAGTACGCAGCTGCGGCCGCGGCGGTGACGCACGCTGCGGCCGCGGCGACCCTCCGCGCTTTGGTTTCCTTCAGCGCTCTTTCAGCGCGCGAGGAAGCCGAGCGTCGTCCCGGAGCCGCGAGCGTGCCCGCTCCTCCTGAGCTGCTGCTAGTGAGCATCGGGATAAGCCTGCGCAGGGCAGCCATGGCTGTTTACAACTGAGGTGTGTGTCGTAACTGATAACACACACACACACGCATACAACGCGAGCGCGCGCAAGCACGCACGTAAAAAAGAAGCAGTGAGCGGAAGCAAAAGCAGCTCGAGCCGGGGCTGCTTTGCTTCCGAGCTCGCGCGAGACGTGCCGTGGGTACTTCAAAGTCGCTCTGGGATTAACGGGATCGACAAAACTCGTGTTGAAACCGTGTTGTGGAAACACTCACGTGAAATGTGGAATATAAAACGTGTAAACACACAACTACGTGACACTTTAAATCAACTCACGAGACGTGAGTTGATTTAAAGTGTCACGTAGTTGTGTGTTTACACGTTTTATTTGAATTTAAAGTGATGCAGGTGCTCAGTTTAACACAACCCACCATCAACTCTCTCTCTCTCTCTCTCTCGCTCTCTCTCTCTCTCCCTCTTATTTTATGCCCCGGGAGAAGGAAAAACAAATCCCTGCCAGGGCACGTCTGGGCTGTGACAGCCCCGCCCATTACTAGTCCTGTGGTTTTGCACCTGCCTCGCCACCACCCTCTGCCACTTTGTGCGCAAAAACCCCTCCAGGAGCTGCTTTTACCTGCACTGCAGCGTTTATTCCGCACTTATAACTCTACTGGATCCTCTCGTGCCGGGGGTCCCTCTCCTCCACGGCTCCTAGCGACGCAGCACGCCGCGAACAGGTATATGTGCAACATGAGGGCTTTCTGAGCAGCAACCGCAGCTGATGAAGGCGCATCGGTGAAACAAGAAAGCAAGAAAAAAAAAGAGAGAGAGAGAAAAGGAGAGGGGAGAAATCGGCGCAGGCAGCAGCGGTGGGTGTTTCATGTCAGAAAGAAGAGGAATCCGCGTGTCCTTGCGCAACGGGTGCACGCGCTAAGTGAGCCGGACGTAAACATGCAATAAGTGACAGTGGCAACCAGGTAGTCCACTAGACGCACGAGCGCTCCCTCCGGACCTCCGCGCTGAACTTTACCCGCTGAGCTTTTGACGCGATGGCTGCTGCTGTTTTGGGGGAAGTTGGAGGCGTCATGCACGGCATCGAGGGTGTCGCGCAGGTCGGGTCCCATTTCCTCCTGACCCCGCTCGGGGACGGTCCGACGGACCTCCTGCCCGGAGACAGGCTGTCCCGCAGCACCGCGGCGGACTTAACGCACCTCCAAGGGATCCTGAGGAGGAGACAGCTGTACTGCAGGACCGGGTTTCATCTGGAGATACTTCCGGACGGCACGGTGCAGGGCACGAGGAAGGACCACAGTCGTTCTGGTAAACATATTTGACTTATAAATATAAAATATGAGGCAAAATATGGAAAGTAGCCAACTTTTATATCGTACTTTTATACAAGTGTCAAAAGAATCCGCAGCAATAAAAGAGTGAATACGAATGATATAAATAACAATATTATGATGATATTCTGTTAATTTTAAAGCATCAGACCAATTGATTGTGTCAACAGAATATAGTTTATATTTTCATTAATATTCTTTCATCTTTGTCAAAGTCTGTACTGAACCGCTGTGTTTGTCTTCTCCAGGTATTTTGGAATTCATAAGCCTCGCCGTTGGGTTGATAAGCATTAGAGGTGTGGACAGTGGACTCTATCTGGGGATGAACGACAAAGGAGAGCTGTATGGATCAGTAAGTACCAGCTTTGCTTATTCATGTCGCCCAAATGCTCATTTTTGACCCACAAGGCTTTTATTGAGTTTTCATGTTTGGAGAATTAGACTTTCAAGAAGATTCTCTTTTTTTTTAATAATGAAATGTGCCGTATGTTTGTCCTGTACGTGCATCCCAAGTCAGCACTACCTTTTAATGTCGTGCCCTTTTGCTTTTCAGGACAAGCTCACAGCCGAGTGTGTCTTCAAGGAGCAGTTTGAGGAGAACTGGTACAACACATACTCCTCCAACCTCTACAAACACGGAGACAAAGGGACGCGTTATTTTGTGGCGTTAAACAAAGACGGGACACCAAGGGACGGGACTAAATCCAGACGGCACCAGAAATTTACGCACTTCTTGCCCAGGCCTGTGGACCCCGACCGTGTGCCAGAGCTGTACAGGGATCTCCTGGGACACAGCTGAGACCTGGAGGCCCGGGTCCAGTTCAGGAATAGCTGCTGAAGCCCTTTGCAAAGGCAGGGAGCAGAGAAGAGACGAGGGACGTGGCCCGTGCCGGCTGGAGGACGGCGGCCCGACCTGCAGGGATAAAGGCACCGGGGCCTCTTGTAGGAATGCATGGGCCATCTCTCAGCAGCCAGGAAGACGGGCTAGAATGTCTGCACGCTCGGCATGAGGGGGCTGTTTGTTTCAGACGACCCTAACCTGCGTGGAATAGGAGAGGAATGGGAAACGGAGCTGAGCGATCAGGGAGCATCTCCGTTGGTCAGATGGATATCAGTCGAGTCCCTGAATCTTTACTGCTGTACTCAATGCATACTTTTAATGTGGGTATGTGTCAGAAAGCTGTTTGTTCAGAAGGTCTTTGAAGGAATTCAGTTGTTTTGGTTGTCTTACCTGTGTCCAGACCTGTTTGAAAAGATGTAACAATTTATTTATTCATTTTAGATATATTTATGTTTTATATTTATTTATTTGAGAATATATTTTTCCAGTTAGATACATGCAATATAGAAAAACCACTAGAAATTGTATCGATTATATAAAGACTGAGACACTGTACTATTATGTCTTTTACTCTGAAAGAAAAAGCTCAGCTATAGTGATAAACTGTAATATTAAACATTATGGAAACATTTGGACAATATCTGAAAAGAATGCATTTTATTGAGATATGGCTACTTTGAATCAATTTTTTTACGAATCTTTGTTATGATGGCATATTAATTCGCACCAAACTACTGTCACTTGTGTTACAGGAGGAATCTGAAGTCAACAAACTGACAACACAAACAATAAATTGCTCAAAATGTGATCAAAAATGCTTTATTTTTTGTCAGCCTATATGATCAGAGATGAAAGTATAACCAATGTTCATTTAAAGAACCCACGTTTTTACTTTTAACAGCAATTTTTTTGAAATGGTGACTTTATTGGTTGCCTTGGTCTTTTAGAGTTTAAACATATAAACCCGCTTACGAGACCAATGTTGTCTTTCTTTATGGACACCATTATGCCGAGAGAGGGGTCGTAGAATTGATGCGCGCATAAAACTTCAAAGCGTCCGTCCAGAATCCTCTGGATGTTAGAGGCCATGCAACAACACGATCACGGCCAAATAAAATCTGACCTTTAGCTCGGGCCCGGCAACTTTGTGTGGAGCGATAAGGTTTATGTGACCTCTGCTGACAGTTTGAGGATGACAGACTTGTTTAAATGTCTTATCAAACCAGACTTTAATGTATTCTTCTCATGCTTTCAGACAGCCTCTCTTTCTTTCTGTTACAGATTTAAGATTGTCTTACTGTCCCAACAACAGAAGAGCAACAAAAGTATGTTGTAGTTGGAAGTGAAGAGAGGCGAGGCAGCTGAATTATCTTTTTTTTTGAAAAAGCCACTGTTGCATATCTGTTTCCTCCGTGGCTGGGGGGGAGGTCTGTGTCGAAGCATGAAAGCTGGGCTGTGATCTCAGCGTGTGTGTGATGGCGAGCCAGTGGGGGTGTCTCCATGCAGGGAGCCAACTCTCTCCTGTCTGCAGTGTGATACTGTGGGACTTTCCCACCTGCACGCCTTGAACATCAACGCGCTTCTGTCGTCGATTAATGACAGCACCCCCGGAGTGTATTATAAGCTGCGTGCCTCCTCCTCCTCCTTCACCGGGTGAACACACGCAAGCATGAAAGAGTCGGGTGCCTGTTTCTGGAAAGATGCTGTCAATCGCTCGTCTTTCTGTAGCTTCCTAGAAAAGATAACAAGCGTGAAAATGATGCTTCATTCCTGTGCTCCATCCCGTCCTGCCGAGCTAAAGAGCGTGTTGCTGCAGTGTGTGTCCATGACTTTGAGCGGCAGCTTTGTTTCTCATTTGCAAAGACCTGCAGAAAAGCAGGCCTTGTTCAAATCTAACAGCGTGACCCCCCTTGACATTTTGAAGGTCATCCCCCTAAAACACGCTGGAAATCCTGACTTGTGATACCTGACGCCCAGAAGTGCTCCTTGGCGCTTGTTTAACCAACGTTTCTTTGGAGTCTTCCTGGCCCTCAGACAGATGCTTTTGCCCCCCTCCTCCAGGTGGTCCGCGGCTACTCTCTGAAAACACTTAAACCCTCATCCGCACTCTGGAGGGCCGACTCCCACGCTTAACGGACGCTCGCTGACTTTCATCACCTCCTCAGCGACGGCCTTAAAGGGCTCTCGAGGAAACCCAATCAATTGTGTGGGTGTGTGTGTGTGTGTGTGTGTGTGTGTGTGTGTGTGTGTATGTGTGTGTGTGTTTATGGCATGGATCCACGGGCAGGTGTGGACGTCAGTGATCTTCTGTGTGTCTTTCCTCGCAGTCCAGTCAGACAGCGCAGGTGTTCCCTCAGCACTCAAGCTCCCACACTCTGATCTCAGGCCTGCTGTGTGTCAGCTGGGATATGACTTAGCAGGAGGAGAAGGAGGAGGAGGGTGGAAATATAGCCGGCTTTGTTGTCTGCCCCCAATTATCAGAGAGCATAATTTCTATATTTAGAAGGCTGCGTTGGGGAAGACAGGGGAGTTGCCGAGAAGCTCACCTGTTGCTCCAAAGCCAAGGCCACTTCTAAGGGTGTGTTTGCGTAGGATGGTTGTCTGCAGCTTTGTGTCATTTGAATCCTGCAACTATTGATTTCAGGCTCTTTGTTGTTTGTTTATTCCTTAGTAAATTGCTGTGCGCACAAATTATGAGCTGCATGTGTGTTTATAGGGATTACAGCAGAAGTGTAAGTATAGCGTTATCCACTTGATACTTTTGGGCTTCCATCCGAGTCCAGAGAGAGGCCTTCTGGTCCAATCTACAGCCAGGAGTCCCAAATACCAGTCAAGCAAAAAGTAAATCATCTTCCACACTCGCCGGTCGAGCTCGATCCTTTTTAGTGTCAAAGCTGAGAGGATTTTGAGGTCGGCAATTAGAGCGGCATACCTGATTTACTGACACTCTGCATCGCGAGCTGTCAGCTGCAGTGGAAAATATGCTCCTCTGTTTGCGTCACCATGGAGACGTGAGGAGAAAACAACGATGTTGAGGTGTCGTGGGGAACAAAAAGAAAAGAAGAAGAAGCTGGTGCCACTGTCATTTCTGCAGAGTTTAGTCTCTTAGTTTTAACGAGGCACATAGTGAACAACTCCTGGAGCGTTGACCAGAAACGGACTGACATCTTGTTTTGACCACACAACATCTGGAGGAAGCATCTAACTGAGCGCAGAGCGAGAGACGGGAGGCAAGTGGTCCATGACTGAAGTTATAGAAGTCACACTGTGATATACCACATAACAGGTTTCTTCAAATTGAGTATTTGATATCCTCTGACAGTAAAGCTCTGGTCGATAAAGCATGAAAACATTTGAATTCTATCTTCTTATCTATCAATTTATTAAAATATTAATCACAGGAAGTGTGTTAGGTCACAACAATATTGAAAAAGCTTATATTTGTGCATATACGCTACTTAAATAGCACTTTAGAAGTGTTACACTTAACATTTTCCTTTTTGTGCTCCTTTATTTCAGAAAGAAGTACAGTCCCTCGTTACTTTAAAGTTCAATAATTTAGTGATAAATGTGCTTAGCGCCACCAAAGACGATCATGATTGGTTCAACTAAATAAAAAGAAGCCAGAGTGTTTTTCCCCTTTAGCAGGATGATAATGTGTGGACCCTTTTGGTCTTTCTTTAGCGCTGACACAGCGCTCTGGCTGTGCGAGACTACATTTCACGTCGTCATTTGATCCATTGTTAATATTATACTGTATATATGAAAAGCCCCTCTTGTATAATTCATATTTTTATTTTACTACATGTTTCGGAGAATACAAATGTTCAAACTTGAATGCTGGAGGTTTTGTTTTTGTTTTTTTACCACTGATGAAGGGAATCCAAGTAAATACATACCAAGAAGAAATAATCATTTTCTGCATTGCAAAAAAACATTTATCTCAGAAAAAAAGGAGCCCAACACATTATTTTAGGAAGTCGTCTAATTCCCCCTCAGCACCTCACATCTGCTGACCAAACCAATGTGTGAGTCCCTCCTTCCTCTGGCCCATGTGTCCACATTACAGAGTCACAAATTAGGTCTTGACATTTGGGCGCTATAATTGCCCCCTGAAAAGCATGAGGCATCAATTAGGCTCTCAGCGCCATGACAGGTTATCCCTACAGGACATAAACGCCCTGCTGCTGCTCGGCGGACACAAACAACACACACACAAATCTCTTCTTTTTTGTTTCGTTCACTGCTTATATTTGTGTAGTAATCAAGCCAAGAAAGGCCATAAAATCAGGCCAAATGTTCTATAAATAGTTTGATATTCTCACACGCTTGAGGAGTGGCAGAAGGTCTCTAATCACAGCATAGATCCCTTTGATTTCCCGACTCTGGTGCCGCCTGACAGTTTCTGCTCCCACAGGGCGTGGAGATCTTTAGGGTCAGAAAAAAGGTCAATTGGTTCATTTCCATAGCTTCTACTTTAAACATTCTTGTAGGCTTTGGAAGCAATTTAATCAGCAGTGAAAACACTGGTTAGCGGCGTGGAATTACCAGCCGTCGTTAACGATGCAGCATACTCATAAACAAGATTGATGTATCACACAGGGAAGTGCAACACAAACTGTGTGCAGCTAGACAATATTTTGACGTATGAGATGAAGGTTTTTCAGGGCTGAAAGGTATTACTAACACTTAATCAATATAATAATTGCTGGTGCGTAAATGAAAAGGGGAAAAGAAGCTGAAAACATTATTTTGGGGAGATGACAGATGTATTGTCACAGTAAAGATTTGATTAAATTATTTTCTTGAGAAGGAACCAGTTAGCTCCTGCCCAGCCACTAAATATCAAAAGAGACAAAAGTCTGTTGCAGCAGACAATTAATGAAAGACGTGCTGCCACTAGAAAAGTAACACTAACATGAATGCAACTCTGCAGCCCGCCTTTAGCCATAAAATATAATGTAAATAACAACAAACGATTTGAATGACACTGATTCATGTCAATAAATGATGCAAAAAGAAAAAGAAAGAGAAGCTGTAGTATATTTTACATGAATGATAAAATATTCTCTCTATTAAGGAGTTGTTCTAAAAGAATTAGGCAAGAAAAACAAGCCTTCCTTTCTTCATCAACAGATTACCTCACTGTGTGAAGTCATTGTGTCCTGATAGATCATACCGAGTGTAATTGTCTATGTTGGCCTTGAGAGCTGCAGGCAGCCAAAGTAAGGAGTCCAGCGGTGTGTAATGCTGGAGCTGGTGGAAGAGCCTCAAAGAGGAAGACTGTACTCTCACTGCCTACCGGAGAAAGTGGAAATGTGCTTTGTTGCCCCTCAGTCAGGCGGAAAATTGCCAACCCATTTGTCATTGTGTGCCAAGATGCAGAGGTCAGTCAATGGAATCCTTCATGACAAGCGTACGGAATCGAATGTTTTTCCACGGCCTCACCCTTTCACACCTGCACCTCCAGGTAAAATAACAAAACAAGGGGAGAAGGAGAGAAAAGAGGGCTTAGAGCGAGCAACTTAAAGACATGGGAGGGAAAAACGATACGCGAGAAGAATTTACCGTGAAACCTTGCACATCTATTGCCCATTTCATCTTATTCTAGCCCAATATACGTTCAGCTCACAGTGGCAGATGAAATGCCAGGTTTTGGCCAACATCCAAAAACCTGCAGAATACCACTAATTATTCCTGGCTGTGACCACAGAACATTCTTAAAGGCTCGAAAGGATGTTGTTTGTTATCCTCTCATTCAAAACAGCAACTGCTTGATCTAAGGTAATAACAGAAACACTTAGGACATTTTTTCCACGGCTTGATTGACAGCGTAATCCTGGCTGCAGCGGGATGCCAGAAGTGATTCGGCTTTCAAATCAGTCGCTCATTTAAATAGTGTGAGTGCGTCTCAGTGTGTGCACTGTACCAAACAAATGATGGAGTAATGTCTGCAGGAGATCAATAGAGATCAATATCTAAGACAAATGGGCCTTGTTTTAATTATTTTTCTGCTTGAGAGCAGCTTAATGTGAGACGAGGCTGCAGTCAAACCAATAACGTGTTATGCTGAAATGTAAATGCAATTTGGTTGAGATGTAATTTTGTTGTTTGATAGATTACTGCAGCAATTTCATTGTATGGTAAGGGTAAATATGATTATTCGGTTAAAGCAAGACTATGTCACTTTCTTTGCAGAACAGCGCCTACTGTGGCCAGAAGTGGGGATTACAGGATAATGGAACATTGTATTTCCCTTCATTTCAAGTCGACAGGGTACTTTCATTATTCAGCAACTTGACTGAGAGCTAAATTAATGGGACCACAACATGGAGGTACTATTAATGTGTGTCGGTATGAATCCCAATGCATTTCTTGGAAAGATCTGTCCTGCCTAGCTGGGTGAGGCAGAGGAGATTGGTTACGGTTGGGTCGTTGACCTTGAGTAGTTAGGGTCTGGATAGCGTGTTTGACAAAGCATATAGACTTGAACAAACCGGGCTGGCATGAATGTCTGGAAAATTCCAGGGCTTGAATGCTACGCAGGGCCTCATGCCAAGAAAAGCAGTGAGATTCACAATAACTCTGTTAGTGCTGTGTAAGGTGCAGCAAATTAGTTTTACTGTCAATTTATCTCAGTGACCAACTGCTCAATTTTTTAAAATAATGTCACAAAAGGTAATTTGCATCCACATACCACCGTCATTTTACCAATCTAATACTATTTTTTTGTCTTTATTGTGCACAATTCCAAATTCAGAGTGTATGATTGAGGGGTTGCCTCCACACAGCTCTCAACATGGCGACCGATGAGCCAGTGAACGGTGCTTAAAGCACAAACAGTGCAAACAACGACAACAGGGCTGACAGAGCTAACAGTGTGGGGGGTCACCGTACGGTAGGCGTTATGCTATGCTGACGTTATCAGCTATACGGGGCGACTTTGGCTTAGTGGTGAGCAGGGTTGTCCTTCAATCGGCGGTTCGATCCCCTACTCCGCTAGCCCATGTCAATGTGTCCTTGAGCAAGACACTTAACCCTAAAATTGCTCCTGTAGTTGCGCCTACGGTGTATGAATGGCTGATAATCTGATGTGGCACCTTGCATGGTAGCTCCTCTCATCAGTGTGTGAATGGGTGAATGATGTCATGTAGTGCTAAAGCGCTTTGAGTGGTCGGAAGACTAGAAAAACGCTGTACAAGTACGGGTCCATTTACCATTTATACGAGTGCAGTGCTGTGGGGATTGACTAGTCAGGGGCAGTCAACCAACCATACTAATTTTTCTTTCTGCTAAGTCTCGTAATTGTGAACAGGACATCTCTTTGACAGAGTTTGAACAGGGCTTTACCATACAGTACAGTAATCTGTGACTCCTACATAGCTACATTGTATTAATCACAGGGCTAAACATGAACAAGCCCCGGCGAGTCAAGAGGCACAAGTGATCCAAGAGTGCCGCTTGAGTCCCAGTTGTTTTGGAGAACAGAGACAACCACTTCAAAGGAATCAACTTGACTTAATATGTAATATGTTATGCTCAAATCTCTGCATTCCAACCGTAATCACTAATACATTATGTAATGTGCAAAAGGTGGAAAGTGGATTCACTTTCCACAACCATCATCATGGTTTTAACCTTGTAAAAAAGACTTTAATCAAATAAAATGAGACGCTGTGATTGACTTTTCGGTGAATGAGCTCACGGCTGTGGCTGCTCTCGCTGTGATCTCTGGGAGTGTTAGCGGCGCAAAATGTTGTGGGGAACTTCAAACAGGCGTTGCTCCAGAGCTCAGATCCTCCTCCACAATAATAACCTTGAGTGCTTCTGGAAAAAGGAAATCCCCTGGCCAGGAAAGACACATCACTCCACTACAGAGGCACAAAACCAGATAGCACAAACAGAGTCTATAGAGGACGTCTTATAGATCCATCCACCTCAATCAAAATCACTCCAAACGGCATGTTGTGACTGCTGATTTCCCCGAGATAGTCACAGATTCAGAGGTTAATCAGAGGTAAAACCAGAGCAAAAAGCTACACCCTTCAAAAGAAACTCTTTTTATTAGTGTTGATTCATATAAGCATACAAAGCCGTTCTTATAATGTAGTCAACGCAGTTTTAGGCCGCGTTTAAGGATATTATCATTTTGTCACAGTGTTTGAGTAAATACAAGCGCATAGTTGAGAGCTACTTTGGTCCCAAATGCAAAGAAATTTAAGAAGTAATGAAGAAAAAGAGTCAACAGTCATGCTAGCCGCTCTGAGGTTATAGAGGCACAGCAGTGCTCTGAGCTACATGCTAAGCTCAGCGTGCATGCTAAGCTCAGCGTGCATGCTAAGCTCAGCGTGCATGCTAACGTTGACCCTGTTCACTGTCTTAGTGTAGTGTTTTAGCATGCTAACTGTTGCTAATTAGCGCTTCACACAAACTACAGTCGACACTGATGGGAATGTCATTATTTTTGGAGGTGTTTGGTCATAAAGTAGTGGTCAAATTAAAATTTTGACCCGATGGAAGTGCTAAATGAGACGCTCACCAAAGGGATTATGAAAAAGGGATTTTTTGCATAGCAATCCGTCAGTTATGAAAAGTTGACCAGATATTTCCGTCTGAACAAAACTGCCCAGACATTGCCATATGGCGTGTCGCTAGCTGGCAACAAATCTGATCGTTTTTTGTATTGAATAACTCAAGTATTATTTTGAGAGAGAAAGTTAATTGAATGTCTCACCACAATTCAGGAAAAATCTGCAAGTGTAAGAGTCTATGAAAGTTGTTTTGATAGAAGAAGTTAAGCGTCCGCTAGCTTAGCCTCCTGAGAGGAGTCTTAATGCTGATATGCTGTAGCGTAGTCCACATAAGGGCAAAAGTGATCCTTGAGAATATGTGGGAAATCTTCACAGTCCAGTGATTGGTATAACAAGAATACATAGATTAGCAGTCTTTGGACACGGGGGGGATTTGGAAGATACTCTGGCCTTGTCCTCCCCTTCCTCCTGCTCAGCAGGCATGCATACCTCTCCACGTCCCAGTAACTAATCATCATACAGATCTGGACAAGAATAGAGTAGCTGAACACACAGGAAATATCATATTCAAGCTGTCTAGAGTTTCACCTGTGCGTCCCAAGTTCATTTCCCATGCCTCGACCAAGAAGATGTCAGTAGTGTCTGCTTCAGTGGGCAGAAATTACACTTCAAAGCCTCGAGACCCGGCAGAATAGTTTAGGGAGTCGTTCAAATGTTCTAGTGTTTGAGTGAAGGGCCATTTATATTTCCACAATAATGTTTGCTTTCCTTCTGTCTGGTTGGCTCTGCTCCTTCACTAACCCAGGTGTGTGTGTGTTTTTTTTTATTGAATTCAAACTTATCTGTGAGGTGATCACAACCCTGTTGCCAACTAGCTAGGTCAGGTCCCCGTGTTATGAAACCAGAAACGTTTGTTGGGACAAAGAAACACATGGCACGATTTGATTGTGAAAAGGAGAGAGAAGTTTAGGATTCAGAAGTCAAATATGCATCAAATATTTTACTCCGTCTTGGCTCATGCGGCCCGAACAGACAGCAAACACAGTCAGCTTACCTGCGTGGTTGAAAAATGAATCGACGTTACCTTTTAAGAGAAGTAAGCTGGGACAAGCTTCTCTCATATGGTTGACAGCCTCCTGCTCGGGAGGATCAAAGTGCCTCTCTGTGCACATTAGGAAAATACAGGGGACTCATTTCAAGCGCTCAAAGTGCCACATCGATGCTTAGCCACACATTCCCCCTGTCAGAGGCAAACAAAGACGGTTTTCTGGGAGGAGAAAGGCATGCCGTTTCCTCAACATGCCTCACCTGTGGTGACCAATCACAATAGCAGTTACAATCCCGAGCCCTGAAGGAAGATAGGTGAGGGTTTATGTTGTCATTGGTGGATGTTCTACAATCGGGTGTAATACATCTCGCTGTTAATGTTTATTTTCACAGGGACCACCTCATTCCTTTGGTCTGACCCAGAAGGATGCAGAGTGTAATCATAACAGCATTGATAGGAGCGAGTTTAGATGTCTGCAGAGCGGCAGACGTTACACATTCATGCAGCTTCTGCTGTGTCAACAAGCAAGCCGTCATCCCGAGAACTGGAAATGTTATCGCGATTGTAAGCATGCACGTGCATTTATTAAAGTAAAGCACAAGCCGTGCAGACGCTGGAGTTCTTACTTTGTCGTTGGAGCGGTTTATTTTCATAGTGACGTTTATAACTTTGTGGAATAGAGGTTGCTTTTATTGATAGTGAAGGTGCAGCCAAAGGGGAACTTTTGTGCCAGCGCCCTCGGACAGTGAGCGGTGGCTGCACTGAGAGGTGAATAATGTGTTCTTTTATCCGTGATGGTTGGTACACCTGAACAGAAATATGTAGAAGGGTCAGTAAAGCCAAATTACGATAATAAAAAAAAGAGAAATGCTCACATACCTCTTGTTGTATCGAGCCATGCAGATGTTTTCAAATGCTTAACTAAAGTAGCACTACCGCAGTGCTTAGGTTGTCCATTACAAGCTAATATGTTTAAATATTTGGCCGCAATGTATTCATTGTGCAGGAATGGCCCCTTGATGAGTTCTATAACAATGCATCATGTTTGGATGTAAAATCTTGACTCACAAGTAACCCGTGATGTATGAGTGGATGAAAAAGTGTAAATTTGATTTCCAAATTAGAGTAGAAGTATAAAGTAGTAGTACCTCAAAATGTATCTTTTTTTATTTTATTTTTTTTTGGCCACTTTGGGCCACTTTTGGGCCGCGCAACGTGGTATAAACATGCAAACCGTTTACGTTTTACGCAGCTGACACGAGCGACATTGGAGTGTATTTTTTGTTCACCGGCTAGTCGCTAACTCAGTCTGTCTGTGGTTTTGGTGCTTTCTGAGGTGGTTTCTGAGGTTCCCTAGAATTGTTTGTGGGTTCATCACTTTTACCTCACACATAGTCACTTGATCCACTGTTGACATAACAGTATTGAGTAGTGCGACATCATTGGCCCAGGTTGTGAGATATTAATGTCTGAGATGTCTGTCTCCTCCACATTACACTACAGGTGAGTATAGAGTTTATTTAAGGTGCTCACAGCTGTGTGTTATTTCAGAAACAATGCCCCAGATACTTTGAAATATCTATTTTGTGCAAAGTAGTTTCAATGAAAACTGTTGACAGTGTGATCTGCTTTAATGCTGGAAGCACCACAAGCAAAATGTTGTTCACTTCCATTATCAGGGAGGTTGCATAATCCCAGAGACAGGTGCTCTCTGGATCACTAGAAGTAAGACTTATAAGCTATAAGACTAAAGATTGATTTATCAAAAGCAACCGCAGCATTCATGTTAAAAATAACACAAAACGAGACAGTGAAGCCATGAACAGATAAAGTTAGATGAGCCAACTTTGAAGAAATGCTGTTGTAAGGGTGAAGATGGAGAGTCTAAATCAGCTGCAGCTCAGGACCTCACTGCAACTCACAAATCACAGCCTGGGAGGCTGGCACAACAACTCAGGGCCTCCAGGAATCAGCTGAAATCAGATCGATAATAAAACACTACTGACATCCTCAAGCTATGAGCTGTCAAGGAGACCATTAATGGAGAATATAGACCAGTACACAGTTATGATCGGTACGACAACCCAAGAGCCAGTGAGGTAGATCATTTAAAGCCTAGTTTATGGTTCTCCGTCACGTCGACGTGACGACGTGACGCCGTCGTTGAGCATTCGAAGTTCTGCGTCGAGGGACCGCGTTGCGCTGCAATTAACCGCCATGCCACCAGGGGGGTGTGCCTGTGTGGCTGTGTGGTTACAGGGGTTATAGCCGAATTCCGGTCACAGTAAACAATGGCGACCAAGTTGGAGCGGCTGCATTAATGTTGGAGCTCATCAATATTGAAGAGCAAATGCTTATATTGCAAATGTTGAAGCGCAGGCGACAGAGAAGACGTTTGCGGAGGTGGTCTGTACGACCACTAAACCGGTCGAGGCTGGGAAAAAGCAACTGCCGGGAATTACATTCTGAGCGGACCAATCACAGCGCTTGCGGTCCACGTCAACGCGACGCGTAGTTAGGATTTTTTGGAGGTGCGCGTCAGGCTACGGCGTAGGGGTCGACGGCGTAGCTATGGCGTAGGTACGCCGTCGACCTGACGGAGAACCATAAACTAGGCTTAAGGGAGCAGACGTCTGCACAGCCTTTTTGAAATCTATTTTACGTCTTAAAAGCAGTAAGTATTGTCTGTTATCTGCCTCATGAAGGCTTCGCCCTGCTGTGATGTTGTAGGGAAGAGAAGAAGAGAAGAAAAAAAGCTGATGACAGGGTACTTTCATGTTACTTATCGTGGCAGCCTATCTGGACGATCTAGATGGGCCAGACAAAGTACCACCAGGTCCCGTAGCTCTGAGCAGAATCTCTTCTGTTTCATCACATCTCCCCGCCTTTAGTCCTCGGGGAGATGGGAGGTTGGTGGTCCACGCATTTAGACCACAGTGAAAACAGAGGAGGGAGTCTGAAGGAAAGATAAGTCTCGTCTTATTCAAGAGGAGGCATCTATGTTTTATGAAGGACGTACAAATATGGAGCTGGATGAAACGAGAGAGAAGAAAAGCTCTGATAAACTGCACACACATCGTCTCACGCAACACTTCTCAGGAGGAGATAGCGTGCTCATCTCTTAAATGCGCTTAAAGCTGGAAGAGGGTGCATTTGAGGAAACAAGCCCACACGCTGTTGCATTTTCTGGTGTGCGTTCCTGCATAAGAAATGAAAAACAACAATAACACAAACACGTTACCACTAAAAAAAAGGAGGAAAAAAACATTTCAAACACACACCAACATTTGAGCAGTCGACGCATTACTGGCAAATCGCTGACGCGGAACAAACTGAAGCCTCTCTCTGTCTGCACAGCCAGTTTGTCAGCATGTGCTGTGACGGTGTTTCCAGACCTCACTAGATACGTATCAGCCACAGTTAGGGAAACATCACCGTGAGAGAGAATAGAACATGGAGGCAGTATGACTGATAAAGACAAACCTGCAAATCCTCACCTCTCAAAAATATATTTGTTATCCACATCTGCTGTGCAACCTTTTACATTACATTTCATTTTCATCACTTTTCTGTGATGTAGTATGAAGAAGAAACAAGACTTGCTCACAGAGACCAGGCTAAAACGCTGATGTGGAAGAGAGATTCTGCAACGTCGTTTCTAGATGTCAATGTTCATGATTTGTAGTCAATTGAAGCAATAAAGTCCTCAGTGCGTGCTATATGGACGGAGAAAGCTGAGTTTTCTCCCAGGATGCTTTGTGTGCCCGGAGGGTCCATATCTCCTTGCATGCTCACGCAGCCGCATCCTCACACCTCCTCCTCTGCATTTCATCGGCTTTTTATTCCAGCTTGAATGAATACGGCTGAATATCCAAGTCAACCGCAAAATGTATTTCAATAACATCACCTGCACTCATTTTTTCTGTTTTAAACGTAGTTTGCAGTGCAAGCAAAGAGTACAAGGAAGTTCTGTTTGAGTGCATTTTACCATATCCACCTGCTTAGTTTAGTGTGCTGATGTTCAGAGGAAGTCCTTCTGGTCAGTCTCACTGTGCCACCACTGAACCCTTCACAGTGAAAGCTCCAGCACACAGAAAGAAGAGTGCAGGTATTTGGCAGTGATGGTATGTAATTTCCTATTTTATTGTAGCGCTTGTTCAGTGCTTGTTCCTGCATGGAGCCGCAACGGGAAACCCCAACTTCCCAAGACAGAGCACACTGCTCCTCTGCACCAGCGCTGCCAGGTGTCAGCTTGTGACTCCTTAATAAAAAAGTACATTTTCCATGCTCGTAATGTGCAAGTGAGAAGTCTATAAATATTTTGAATGCTGGCTTGATTTGTTTGTTCCTACTTATTCTATTCTAGAAGAACACACGTTTCTGATTATAGATTTGTCCTGTGGTGGTAAATTTAGAACCATTTGGGAAATGTGCATCAAGGTACCTGTTATTTTTTTCATCCCATCTTTTATCTCCACTTCACTGTTAAATATGGCACAACTAGTGTAAATTAAACCATAACACAAATCAAACAAAACTGCAAATGAGACTAATTTTAGACCTTTCTTAAGTGTGCTCTACATTGTGTAAAACCTTGGCTTCAGACGCTGCGGTCCCCGGAGGAATTCTTACATGGAGATAAGTACAGACTGCTCTATTCGTCAGTGCAGGGGGCCCCTTAAGGGCCCGGAGAATCTGATGTCCACACACTCTCTTCCCTGCACTCTGACATTTTCTCAGCAGTATGAGGTTACATACGAGGAAAAGAAAAAAACATCTTCATCATCTAGCCTCCTTTTGGCGAACAAAACGTCCTCCCCACTCCTGTTTCTGGTGACACCAGGACAAAATGTCAAAAGTTCCCAAAAGGTTGCCGGCAAAGCAAAGTGTTCTCTAAATGAGAATGGACAGGGGCTAGTATTTTTAGATGACCTATGTATCAGTTGCTATTTATATCTGCAGCTTCTGTTTGGTACCTTGACCTGTGACCTGTGAAGTTCTTACCGAATTTTAGAAAGGGGCAAAGAGCATAAAGTGTACTGAAGTACATCCCCGGGATTACAAGCGTTCCAGGATGAGAGTTTGTAACCTGCGGTAGCTGCAGGCTAGCAGGGTCACAGCCCACCCAAGGGGGAGGGAAGACAGGGTCACAAAGGCTGAGGAGGATGCATGTTCCCAGACACAAGGTAGACAGCTCCAGAGCCCAAACACAAAACACAGGAAGGCTCTGGCAGACAAGCAGGCAAGGCTTGATTCTTGATACTTTTCGGTAAAACCCCAAATTAACAAATTGGCAAAAAATGTGGCAACGCAGTGAAACCAATACCGACCCGATTTCAGGTGAGATCACGCTCACAATTAATTGCCCTTTGAATCTAAAGATATCTCTAAGCAGTGCAGGAAAGATTACAATTTGGACCGCGCAAGCAAAGTGGATGACAATACACTCTTGCATACTTGATTGCAGCGGGGTCCCTCAGGAAGAAAGGGTTATACAATCTCTGAAAAGGCGGCCATTGTTCATCATCTCCAGCGAAATTACTTTGTAAAATTGAGAGGAAGAAAGGCAAACCACTGGACCAATGTGATAGCAGCCCATGAAAGTGGAGAGCACTGATGCATGAGTGAAAAGCGCCTTATGTCAAATATAATTGTCCTGCCCTGAAAAGCAAGCTAGCGATGTCTGATTTGATTCCCTCCTGTTTGGCTCAAGTTACTTCCTGTCTGCTTTAAGCATGTTTGTCGAGACAATCAATCTCCTGGAGAGATTTTGGGATGTTCCGATGTCTTTGTCCACAAAAGAGTTGCATTTAATGACTTCTCATTTCCTGTTCTTTTTGTCTTTGTTTGAACTCAAATGTATTTTTTAAAGTCACTGAAACACTAAAAAAGTTAGATTTTTGGTGAAATGCACTTATTCACTCTCTTTAGAGATTTACGCGGGAAGATCAATACCACTCTCATATTTACAGTAAATATACCATCAGCCGGTGGAAACAGCTAGCCTGGCTCATTCTGAAGGTATCAAATCGGTCTACCAGCATCTCTAAAGCTCACTAATCAAACCATTAGATCTTGATTGTATAATATCTACAAAAATGAAGTGTACATACTGTGGCTTTATTGGGTTATTGCAGGGATATTAGCTGTGCGCAGTTATTTCCTGAAAACTTATGTTAATTTATATTTCAAGCTAAACAAATATTAAATTATGTTTTACTGTAATCAGTGAATTGCAGCAATTAACTCAAATATTTTGGAAACAAGTAAGGTTGCCAACAGTGTACGGGACATCCCGTACACTGGGCTTAGTTGGTTTGTCCCACTTGGACCTCCCATGTCCCATATTGGCTATCGCTCTGATCACCTGCCGGCATTCTAGGTCATCTGATACGTCAGCAGTAGCAGATCATGTGCTGATCCGCCACTAGTGAGATCACCTCACCACTTATGCGCATCAGTTGTAGGTATTGCTTAAATTCCTGCAAAATGACATAAAGTTTTCGTAAGGACCTCTCTCTGGTTGTGCAAAAGGTCAAAGGACTCAAGAGTAGCACAAAAAAAAAACATGGAAAAAGTTAACTTGGTAAATCAGGCCCCTCTTCACCTCTTTTGCATTTGAACAAATCGGACATTACTAAATTGGAATTTCTTTGATCATTTATTTTGAGGTTTACATAGTGATGCAGTTTCAGTGAAGGACTCAAAATATTAAGTGTAAGTACAAAAGTATGCTAGCCGTACTAGCAGCTCTGTGAGCCTGTACTTAGCACAGTGGTGCTTTGCGCTAAATGCTGTTGTCAGTATGCTAACATGTTGATGTTTAGCATAATGTTGACCGTGTTCACACCTTAGCTCGTTAGCATGTGAGCATGTTAACATGTGCTAATTAGCACCAAACGCAAAGTACAGCTGGGGCTGATGGGAATTCATTCATTTTGCAAGTGTTGGACATTTTGAGCTAATGATGGCTGTAGATGAAAGGTCAGTGGATCCTATGGTCAGTGGGATTCATCCCCTGGGGAACACAAATGTCTGTACAAAATGTAATGGCAATCTCTCCAATAGTTTTTGAGATATTTATGGACAGAAGTGGTGCAATCTGAGTAGCCATGGTGCTAGCATAGCTGAAAACATGTATTAACTAGTGCTATACAACATAATACATCCATTCTCTCCCTGAAATGAATTGTCATACAACATTGGAACCTTGTGCCCAAAGTAAGATTCAAACAAATCAATGTTTTGGGGGGTTTAACATTTACTATCCTCCATGACCAAAAAAAGTCAAGATGGAGGCGACGGGTGTCCTTTGTGCACACTTGCCATTCTCCATCCTGCTACTGTCTGCTGTCCAGAGTTGTTGGCTCCGTGGTGAGATGTCTGCAGTGGCCCTTCTCCTGGCTTTTCTTCTGCCCGTTGCTGCTGGCTTGGAAGCATGTCCAGCTGTCCCATCATTCTGTCAGCGCCGCTGTCTCCCTCAGCCCCAGATTAAAAACGGCAAAGGGGCCGCCAGGAAAAGTGGCTCGCCCCGTCTCTCAGGACTTATGTCAAAAATGTTTCAGTCCTCAGGTAATTTGCTACAGTCTGGGATCCTTTCACTATTACTTCAAAGAGCCTCGCAAAGAGAGGGAAAGAGAGAGAAATGAAAGGGAGGAAAAATTATATTTAGTTGTGGGTAGTGACAGATCTACATTCTTGAGTATTGACATGCGATCTGAGTGAGGAGTCTTCCTTTAGGGATGCTGACTGAGTCTGCAGCCGTCCTTAAATCTAAGCACTGTGTCCATGGACGGTCCAAAATCAAGCTGACTCAACTGCTAAACGAATTCACAGTCATTTCATTCGACAGTATATTAGACATAGACGGTTTGGATAAAAAACATTTAACAGTTTATCATCTGGGTATTCACATTTGACACATTACATGCTACTCATAATGTTATTCATGCTTTTTACATCTACTGCTGCACATTAGTTTAAATCCTTTCTTTTCCTTCACTAATATAAGGCGTCACACTGAATGTGAACAATTTTCCTTAAATTGTAATCGAAGCCAAGGCCTTGTGTGTCTGAATTAGTCTGAAATGGTCTTGGATCTGTACACTTATGTAAATGTTGGCAAGGGAAGTTAGTTCTGCCCTCTGTGTAAGATAACCCTATGCTATTAAATACTTAAATACAAACTGGTTAGGACCTGTGGAATGAGGAAAGGAGACCGGAAATGTCAGTTAAATTTAACTTGGACAATCTCACAGGAAATGTAAATGTATTAGGGTAGATTGTCATGGTAAAAATAACTACTAAATCAAGGTACAGCAGAAGTATTTAGTTTAAGTGAATCAAGAATCAGACATGAGGTGAGAGATCTGAAGAGCATCTGGCACTCTTGCTGTTTGTGTGCATGCTTTTAAGGTGCACAGGTTTTTTTTATTTTTTAAATTGCACTTACACAAAGAGATTCTCCGCAGGCCTTGACAAACCCGTGACATCTTTCCAGCACAACATCTCGAGCTTTCTCTAATGCAGGAATGCATGGGTGCATTGACGGCAAACAAAAACAGTGATTAAAGAGGGTAACAGGATCAGCTCTAATCAGCGTGTCCCGAGAAAACAAGGAGTTTTCAACCATTGTCAGGTCACTCCAAGGGGTGATCTCTTAACCTATTAATTATGTGCCGCGGCAATCGTCCTCCCCGGCGTGAGCGGCCTTCTCTGCTCTCATGTGTCTGTGCAGCAGAATGATCAAAACACACAGAGACAGTGTGGTGAATCAAGCTCCCAGTGATGGGCTCGCCCTCTCATTTTTCTGACAAAGAACAATGGCCACCTCATAACTAATGGCATAGAGAGAGATTCTTCAGTGCACAGTGGAATAAAGAGGGGGGAAAAGATAACTATTATCCAAAGACATGTTCTATCCTGTGATGAATCCTGTTAACTAAAGCCAACCTGTCGGTGCCTCCCTGCTGGAAATGTTCACAGCGTGTATTAAAGATTTGATCCTCAGATAAAGATTGGATTGAGCATTGACGGACAGAAGAAAGAAGAATGATGATCTGACATTTTGGGCTTATCACTGATGGAATGGCTCCATAACATCCTCTATTTAGCCCAAATGACAATGATGCTGCACGACTCCACTTTGTCAATGCTGCCCTCTGTTGGTCAAAAGCTTAACGGCACTCACTGTGAACATTTTACTACAAGTTAGTTACACACAAAGACTGATTGATTATGAGTGCAGTGAAGGATTTAAAGTAATAATTATTGACTTGACTCCGGGTTTCAAGTGATCACCTGCTTCATTCTACAACAGCAATCTGTCAATTAAAGGACATTAAAGGTGATAATGGCTATGTACCCGATGGCTCGAGAAAATTCTTCGCACACTTCAGCTCAGGAAAGAGATGAGCTCGACAAGGAGAATGAGCTTAATGACTCTAAAAGTGCAGCGAGCGATACCTGCTCAAATACTAATAACGAGGTCCACTTTTGCTGAAAATATCTGCATGTGATGAACTCCTGATAAATAACTGCTGAATGCCACATTAAACGGTACATTGAGACAGGGAGGGTGGATCACTTTAACTCACTGGCTCTGCAAGCTTAGGCCTCTCGGATCAGCTGGAAAACACATAGTCGAAAAGCTGAAAACAGGGCTGCCCCTGAGCTCAGAGACATTTACTTTTTAGAGCAACCCTGTCTCCTAAAAATTACGTTCCCCCAGAACTAATACGCATTCTCAATTACGTTTGACCAGAAACGTATCTCCTCCCTGATTATGTTTGTGTTTGTGTTACGTTTACAATCGTGTGTTTGTGTTATTTTTTTCTTGCTTTCCCACTGAATTTAAGCATATTTAAATTTCTAAACTCTGTGGAGGAAAAAAAAAAAGGATTCCCTCAGTAGCGGCAAGCGAAGAGGGGCGGGGTGAGGCCGGGAATGGGGCCGGTCTGAAGACCGCTTGCCCGCCGGTGTGAGACCGATAACAGCCTCTGTCGTGCCGGCTCCGACCACATCTTAACTGTACTGGTCATTTAACTGTACGTCTTTACTGTACTGGTCATTTTCATACAGAAATGTTGTAATATGTCAAACACAAACATGTACAGTTAAGATGTTTTGTAGATGATTTTATACATAATATATGTATTATATATAATATATCATATTTATTATATATTTCATAATTATATATTTTCAATATTTCAAAAAGTGTTGAGTGAGTGTATAGAGTATCGTAGAGAGGATAGTCTCTAGAACAGTGGTGAGTGAGTGAGTGAGTGGTGTTGTTCTATTCCAATTAACATCCCCTAGGCATCTCACTACCTGGGGTTGGTGGTGGTGAGATGCCTAGCATAGGGGACTTGGCAGGGGCTTCAGGGGTCGGGCATGGCGGTGCGATGCCTGCTAGCCTGGCACAGGGGTCTGCTGGGGACACTTGAGGACCTTGCTAGGGTCTGGATATATGAGATGGGATGAGGCATTGGAATAGTAGCTTAGAGAGCCCAACACCTCTACAAACATATGCTATTTATAGCACTACATTGCAAAAGCAGTCACAGTCAGGGTTCAGGATTCTTTTTTTTCTTTTGGTCTGTTTCACACGATTAAAAAAATGAAATAAATCTGTTTGATATATTCTACAGTTTAAGGTGACTTCACAGAGACTATTCTCATATTTCAAAACACTATATTTTGTTAGAGCTATTGGCTTTAATGTGGCTGAGGCAGCTGCCCCATGAAATCATGGGTAATATTAATGACCAATCCGGTTTGGGCTTTATGTATGAAGAATTATCAAAACATATTCATAAACAAGTAACTTGAATCAGTAATGTAAAGAGATTCATGAGATGGGCCACACACTAAATCCCATTTTTTTCCAAACACAGCTGCCACTACAGTGCTGTTTTGGTGCTGTTTAGGCGCTAGTTTAGCGGTTAGCGCTAAATGAATGGAGATGGATTACTGCACGGTTAGCGTTAGCTAGCTTCCGCTAGCTTAGCGGTTGCAGTGAGTATTTCAGGTTCTCTTGGCCCAAAGCTGTAAGGGCTGCTGTTAACGTTTGAGTTGTTAAACGTAAACTGTTCCTTGTGAATATTTGTAGGTCAGGTCTTTGTGTATCTGGTTAGGATTTGACCGCTGAAAACAACCGCTCTTTACCTTTGGGGACTGGGGACTTTTGGCGATCTCAGGATACTCTGCCTTGGTTTAAATCCAGAACACCGGCAGAGTTGAAACAGACATTCAACAGACTTTTCAACAGAAGTTTCATTTGTAAGGTAACGTATAACGGACTAAGGAAGCCCATTTTCGAAAATGTGATAAAAAAAAATGAAGACCCTGTAAGTCGAAATTATGAGATAGTATCTCATAATTATGAGATACTAAATCTTAATTTTTTTTATCACAGTGGTGGAAATGGGCTTCCATACTTAACCTCCTGACATGTGTCAAGAGGTTCCGTCTGAGGTTCCACATAGGCCGATGTATCTGTTTATTTTTTTAAATAAAACATCTTTCCGGCGTTGATTTTTTTTTTTTTTTTCATTCATTCTTTCTGTGCGGCCCGGTACCAAGGGACCCACGGCCCGGGCGGAATGAGTATACTTATACACTTACTGTTACAACTCCTTCATAGTGTCATATTGCTTTTAGGATAATTATGATAAGTTCATAGTAGATGCAAAAGTATACTTCTGTACAATATATTATGTTGAACATTGTTGCTCCTGGATGGATCACAGCCAACACAATTATGTAATCAACACAACTCCTTGTCCTTAGTCATGGTGGCCACAGCACTTAAAAGAATGAACTTCATAATTCTAAAAATGCTGACCCTTTGCTTTTTTATTAACAGCATGTACTTGTACTTTTACTTTCAATACTTAAGTACATTTTATATCAGAAAAATACTTTTAAAACTTAAGTACAGAAAATATCAGATACTTCAAGACTTTTACTCAAGTAGTATTCTAGTAGGTGACGTTTACTTTTACTTGAGTAATTTTCCAGTAAGGTATCTTTACTTTTACTCAAGTACGGCTTTTGGGTACTTTATACACCACTGCTATACTATAACATTCTCGTGACATTTGTATGGCATACTATATATATATAGTGTATTATATTTATTTTTTACGACATACTATAGTATGATCATTTATTTTAAGACATAATTTATTTATGACATCCATTGTGACTTTTTTATGGCATATTATACTATGAGATTTTTATGACATGCTATACATGACTATTTTTACTGTTCTAAAACACTATATTAGACATTATTATGGCATATTTGTGGCCATGATTTTTTATGACAGTTTTATGACATGCTTTTAATATTATTGGCTTTTGTATAACATACTATGCCCTGATATTTGTTAGGTCTCTATTTGTGGCATGGTGGAAATGCTCCAGCATTCGCATCCATGTACAAACCTGCTAGCTCGTAAACGTGGATGTAAAGAATGCAGAGTTAAAAATCGGCTTTGTAAATGCCTCATGAGGAAGTAAACACATTCATTAGACCTGAAAGATACACAGAATACCTTTTAGTGAGTAACAGTGAATGTAAATATCACTTGTGTTTGTTTAAAGGGCAGCTTTAAGCCGACTGTAGCTTAGCTTAGCATAAAGACTGGAGGATGGGGGAACAGAAAGCCTGGCTCTGTAAAAAAAAGTACAAAATCAATGAGAAAGATTCAATCACTTCTAAAGCGTATCGATTAATACACTGACCTTGTTTGTTAATCCGTAACCAAACAGAAATTGAAAAGAACAATCTATTGTTTTACTGGGAGTTGTATGCTGTCAATATTTCTTGCAGTGGCTTCTTCTTCTCTGCACCCACAAGTTTCTAAAATGCCATTTTCAACGCTTTGAGGCCTATACAGGCAATAGAGCCAACACAAATCTCAGACAGATATCACAAAGCGTTGGCTCATGACACCAAAACCCCCTCATGGCCTCACCTTAGAACAGGGATGATGTCGCTTTCTTCGGGAACAGAAACGACAACTGCAAATCTGACGCAGGTAAGGAGATTGGTGGCGAACACAGCAGTTTTAATCTGCAATTCATCCTCATATACTACTTTTTCAATTAACTGATTCATCATTTAGTCTTTAGTTTGTCAGGAAATATTGGAAATGCCCATTAAAGTACAAATTGCTAATTTTGCAATTAACCAACGGGCTCACGCCTGTCCTCTCAACACCGCCCTCCTGTGGTCAGCCAACAGAAAGTCGTCAGCTGGCCCGAATCGGTGGGTCAGTACTCAGTACTGGTTGCATTGAGTTAGGCACACAGCCATGCCCCTGACTTCAGGTACTCTGGGACTCCATCTGCCAGGACAAGTTGCACGGTGCACCCTCACCCACTACCTCCATCCAGACACGGGGAACTCCTGCAACGAGGACCGGACCCTGCTGGAGGATCCTGGATGGGAGCGGTTAGAGGCTCATATGAATGCATTAGTGTTTGAGGAGAGAAAGATATGAGGCGGGAAGACTTAGTTCAGGTAATTACTATGTGACATGTTTTTATGACATTTTTATTGCACACAATAATATTCCTTTTAATGACATAATATACTATGATTGTTTTATGACTTTTTATGGCATGTTGTACTATGTTTGTTGTGACATTTTATAGCATACTATCATGCTGTTTATGTGATACTATACTATGACTTAATATTCATTTCTTTATCACTTACATGGCATATTATGATTTGTTTTGTAACATTTACTATACTATATCTATACTATATACTATATATATATATATATATATATATATATATATATATATATATATATATACTACTATACTATACTATATCATGTTTTTGATCTCATATACTATGACATTTTTATGACTTTGATTTGGTATAATATGGCATTTTAAATACTATAATATGTCACTAATAACTCATCAACGAAAGCAAGTTGTTTTGAGACATCTTTCAGGAGCTGCGATCACTTTATGGCAAGTGTAAAACTGCATTTTATGTAGGCCTGTTGCTGCTTTAAATATATTTAAACTGGTTCACAAAGATATTAGACATACTCCAAACATATATTATCTGAAACAATAGTATTGCCTTCATGCCTAAATGCTAAACTGCAAACACTTGTTTGTGATTATTTGGTTCCAAGAAAAGTTACGTTTCATGCGGGCATACCTCCAGACTCACGTGTTTGATGAAGGCAACTGAGGAATGTATAAATGTCCAAAGACTCATTAGCTTCAGCACAAATTTTATTTAGAAGAGAAATACAAAATATAGGATTTTTGAATAATATGTACACTATACATTTCCAGCATGGAAGAGTTTTTCATCCTTTCCACAGCCAACGATCGCAGCTAGATCCCACTAGGTGGCTCTGCTGTTCTCAGTCCGTCAGTCTCTGATGCACTCCATCAAAACCACGGCCTCCACATGGCCGGAGGAGAGCTTGGTGGTGACCCCTCCCTGGGTGCAGGGTGTGGAGGGGATCTCAGTGTGAGGAGAGGGGGGCAGTGAGGGCCCGAGTGAGAGCCGCTGGGCGAGAAACTGAAGAAGGAGGTGTTGGAAGACAGAGGTGACAGGCTGGGGGGGAACGGGAAGTGAGAGGTGAATGACGGGAAAGGAGGAGAGGTGGCATAAGTGGAGAAAGAAGGGGAGAGCCAGGGAGAGGGAGGAGGGGACAGGTAGTCGTGGAACGGTGTGGAGCACGAGAGGGGCTGAAAGGGGGAGTGAGATGGGAACTTAAGAGACTCCTCTTTCCTCTCAGATGTGCAAATGACATCCGCAGATATTCCATGCGGCCCTTTGGTCGCCTCGGTGTCCGTGAGCCTCGGGTGGGAGTCGGGTTTGTTTGGCTGCTGGCTCTCTGAGTGATGTTTCAGGCCCTCGATGAGGCCGCTTCTCTGCGCCGGGGTTATTTTGTGCATGTAGCTGGTCAGCTGGGCCACACACTGCTGGAAACCGGCAGTCTTGATGGTGAAGAGCGTGGGAGCGCTGGACTCTGAGCACTGGAGGCTTACCACAGGAGCGTGAGTCTTCATGTGAGCGTCAGTGGAGTCTGCAGCAGGGCAAAGACACAGCAGGGTGAGGCATGAACAGGGTGTGAGATTAAAACACACAAAAAAAAAAATATTTTTATGAAAGATGTTAAAGAACTTTGTTTGACTAACCCTTTCTCAGTTTCCTCCCATCTGTCCACTTCTGAACATATTCCACAGCCAAGTCCAGAATCTCTGCTTTCTCTATTTTAGGGTTCTGCAGCCGCTGTGGGGGATAACCGTGAAAAAGGGGGAGGGGGGTACATTTCATCATTGTAAGGTTATGATTCCCCTTAAACACGAGAGGCTGGGTGGGATTTGGTTCAACATGACTCACTGGATCAGACGTGTGGTTCAACAGCAAACTTCTCAGTTCAGCCAGACTTTGATTTATTCGGTCTCTTCTCTTCTTTTCCACCACTGGTTTGAGAACCTGGAGCACAAGAACCACACTGTGAGCGGTGAACGTGTTGGTATCATTAGAACAACTGGGGTTGCCAGGTTGTTGGTTATCATGCCTTGCACACTGAAAATAGTTTTCATTAATTGCTTAGAACTGCTCTATGAATGATTATTCAATCAACCATTAACATTAATACAGTCTTAAAATAGCCTTTATAATGGGTAACACCAGAAAGTGGCTATTAAATAAGTTCTTACCCTCTTTCTCTTGCCATCCTCCAGAGTTGGGCTTTGTAGCTTCATAGTGTTTGGTCCAAACGTCCTGACTGGAGGCTGCAGCAGTGAAAACGGCCTCCTGTCGACTGCGAACGATTATAAGTCGAGCTCGTGCTGCCTCTGATTGGCTGACGAGTGGGAGTGACGACACTGAGCCGAAAGAGGTCTGTCCTAACTTCATTAATTAAGGGCCATGAAGGAAACCGATACTATTCTTTTCAAACAGTGATCAGGCTGTGAGATTGATCTTTAAATAATTGACATGACTTATTAAAGGCAACAATATCACCAAAGAACAAAGCAACATAAATATTGTGCTTATCTTTTTCATTTGTGATTGATGAACTGTAAAAACAAGATCCAGGTAGTGAGGTATCTCTAAAATAACTAACATGACATAAGTGCCTTTGAGTATTTAGAAAAGCGAAAAGTTTGAATTATTATTATATCAAAGGCTGTGATGACATTGTCCTTGTTTCATTGATCAGATCACTGGTGGTTAAGCCCAATATGTCGGTTGCCTAACAACATTTCATACATTAGAAGTGAATATCGAAACTGTATCCTGATCTTCTCATGCAGCGTTCATTGATTTCATTCATGGCCAAATGCATCCTGAGCCCTGATTACCTTTAACGCCTCCCAGAAGTGAGACTCTGGGAAACTTCTTTTTTTCTCGTGGGAACAGAAATGAAGTGAGAAAGTGGGCAGCTATTAGGACCTTTTATGACGTGTGAGGCATCCACACGTTGCATACGTGCTGAAAACGACCAAACGAGAGCATGTTTGGTCCCAACGGAGGAGGCGATTTGACTTACGCAGCTCAGGAGGACGAAACAATACCGAGAATTAAAATCTCCGACGTGTGCAGATTACAGCATATAATTACAATTAAAACAATGTAAAGATAAACCAACTGCGGTGGGCAAAAGGGAGCACGTCACGTGTGTCCGCCGACGTGCGGGGATGATGATTACAGCTGGGTGTGAAGTGTGCGCGGCCTCGGGTCAGCGCGACACCCGATGTTTGGACTTCACACGAGAGCCCTCCTAATGCTGGGAGCAGTTGTCGGCGTCACGTGTTCCCAGCCCCCCGTTTGATTCTCTCCACTCTTTTGTCCGTGGGGCCGACACACCCGACGGGTCACGATATTAGAAGTCAACGGCCCGTTTCTCCGCACTAAAGGGCGCGTTTTCACTAATTAGTTTCCATCACAGGCTCAGGCGAGCGCGTTATGAGGCTTATTTATGGGGCGGGTCCACGTGACTGAGGTCCTATACACACTTATGCTGAAGGAAATGAAATGTGCGTGTCCTCTTCCTATAATGCATCATCATACTAGCTTTTAGAGGAATTGTGATCATATTGTAAAAAAAAAAAAAAAAAAGGAAGAAGAAGACAAAGTTTCCTTGAGTTCCCCTTTTCCATGGTTACTAAACCGTGATCCCCGAGCCGCCACTAATCGCCCTCTCTTTGATTTGAAGCGGAAGTGTCGTTGCCTCTGAAAAGCCACTTAATCCATACGGGATCCCCGTGATCCGATCATCCCAGTGTTATCTCCACACTCAAGCCTATTATGGGGATCAGGCGGCCCATAAATGCAGTGCGGGGAAAGCTACCCCCCAAACAACTCAAAGCCCAGTCAGCTCAAACTTCAGCCTGAAACCATCCTGGAGTCAAAGGAGTCAAAGGAGGAGTCGGATCAGTCTAAAGGCAAACACGCTGCTTCACAACACACAGCAGCTCCTCTGGAGACACGTTGGATGTTTCAAATCAATAACCACCAGTTGCATATATTTAATTATGTCAGAAACATTTAAAGTAACGAAAATTGTTATTTAATTTGACATTATTGTGTTTATCTTGGCCTATGATTCCATCCAATGTACAAACAGCATATATATATATATATATATATATATATATATATATATATATATATATATATATATATATATATATGCTGTTTGTACATATATATATATATATATATATATATATATATATATATATATATATATATATATATATATATAGTAACATCCCTATGTTTTAGCAGTAGGCCTAGAAGTGAAGTAACATCAATGAAATGACTCAAGCAATACAACTAAGGAGTTGCACAAACAAAGCTCAAGGGAGATCGTTTTGGCATCGTAATTATTCTAGTGCATGATTTGATAAAACCACTAACTTTAGGTCAGAAAGATGTGTTTTAGGATTTGATGTCAGACAGACCACACGGCACGCTCCCTTTATTTTCATCTTCCACTTTAGTTAGGAAGTGAAAAGAAGAGGATTAGATCGAAATAAATTAAAAATCCACCCAGTGTCAATGCCGCGTGCTGCCCCGTGAAGGTGAGGGGCGTGTCCCGTGCGGGGGTGGAGGGGGGGGCGTGGCTTTCTGCAGGGATATCAACACAACGCAATGAGCACGCAACCGAACCGGGCCGCTCTTCGTTTTTGGATCCACTGTACGGAGAGACTGAGTCAACTGTGAGCATGAAGGCTTTAACTCCCAAAGAGATGTACGGGCTGAGGAGCACCAA
Organism: Taurulus bubalis; assembly: GCF_910589615.1. Lineage (NCBI taxonomy): Eukaryota > Metazoa > Chordata > Actinopteri > Perciformes > Cottidae > Taurulus > Taurulus bubalis. Next base: position 20,594,157 of record NC_136601.1, read on the forward strand.
GAGGGTGAGGCGCTGCATTCTGGCTCCTGTGAGTTTTAGAAAGTCCTCTCAAATGTTCTTCAGGGTTGTAATTGTGATCTTTTTACTTGTTCAATCCCAAGGTCCCTAAACCTATGATGGAGAAACGCAGACGGGAGCGGATCAACCAAAGTCTGGAGACATTGCGTCTCCTGATGCTGGACAACACCCACAATGAGGTACGTCTAGACTGCGCGCCATGCTTTTTATTCCTGTTTAATATCGGATCGTGTTGGTGTTTTTAAGTCTGTACTATATGTTGAGGAAGAGCACTCTTCTCCTTTTAGAAACTGACAAATCCGAAGGTGGAGAAGGCAGAGATCCTGGAGAGTGTGGTCAAGTTCCTGAAGACAGGGAAGGGGGACGAGAAGAACCTCCGCTCTACATCCGGGGGTCCGAGGCCGAAAGCCGGCCGCCAGCACAGCTTCCACGACGGCATGAGGTCGTGTCTGCTGCGGGTCAGCCACTTCATCGCCAACAAGAGCGAGGAGCTGGAGGGCACCGAGGAGCCCGCCGCTCAGGCGTCTTCTGCGCTGCCCGAGCCGCAGACACACCCCGCTTCTCCCGGACACATCCACATGGCGCAGGCCGCTCTGAGCGGGGTCTCTCCGCCGTACCTCACCCAGAGGGACACCCGGGAGCTGCTCTCCTCCTCTACGCACGTCACCGACCCGGTGTGGAGGCCCTGGCCGCAGTGACTGAGCGCTCTGTATTTTAGACATGTCTTGTAGACTGTGTAAATATATATTATCTTGTACAGCCTGACTTCTTTTGTAAAGTGAAGATATTTCCCATGAAAACTCAACATGTATCCACTTCCACGTGGTGTTTTTTCTTTAGGATTTGCTGTTTTGCACACGTATTTTTTTCCCTTTTTTTGCTATTATTTGTATATATGTGATGCCATTTTTTTTATGCAAAGGTGTCCACATTTTTTTTTTTTGTTTCGCTGTAACACGAATACAGACCCGTGCGTAAAATACGCACGGCGACATTTATTCTATGACTGTGCTTGCTCTGTTGCCATTTAAAATAAAAAGCACACCTTCCTGTTCATTCCGAGTGGCCTCTTCGCTGTGTGAACAGCTCGTACTTGAGCAGTCTTTTCACTTTTGCACTTTTCAAAAGAAGGGGGACATCCAGGGGACAGTTAACACGTACTCCATCCCAGGCTGGACAGCCGATATGACGCTTTCTCCATTGAAATGTTGATGGCGGAGGACACCGATGCGTCTGGAGCTTAAGTACAGTTTGTTCAAATGTAGAAAAGCAAAGAAGAAGAGTCGTTCACACACTGTTCAGCAGCCAGACTGCTCTATAGGCCAACGTAGGTGTGGACGCACCCAATTTACAAAACCCACCCGCGTGTAACCGGAGTCAAATGCTACACACTCATGGCCAATAAAGCTGATTCGGATTTAGACGTCCAAACTCTGCCAAAAAATGTAACAATTATGTATCCAGATTACGAAATATTTATTTAATCTATGTGTATGCCTATTCATCAATACAATATGCACACGATACGTTCTGACGGTTGGCACCCATTGTTGGGTCAATTTAATAAATTATATACAAAACAATCAGTTGACGTTGTTAGATGTTTTTTTTACCGTCTACTCAAATTATCAGGTGAGAAGCCACTAAAGGGCCGAGACAGCAGCTGTCTGTGGTGATGGTGATGATGATGATGATGATGTTGATGATTGGGGGAGGATGAAGCCAACACAACATTTCGTTCTTAATTAATAACCACAAACAAAACACACACACGAATAGTTTATGGATCCGGACTCCAGTCTAGATTATCCTCGGGGATCCGGGTTTTATGATTTGAGACTCGAGTGTGTTTGCAGATTGTGTGCGTCTGGATGCGTGAGAGCGTGCACAGTTTGGGTGATGGCCGATGTCGTGTGCTTTTCTACATCTGAACAACTGCACTAAGCATCGGCCCCCGCGCATCAACATATCAATGCGCACTTCAAGGTCTCATAATGGTTCACCATCCTAGAGCCAGATCAGATCAGCACGCGGGCAGCTTTTCATCTCAGCCTAACGTTTTAAACGTGGAGGATTCTAATTTAGGTCCAAATGAAATTATGCACTTTAACTCGATTATATTTGATTCTGCAAGGAGCAAAGATGCTGCACTTGTTATAAACTTCAGAGACACGTATCCTTTGGCTTCAGTTGCATCGCTTGTGTAAATGTTTTATTTTAATATTTTCTTCAGATGCGGGTCTACATCTCTTCTGACGAGGTAAACAAACTTCATGCATTTATCATCTTGTGACCCTCTGGTTGGGCCCGCGAGTGGATACACACATTCCTCCCAATACCGTTTGAAAACATCTTTTATCTGAGGGGCTTCTTTCTGGACAGGATGCGCCTTTGTGCGCGTTTGAGTTTAACCCCCCCCGAAGAAAAGCCCACAGGACTAAGCAAATCAATTAAAAGCAGGGTCAAATTAGGCTTTCATCTGGTAGGCATCTGTCTAAAGGAAGATTAAATGGATTTATTGTGAGTGTAAAACAAAGAAGGATTAGTCCAGCGCGGATGCATCAACTTAAAGGTCTCCACTTTGTTTGCATTGCAAACGCACATCTCTAAATGACCTTAAACTTACATTGCGTGGCACTTTGCCTGTTTCAGCCTCAGAAACTACAACTCTGCTCCATGTTTCAATCAACAGCTGCTCGGTTGGGGTTTGCCACATCAGCGCGAACACAAAGGCAGTGATGATAAATAAATCACCCGTTGGCCTCACCAACACACCATGTGATGGTTGCAGGTTCGAGCCCTCAGCTCAGTGTGATATTTGGTTTATGAGCTACATAAACCTTCTGCACGTATTGGAAGTTTCTATCTTGGTCAAGTTAGTAGTAGCGTGAGTAACTCGCCTATAATCATATTAATTCACAATGAACTCTCACAGAACTTCATAGCTGGTATAATGTTCTTAGCCTTTATTTAAACATATGTATATAATATATAGCCTTTACCAGCTGCCACGTGTCTGCGTATTGTAAACGCGCCACACCTCCAGGTGTTAATCGGTGTGCTGCCACCCACGCGCCAGAGGTGACAGGCTCGTGCACGAAAACAGACTCTGGTTTTGTAAAGCAGTGTTATTAGTGTCGTCAGGAATTTAGGGTCCACATTTAATGCACGCTATAAAACATTTTAATGTGTGTTCTGTACACAGCCGCCCTTTGTGTGCGCATCACGTAAGATGATGATTTAACAGGGAAGAACAGACACTGCAAATGCAAACCCATGTTGAAAAATAACTTGACATTCAGAACATCCACTTTTTTAATTTTTTTTAAATTATATTTAGATCAGATCCGGTGTGCAATGCATTTAACAGGCCCTGATACCCAGACACCGTGTGTTGGTCGGATATGTTGAATACAATATATTAAAAGCCTATAGAGGTGTATGAAACAAGCTTAAGGGATGTTTGGGCTCCTAATGCCGTAAAAGGCTTTTAAGGTAATTTAATATTCATGCTGCCTAAATCCTCTGCTGGTGGGAGACGGCTGGGGGAAGAGCGCATTCACTGAAGGAACAATGGCGCACCGCTGCGCTGTTTTCTGCTTCTCCCGCTGCTTAGATCTGTGGGGCGGGTCAACATCTGGTCCGGTGGCCGCCGGCCGGCCCCAGTCATTAAGTACTGCTCAACAGAGAGGACACACACAGACAGCCTGCGAAAAACTCTACTCACACCATTCATACTGAAGAAGAAATGGAAATGGAAAACACCAATTGGGAGTCCAAATTATCCAAAATGAGTGGAAAGCTCCTCCAATGGCAGGACAGAGATCTCACAATGGGAACGTCCTGGTCAGGAAAGCAGAAATCGTTGTCTCTTTGACAGCAACAACCTTTCCAATCCCACAAAGATTCATGATGACACTTAGAAAAATAGTTTTTCAATTCACATGGAGGGAAACACGAGAAACTAAACAGGCCTTTAGAGAAGGGTGGTAAAGGTGTCCCATATGTTGAAAGCAAGCTAAAGGCGATGTTTGTAACCCCGATTATAAAAGTGTGTCTGTAGTCCGATGTAGCCCCACTTAGGGCACATTTGCTATGTTTTGGGTGCTTATCAAAAGGCCATCACAAACCAGGCCAAAAATGTACAATACAGTGTTTTCATGCATAAAACAAGGTGTAACTCAATTATCACCATACGACAATATCACAAGAACAGGAGTAGAACATGTTCTGTCACCTCCTGTGAGCTAAATTAACTGAAAAGGACACATAGTACGGTCCAATGTGAATAATCCAATCCTAACAAATGACCACAAAGATTTGTCCTGGCAAGTTGTAAACCAGTGTTTGCCCACAAGAGTGTTCCTTGAGAGGAGAAAATGCCCTCGGCCTTCCTGTGGTGACAGTGAAACACCTTGTTTTATCATGTCCAGCTGCGAGAGGTGTCTGGTCACTAGTGTCGCCAAAGCTCTGTACAGAAACCCTGTTAGTTATGAGGACATAGCGTATGGAAACTTACAAAGACATCAACCATCTGAGGTAATTAAATGGTGGGCTATCATTAACTGTAAAGGAGTCTATGGAAAGCAACAAATGTATGGGTTATGAAAAAATACTTCATCCCACATGGAATTGTTGCAAATTCTATGTTGAACATCTTTACTGATTATGTGTTAAAAAGGCAGGTCAACAACAGAAAAGAAAACAAAAATGTCAGTGGAGAGTCGCCCAAACCCCATTATACTTGACCTTTTTTGAGAATGTATTGGGAAAGTGGGAAAAATGATTTGGGAAAATATTGTGCATAATTGCATAATAATAATTGTGCTTTTTTTTTGTATGAGCCTTGGAAATTGCACACATGTGGACTCAATAAACATATAAAAATTGAAAAAGGACAACAACACAAAGAGGGAATGGACCTTTCATGAAAAACATGTTTATTAGTAACAAGGGGAAAAGTCACTATAATAAACAAATAATTGACAAGATACAGGCAGAAGTTTACCAGCCTTTTGTTGAAGGTCTACATTGAATCATGGCTATGCCATTCTTCTTTTATCTGTGTGTGTGAGTGTGAGCGTGAGCGTGAACATGCAGCCGGATCTCTTGGTCAGACTTTGCCAACAGCCAGGCCCTGAGCTCTCTGATACTCCTGCTGTAAACTGGACAAGAGTTCTCGATGCTGTTCGGATTTATTTTCCAAGCCTTTCAGGAGAGTCTCATACCGCTGACTGTAAAAGGAGGAAAAAAAGGATTTTATTACGGAGTTAAACACCGGCATGAAACTTGATGCAGCAATTGTAAAATTCTGGGCCGATACTAATGTTTAACATTTAACAATTTGACCAGTAATGTTTTCCGTTTTTGTCTTTATTTAATCTCAAGGACATAAAGAAAGGATCTCTGGCTTGGTGCAGCTCAGTCATTTTTCTTCTCATCAAAGATATAATTGGGGCCACACTTCTGGAAACTGTGCAAACTGCTCCTCAAAATACTAAGGATAGGTCAAATGCGGAGAATACATTTCCCCACTGTGTGACTAACCCTGTGGCATGCTCTAACGTCATGCCGCAGTGATAAGAGTCTTCAAATCAGCAGCTGTGTACACCAGCTAATTTTGTCAGAAATACCCAACACATAAAGTTGGCGGAAAAATTGATGTGACATCAGATAAACACCGACCGATCGCTACTATCAGGGGAATGCCATCCGATTTGCTTGATGGTGATGGCAGGCAATTAGGAAAATAAAACAAATTGGACTACATGTATGTTCACTCAATAATGTACTCACCTTTCTGTACCCATTTCACTCAACGCCATGGTAATTGTATTATGGGTAAGACATTAATAACATGTTGACTAACATAGGGGACTAGGCAATGGGAATCACACAAACACTTTCATAAAATATGATCAAGTTAAACGGCACCAAAAACTACAGCCCGCGTTATAAAGTGAATTCAACATCACACTGAGGTTGCCCCGATTTTCCTCACTGTCTCATGTTGTGGCATAACGCGCGCGCGCGCGCACACACACACACACACACACACACACACACACACACACACACACACACACACACACACACACACACCTTACAGTGCTCCTGTAATCACAGGGGCAGAGGGAAGACTGCAACAAGGATGTTGTAGACGAGAGAATTGTCCTGACACAAAACTCCTCAGTGCCCTCTATATGTGAATGAACATCATAGCACAGCTGAGCTATGCAACAACATCCACATCTAGCTTCATTTGTAAGTATTTAGGGGTTAAAATATACAATATTTATATTATATTATTTTAGGGGGGGGAAGCTCTTTCTTAAAATCATTGACCAGTATCCATAATATTATTTACGCTGACAATGATGTTGACAAATCACAGCAATAAAGTGTAAATACGACTGGGTTTACCATAACCGTCGAGGTTACTGCGCTTTTTGCTTCAACATGATGGACAACTGGCAAAAAGTCTATTAGGTCATAGGTAGACATATCAATACTGACTCTGTCACCCCCAGACAATTTCCACTTGGACTGAGGGGCTTCTTGATTAATGATCATAATTAACCCCCATTACCTGGAACTACACTGGATTTATGGGATATGGACTCATTGCTCTGGTCAAACCCATATGCATGCTGTAAAACTACTGACACCATCGAGTGGACCGCAGCTTTAGTGACTCACATCTCTCCGTTGATGTACTCCAGCCTCTTGGTGACGGTGGCTTTGGCCTCCTCCAGGTCCTGCTTCACTAATACTGGGCCAATAAGCTTATACACTGTGTTTGTGGTGTCCAGCAGGTCAAGCTCCTGGAAAGACAGATCAAATATCCAACACTGTGAACTTGTACATACAAAATTATGGGGATTAAATACGCATTTTAAAAGGGAAAAGTAGTTACCTCTTTGACAATGTTGTTCTCTGCCAGTTGCGTTTCCAGCTTCTGTCTGGATGACATGCTCTTGCTAACATCTAAACAAATAGCCGGGTATTAGAAAACAATGTGACTGTTGCAACCATAAATAACAGGCTAAACGTACAGCAAACATCTGACAAGTTAATTCCACACATAGCTGGCTGTCCTAATATGGCCAGTTAGCTCGTTGCAACATGGCACATGAGAAGCCATGCAATGCTAGCTGCACCTACCTTTCTGCATCTGAGTATATTTTTCTACTTCCGCTTTCAATTTCTTTTGAATGGCCTCTGCCATGGTTGTGTTAGGTCGAAAGGTACTATAGGACGCGTAGAAACACTTGAAAGAGAGGACGTGAAGTAGCTAACGTTAGCTAATTGTTGAATGAGATGAAAGCTCTGCGTTGGCTAACAGGAAAGGGCTGCGGCTAAACCGGAAGTTAGCTAATACCTTCAAAGTAAGAGCCCCCACCACGTCCAGGTTGCATTCATGACAAATGTATAAGCACAAATCAATAAACAAACATAAAACCCCTCACACTGCGTGTTTTATAATTACATTTGCGATTATATTTAATACAAATATGTTCTCTTTGATTTCATTACGTTATTTTTTTGACCCTGTCATGGTTGCGGTTGTTTACGACATTGTTTTACGCCAGTATTTTACGACACTGCACACGGTTCCTCATCACCCTGGATCAAGATGGCCTCGTCGTTTTGGAAAGGTGTTGTCGGCGTCGGTCTTTTTGCCTTAGCCCACGCAGCTTTCTCCGCAGCACAGCGTGAGTTTCCGCACAGAGAGGGACAGCACGGGTCTCGGCATCTGCGTGTATTTCCGGACAGCTCCGGTGTCACCGGGTCGGGTCATTAAACAGCAGGCGGGGCCTTTCGGTCCTACTGCGAGCTAACCAGATGCTAGCTTAGCTTAGCGTCGGTCACAAGGATGAAATACTGACATCTGTGTTAAAATATCACCGCCAACGTTTCGTCTGACGAGCACAGAGCTGCACATCACACACGGTGGCCGGTGGAGTTGTGTTCATTTAATTGTTTTGGCTAAAATGTGTTTTTCCTTTCCCCATTTAGATCGATCATACATGCGACTCACAGAGAAGGAAAACGAGACACTACCAATTGATGTGAGTCACGTTCATCACAATGTTATATGTCTGTGCTCTTTTCATCATTATCCTAACTTGTTTTTATTTATTTTATATTTGTTTGCAGATTGTATTACAGACCTTGTTATCGTTTGTGATGACCTGTTATGGTATCGTTCACATTGCTGGAGAGTTCAAAGACATGGACGCCTCCTCAGAGCTCAAGAACAAGTGAGTTGTGCAGCTTCCTCCCTCATGATGGGGTTGTTGGTGTCCTGCCTCAGGGGAAGCAACTCACTGCATGTAGTCTAGCATGACCTGGATCAATTCCCATAGACACACACTGAACCTCCCCTGAGCTGCTGCTGCTGCTGTTTTTGTTCACACTTTAGACAGGAAGACAATGTAATCATAATTAAATGTACTAGGTGCATTGAAGAAACATCCACAACAACAACAACAAAAGGCATCTTTACATATCATACATCTTTATGTAAAGACCAGATAGTTTAACTACAAATACCACTACTCATCTTTTTCTATCTGTCAAAATCATAGAGATGAGATTTTATTCTTAAATGAGTCCCATGTCAACAGGAAAATTGTAAAATATGTGTGCAGCATGAGAGGGACAGAGGGAATGTAGAAAGAAATTAGACGAGCCGTATATTGTCACATCAGGGGGAAGATTCTGTCCGGAGAGTTCATCAGTAAACGTGTTGGAAAAGGAGTTAAATGTCCATTTTAACCAGCTTTATCGACGCATAAAGTTAGCGATGGGAGCAATTTAAAGATGTTGCCACTAAGAAAAATCCGGAAAAACAAGTGGAACTAGTCCTAAAATGAATAATTGAATTTCAAGACTAACTTAAGATGCGAGGTAGCGCCGCAGACTGCATGGGGTCACAATGGCATGATCATTAATCGGTAGGTTTTGAGTTTGTGCGTCAGGGTTTTGATTCCTAAAGTTCTGACTATTTTGCTCCCGGTGTGCAGAGACATGTGCTCACCGTTGTAATGATGTCATGTACGACCCCGTTGTATTTACGGTGCACCTGCTGCTGTAGACGTCCTTCATGCAGAGCGGTCCGTTTGTCTGTTTTTGAAAGTAGAACAACATCGGTACAGTTCCTCCCTTTTCACAACTTTCTTCTTTTCCAGAACATTTGATACACTGAGGAACCACCCGTCCTTCTACCTCTTCAACCACCGGGGCCGGGTGCTGTTCAGCTCGCCGGAGGAGGAGCCGTCCTCTGCGCGTAACCAGCAAGCTAATCCCAACCCCATACGGCTACGCAAGCTGGAGCACTTGCACTGAGACTGGCCCTCCATGCCTGTAACGACTTCCACGTCAGATAAGATTTCTTTTTGTTAGACAGACGGAGGAGGCAAAGCGAGAATTCACCTTCCTCCACGTTAACTTTTATTTGTACATAAACTAATATGCTCTCCAAACATGCATCTCTGTCCATAAAAGTGGTCACCACGACATTCAACACTGACTGTGCCAACCCTTCAATTTTTCAAGCAGATTTGTTTGTATATACAGTATGTAATCGCTTTGGAGTCTTAAGATACAGAGACATTTGGCCCTTTTTTGTCCTTTCTGAACTGAATTGGGATAATGCTGTCCTTTGTATATCCTTTGTATGAGGGGCATAAAACGCCTGTTTCGTTACTGTTTCATTTCAACCGCACATCGGTCTTCGGCAGCTGTCGGGGCAAAACATTTTGCGACCCTGAAATGAGTTTTGTTGTGTGAACTGAGGACCCTTTATTTCCTTGATGATTTCCTGGAAGCGTGAAGGCTCATCTGTAAATCATGTATGCATTAAAGAGGTTCGCTTTAGGCCGCAGGAAATTAACTCGAGGTGAGATGGGAGAGCAGGAAGCGTTAGACAGCCGTTCCACTGATACTGTGAACATTAGGGCGAACTAGAAAGTAATGGTACATTAATTTGGTAAAGTTTGTTTTTCCTTCATTTTACATTTTGTTAAGATTCAACAGATGTTTTTAATTTAATAAAAGGCTTACTGATTTTACAAGGTGTCGGAATCAATTTTTTTTTGCCTTATGTCTCATAATTAGAGGCTGGAATATTGCTTTAGCCGGACGAACGCCATCAAATCTCTGCTGCAAGCTGTAGGGGCCAACGGACAAGCAGAACTGCATCAGTGCCCTACGACCCTCCCATCCTGCCTAATCAGTGGAGAAATTGGTAACAAATCCTAATGCTATCGCAGATTACAGTCCTTTGTCCGTGAGAGGGATGTAATCAAAGTAATGCAGGGATGAGCCTGTGACCTTGTTGCTGGACTGTTGCGTCACAAACATTTCCACCTGATCAGTTGCTCATGTTGGCCACTAGGTGGCAGTAGGCTGCCTGTTTTACAGGAATCTGCACCAAATTAAGAAGTTAGATTTCAGCAAGCGTTTTATTTGCATTTCTCATCTGAGGTGAGGTTAGTTCCAAATATAAACGACGGAGGCTGTTTCTGTTGGACTTATTGGCCCATCTGATATCGTGCGTGTAGAAACACAGCTGAAGATGGTGACTTCATTGAAGGGAATGCTCTAGTTTTTTTAATTTGATGCTGAATACTGTTGAAACCTTATTTCTTCTTTTTGTTGCTTGATCAACAAGATGGAAAGGCAGAAGAGAAACATTTCTACTCTATACAATGTTTGTTTTTCATACTTAGTCTTTACTTTTAGCTTTTTTTTTCCCCATGAATTACTGAATAAGTAAGTCTTTTGTTGGATTAGACATTGCTTTGTTTAAAGGGGAGACGAGCCCAAAAGGTTGGGGACAGCTGAGAGCAACGCCTTTCCATTTCTGAATCAGACACTTATAATGCAAAACTGAATTGTTTTGTTACTGTAGGCTATTAAACATTGAAATACTCACACTGACACGCACTGGGGATACCATTCAAACTGGTTTATTTTGTTTTGTTAAAAAAGAGTAGGTTCATAAAACTTTCAGTTTTATATATGTATTTAACAGTTTACAAAATTGACTTTAAACATTTCATTCAAAATATTTCTTATACTCTGAAATAAATTCATAAAAATAATCTATATTCCTTATGAACATTGAAAAGTAGTGTACATCTGTCATAAAAATAAAATAAAAAGGAAAACAAAGGAGGAGCGCTAGCTTGGGTTTTTGTAAAAAGCAGCACAGGGCAGATTACCAGCTGTTAAAATCCACAACGGGCGACTGAGCTCGGACAGATGCACAAATTCCTCAGAATAAAGTTGTAACTGTGGGAATCAATGGAGTGTCTGTGTGTGTGTGTCTGTGTGTGTGTGAGTGAGAGTGTGAGAGAGGAGTAAACTAACTGGATACCAACGGTTGCATTCAATGAGCTCATGTTCTATTGCTGTAATGGCGGGTGAGAGGATGTTAGTATTTCATGGTTATGAGGAGTCCATGTCCAGTCCAAAACCTTGGTAATTATGCTTGAATATATATATATATATAAATATATATATGATGAGGATGAGGAACTGGTTACAGTCTTACAAACGCTTTTCAGACCAGCTGAAGAAAGGTCTGCTCTTGAAGAACAACAATAACAGGAATGATGCCTGTTCATCCCATGCACACAGCATATTGTGGGTCTGTCTAACGGAGTCTGTGTGTGTGTGTGTACTGAACAATGTGCCGGTACAGACAAAAGCCATATTGATGTGTAAGGCATCTGTCAGTATGGAGAGGATTATACTTCATCCGCGGTGGATCCGTCCTGAAGGCTCCTCCTCCAGTTGAACCTCTTATCCTCCGTCTCCAACAGGAAGTGATGTAACAGCAGAGGGACAGTGGGCGTGTCTGCTGTCAGTGCATTTCTGCTATTGTGCATTCGCCCCTCCATCCAGCTCCTCAGTTGGTCTTTTTCTCTGTCTCTTTATTAGGGTGTTATATTCAACAGTCCACCAGATAGGAGCTTTTCGTCACTAACTCCCATGGTCATTGGGAAGCGGCGAGGATGTTCCCTGCTTCTGCTCCAACTCGGTGAGGGACGTCTCCAGCTGCTGGATCAGCACTCGCTTCTTGAACCTGCCCGAGAGGCAAAGGAAGTTAGAAAGGAGCCGAGAATAGAGGGAGAAAGCTGTACACCTGCATTCGGGATATTAAATCTACAATGTAAAAGTGAATGCAGTGACAAGTGTTCATGTAGAAAAGTTGTGTGTCAGAGACATGGATATTGTGAGGCTTTAGCTTCTTCACCTAACCTATACCTCCAAGTATAAAATGAGTCACAGCCTCTTACCTGACGGCCTCTTTGATCGCATGTTGGATGAAGTACCTTTGAACATTAACTGGACCTTTCACCTGCTGCAGGAGACCGAGTATTGCCTCATAGTCTAAAGGAAATAGAACCACACAGAGATGAGGAGACGGTCAAATGGTCCCAACGTGACAGAACACCAGTGATTGTAACGCTGACTCACTTCGCCCTGGTTTGCGGACCTCCTTGATGATCTGACTCCTCAGCTCCGCTTGGCTCCCGTCGAGCGGGGCGATGAATATGGTCTCAAGCGCCGCGGGGTCGGCGTCGAGGTCCTCCAGCAGGCTCTGTGGACTCAGCCCGTCACAGTTGTGTTTCTCCTCCAGCGTCTGCTCAGCCAGACTCTCTTCCGCCACCCTCTCCTCCGACATGTAGAGGTCCTCTTCCGGATCGGTCGCTCCCAGCCCGGCCTTCTCTTCTAGGCTCGCTGGAGATGGACTGTCTGCGACGGCGTCCACCTCAGCCGGCCAGATCTCCCCCGACTCGGGCTCAAGAGCCCCGTCCCCGTTACTCTCAGTGACCGCCACCTTGTTGTCGTCCATTCCTGGGGGGGGCAAAAACAAAAGAAACCATTTTAACTACTATTTGGTGCCGTTTGGGCAATATCTTTCAACTGATTCCTCGTAGATACAGGGTTCATACACATTTTGACCAATGGATTTCCATGACTGAGAAGTGAGAAAATGTAGTTTTTAAACTAACAATGTGAATTCCAAAGCATACAGTAAACCTTAAATGACACAAATGAATGAGAGACAATAGTTTGATTAAAAGAATAAACATTTATATAGGTGCCTGTATGTATGCCTGCTTATATTTTGAGCGTCTTTCTTTTAAAAGCATATTAATTATTTCAAACTCAGCGTAAATGAACGTCATGAACACATGAATATAACACATTTACATGATTTTTCCAAAACCTTTGGGATTTTATTTTTTTCAAGGACTTTTCCAGGCCTGGAAATAACCATTTTAAAATGCCATGACTTTTCCAGGTTTTCCATGACCGTAAGAACCCTGAAGACAACTCTAATGTTCGAGGTCCATCTTGCGCTCACCTGTGTGCTGTGAGATGGGTTTGACGGGGCTGTGCTGCTCTTGAACCTCTACCGGACTCTTTTCCACCACGTGGTTGGGGCTCGCCGGCGGAGTCTGTGGTCGCCGCAGTAACGGGGACATGCTCCGCCTTCTCTTCATAGTCGTACTCGAGTTGGCGTCGATGGAATTGGCTCTTTTCTTGTTTTGAGGGCTTGTTACAAACTCATCTGCCTCATCGATCATCATCCCCTGAGAAAACACAACATTAAAGAATGAAGGGACTGATTGTTGAAAGACAACGTCTCTTTAAGAACCACATTGTGTATCGGGGTGCATTTTGTGCCGATGTAGTTTTACCTTCTTATCCTGCTTGAAGGGATTCCCAAACGTGTGCAGGCGTTTCGGTTGGTCAGGGTCGATCTCTCTCAAAGGAGACGGCATCATTTTGAGGTATTCCTGATAGTTTCCCATCTGAGCCACTGGGATACTGTGCAGATAGTCTAACAACCACAGGACAATCTTATTAGAATTAACAAAAGACTGAACAATTACACAGGATGTCCTACAGATGTTTCGTATTGTTTTTTGGGGGAGATTGGGTTCGTACCATTAAGTCTCAGTGCAAATTAATTCAATTCAATTTCAATTCAATTCAATTCAATTCAGTTTATTTTGTATAGCCCAACATCACAAATACAAGTTTGCCTCGGAGGGCTTTACAATCTGTACACATGACATCCCTGTCCTGGGACCTCACATCGGATCAGGAAAAACTCCCCATAAAAGATAGTAAAAACCCTTTCACAGGGAAAAAAAGGGGAAGAAACCTGAGGGAGAGCAACAGAGGAGGATCCCTCTCCCCGGATGGACAGAAGCAATAGATGTCATGTGGCCAGAATGAATAACGTAACGGAGTTACAGCACATTCAATGAATGTGACAGAAATTATTCATATAATGAGTAGTATGCATGGTCCATGATCCAGATAGCCACGACCCATTAAGCAGAAATTAATGTGCTTGATACAATATCAAGAGATAAATCTTCTGCATATATGAATTAGATGTTCTATTAACATTATCACCCATTACATTGTAAAAACAAGAACTCTTGAGCACAGCTTTCCCCAGGATGGGGCAGAACAATAGAATTCTATTAAAACTAAAATAACTTCCAACGTCAACATCTCTTTAGAAGTTTCCCGCATCAGTGGGATTTTTATACCTTCGTCTTGCCCTCGGATCAGTTTTTGCGACGTCCGCCACAAATTGGAGCGCATCCGGGTGAGTTGATCCAGAAGGTTCCGTCTCGGGATGTCGTAAGCATTTCGATAAGCTTGAGGTTTCAGATCCTGTGAACACATACCTAGTCAGAGAAAACCCACCAAACGCTGCACTTGCCAATTGACGACAGTATATGTAATATATGTACATAGCAGTGGCGGGCCATGCGTTTTGTATATGAGCCTTCAGTGGATCAGCTGTTCGACGCACCCGCTTCACTGGCCAATCACAGCGCATGTTAATGGTCACGCCCTGTGACGAATCAGACGTCCAGACCGTCTAGAAGGGTTTTCATGTATTGTAATCAGGCTACTCTTCCAGAGAAAGAGAGGTGAAATGTGATATAAGTGTGGATAAGATGCTGTTTAGCAGCTCCCAAACAGAGGAATACCAGAGGCCTGAGCAGAGGAACAGAGGAAGACATGAGCTGTGCAATGACAAAATAAGCTAATTGGGAAAAATTATTATAATACGTATGTACTACGTAAAATGTAGTGTATTTGTGAAAAACAATTAAATTATAAAATAGCTATAACTTTGTGATTATGTTTAGGCCACCAGAGAAGGTTTAGAAGGCCCTGACGGCCCGCCACTGGTATATAGTTCATCTTCTTTTTGTTTGTAAAATAACATCAGTGCATCCTTTCTGCAGATAAAACACTTTTGAGATTATCGCCCTTTTCCCCCGTAACTTTCCCACCCACACAAAGTGTGTCATGCTCTCTAGAAAGCTACCTTGTTGAGCAGGGCGATCTGGAAGCCAGCAAACTCCTTGAAGTTCATGTCCACCAGGCGAAGAGGCCCCTCCCCAGTGATTCCCTGCAGCAGCTGTTTAAAGTCCTGCCGGTGGGCCAGAGACAGAGGGGTGGAGTGGTTCTTCACCTTTATGCCGGGCTCTTGTGGAGCCTTCTTCCCCACCGACACGATCAGACGATCCGATTCCAACTTTGCCTTTTTACCAACGAAACAGGAATGTTGTTTAGAGCTCAGACCCACAAAGCATTTCGGGGAACATCTTTTCTATGTTGATCCTTTTGAGACTATTGCATACTTGCAACTTTATTTCAAAAAAACGTTGTTCATTCTTTTTAAAAGGTCTTCTATTTGAAACCCAGGGGATTAATATAGCAGCAACTGTCTGCAGTTTACACTGTCTGTGTAAAGATATAGCGTCATTTTGACCTGAGCCGAGAATGAAGTCACTCTCTCTCTGATATGTTTATATGAATATAAATACTATGAATAATCTACTCCTGACCCACAAACTTGTTATGTTCCATGTGTCAAAGTCTTACCTGCTGGCTGAGCTTCTTCAGGTGAGAGATGACGCTGTAACTCAGGCCACAGTCCATGCTGTCTGCAATAAGGTTAGGCGCAGCCATCATCCTCAATGCCTTTTTTAAGGGCTGTCAGAAGATGGCAAGAGGAAAATCAGGGATGTTAAATTACATGCAGGGAAAATAATCCATGTACTTAACTTGTACTGAAGGCAGCATGAGAGACATATCACGCATCGCTTTACCAAGAAGAAGTATGGAGGCATTGTCTTCAGGTAAGTCTCAAAGGCCTGTCGCCACTTGAGGTTTGGTTTTAGTTTGTGCACTTTAAACAGATCATCTGGAAGGAGACGAAGAGAGGGGGAGAACACATTTTAGCATTCTGGATCAGTGACCAGTGAGCAATCCACCTGCACCTCTGATTATTATTCACACATCAGTATTCAGCGGGCAGATACACTTTCATTTATCCTCTTAAATACCTCATTACCCAAAATATCGATTAAAATTAGCATTAGAGATTAACTGTTTTTTAAACCTTTATTTTAGGATTCTCAATAAAAAACAAATACATTCTGACACTATTATCTTCACAAATACAGAGACAAAAAAAATCGGAGGATTTCAACATAAGTCAAATAAAACACACACCATCAGTCTACCCTTGAGATACTCGAGTACACAGCTCCACATTCGGACACATTTAAATCTTGTTCATCCACTCTCTTCTCCACACATCATGAATGAATGAATGAATGAATATATACTTTATTAATCCCCAAGGGGACATTTTTTTGTCGTCATCACATCATATGCTGGTGTGTAGTCTGACATCCACAAGGTTTTCTACTAATGGCTGAGATTCCTAGTCCTTCTAAAAGTTTTTAGAGAAACACTCAAATACATTCTTCCAACAAGTAAACAGTTTCCAACATGTCCAAAGAGAATTTGTCAATGTCCCGGCTGCCCCTTCAGACTTGTTAGGGGGAGAATCTTGTGTAATCTGTCATTGACTATAAATCGTTGCACTGTTTCCAATCAGATTGTGCCTGGAGTCAAGTCAAGTTACACACACCCCAATTTAGTATTTGGTGAAGGGAGAAGGTAAAGAAATCGCGGAAGAAATACCATTTTGATAGCATTGACTCTCTTAGCCATACAGATATGAAGTTGTCCATGCTTTCGTTGACCCTAACCGGAAGAAAGTCCTCTTTTAGTTTTTGTCATTGTGATTCAAAGATATGTGATGCTGCTTTTGGCTTTTTTTAAAGGAATTGTTGAAGATGAGCTGTTTATGACGTTGCTGCATTCCATTTGAACAGAGAAGTCAGATCTCCAAATCCAAGATGGCTGCTCCGTGCACCAACAGTAAAAAAAAAAAGCTGCAGTAATATCTGGTTTAACAGGCACTTCTGTCTTACTTGTGTCTCATTAAATCATTATATTCATTCATCATTACATGTAGTACCACCGTAATGTGTTGTTTTTGGACTGGTATTGCTAATAATAGCTAACCCGGCTGAAGATAACCCCATTCAGGTTTCCTAATTGTTGTGCTGGAGCATATTTTAATGTAATATTAGCTCTGACCTACTGGCGCAGAAGTTTTTTTGGCCACTTTACAGGAGAGAGTTAGTGTCATGATGGCTTACCGAGGAGTGGAAGAAGCACTGGGTAGTTGTAAGGCATGACAAACAGGTTGACACAGGTCAGAGTGGTGCTGGCTTTAAGGTAGCCAAATGGCTGTCCCAGGTCAGTTTGCTTCCCGCTGCTGTTAACAAACACCTGAGGACAACAAGGAAAAGGATAACTTGTGAAGTTATTTCAGGAATGAGACTCACTACAATTCACAACGAGGTCACGCCAGCGACGGTGAAAACAAGCCAACCGAGCTGATGGGTGTGTGAATGTCTGTCATACCTGCCAGCACATGTGTGGAGACTTCCTTTCCAAAATGTACTGGGTGAGTGGAGATGGCTCCAGTTCATACTTGTCAAAGGGAAGCTTGTCGATCACCATGGGCTCACAGTCCACACAGGAGAAACGCACCACGGGATGTGCAGAGCGCGGTGGCTGGGAGCAGCAGATGGAGAGAATAGAAGAGGTTTTTGACACATACGTATGTGGCGTTTTCTTTAAAAAGCAACAGATAGTTGAGATCTCAGTTTGTAGAGTTGGACACAGGAACTACTGTAGGTCATATGCCTCCGCCAACAAGTCAAGTTGCAGTTTACATCCATGTCTGTCCAAAATGCCATCACTTCTAAAAAATGTAATTCTTACAATTGTGTTTTGTGAAGTCACAGTGACCTTTGCCCTTTGAGATTCTGTCAAGGCGCTACTGAGATATCGCGTTCACGAGAATGGACCGGACTGAGACAACCTTAAAAAAAACGATGCCTCCTCCAACCACAGCTATCGCCGGAGCAGAGGCAAAAAGATAGAACCGACAGTTTAAAGAGAGAGAAAGGCAAATGAAATAACACGGACGAGGTCAAAGTGAAAGAGAACCTTCTATACGGGTTAAGCTGCAAAATGACACACTGAAGGTGTTGCTGAGTTGTTGTTAAGCCGCTCTGCTCACCAGGCTCGGAGAATTCTGGTCTGGCCAGAAGGACTCTGGAATCGGCCAATGCCCGACTGGAACCCCCGTCTTCGGGTTCGGTCGCACGTAGATGAGTTTGTGGCAACTGTGCCACGGCTGTGTGCTGAAGGATGACACGGGACGACTTGACTCCACAGAGTTTTCTGTTAAATAAATAAAAAAAGATGTTATACAAAGCAGAACAGATTTCTCAAACAGATTTCTAACACAAACTGTGAATGTGAATTTGAGAGAAACCGCTGTCAAACAAACCGCGAGTTAAGGATCCAAATAAACTTTCTTCTATTCATAAAAAGATTTGTTACGCTCTCTCAAGAACCTCTGTTTGAATTTTTTTTTACATTTTTAAACAAATATATTTCACTTTGAATCTTTCCTTTTGCCAGTCAAATGATGTGTGAGTCGAATTATCTCAGAACATTTCTTTACACAGACACATATACTCCTTTATGGCTGGACATGAACTCAGTTCTCCTTTTAGTGTACAACCGCACTGCGGTGATCCAAGATAAGAGGAGTCTCTTCTGCTTTCACCTGTTTTACTGCCCACAGTATCCACTGTATGAAATGTGTGGAGACAATGTGCTCAGAAACTCATCTTTTACGCACTCGACTGGGCTCTCGAGTAGGAAACATTTTGGGTATATCAAAATATAATGAATTGTTGTAAGTGTGTCCATAACAGTTGTGAGCTGTGTGTCCGTTCAGTGAGCCACTCACCGTCCCCAACCAGAGGCGGATCTGGCCCCGTCTTCTCGAAGTTAATGACAACGCCACTTTGAACCTTTTGGACCAGAGACTCCAGACACTGGTTCAACATTCTCTGTGTCCGCACACAGTACGATCGCCCTGAGAGAGAGAGAAAAAGAGACAAAGATCTCATATAATAGAATGAATTATGAGGGCAGGCGTGCAATGATTCTGAAAATAAAAATACTGGACCCGCGTCGGGGTGCAGAAGTGAGAAAAAGACGGACCTCCGGTGACTTCACACATCTGGGTGATGGCAGACTCGTCTGTGGGGACGCTACCGAGCTGCTCTGTGTCCGGCGTGGCGGCTCCTGGCAGCCTCAGCACCAACGCAAAGAGACGCTGGTCCCAGCGAAAAGGCTCCTTGGTCAGCTCGCTGCCGGCCAGCGGAGAGTTCAGAGGCAGGTGGAGCTGCACGACAGACAACGCCAAGAAAGAAAAGGATGGATGTGTAAAAGCTGTTACAGGTCATCGTTTTTACAAACCGTACTATTCATGTCAGTACAGTCGGGACAGATCGCGTTACGACAAACAGCAACTACCGCATTTGTTTGGGCTCTCACCTCATCCGGCACCCCGGCGCTGTGCGTAAGCTTGTTCCCATCCGTGATAGTGATGATCACGGATGGCTCCAGGAAGAAGGGGTTACGGCCCTGAGGCGGAAACAGTAACATTTAGCAAATAACATCCAAGTTCAAGCAAACACTGAGTGACCCATTTATCCGCAGTAGTCTGCTTTCTTTTCATTACGCGGTTCTTTGTGTCTCAAAAAGGACTTCCATCGCCGAAAACATAACTGGTCTCTCGTGCTCACAGTCAATACTCACAGGTATACTATTTAAACAGAAGGTCTACGTGAAGACAGAATATTAAGAATGGTATTAGCTTCACACCTCTGGTGACTTCCTGAATACTAATATGAACTGTCTGTTGCAGCAGGTATAATCTCTGCCTTGCGTGAGACTGCATCTGTAAACCAAGTGTCCTTGTGTTTCTCGTTAAGGACGGAGGCCTCCACCACTGTGCTGTGTGGGTCAGCCTTGTCTAATTCACACACAGAATGTCTAAGTAGACTCACACACACACACACACACACACCGCCGCACAGACCTTGTGACACTACTTGAGCGTAGCGATCTCTCTCTGCCTTCGAGCAGGGGTTTTCAGAAACCGAGTGTGTGAGGAGCTGATGACAGCGCACCGGTAATCGAGGACAACGGAGTGGATTAAAGCTGCGATCAAATGTCAATATTCTTCTCTGTGTCTCGAGGTGCAGGAATCAAGGCATGCCAGCTGAAGGCTTCGCCACTATCGTTTACAAACCTTTCATTTATCCAAGGAAAGTCCACATACTGCCGTACTCAATTACTAGCTGGTACATTCTTGTGGAATCTATTTTGTGTCTAATCCTCAATTTGAAAAATCCCGCAAGGCAAAAACAATCAATGTAACTTTATTATGTATTGTTCTTATTAAAACAAACAATCCACCACTAAATGTGGTATGTCACTGTCTCGTATGTATTATATTACTGTCTTATGTATTAGGTATCAAATGTCTCCCAAAGGTGTTTTCAATCACAACCACAAATAAAAATACTTTTGTTTTGTATACAGTCATAGTATTTGATCTGTGCGTATTGATTAAAATATGCAGATTTTTCATTGAGTAATCTGCCACGTATTTTCTCAATTAGTTAATTAAACGTGTCAGGAAATAGTGAGAAATGGGAAATTGGTATCTTTCCTTGAAAAACAGCTTAAACTAGAGACCACGTAGCGATGGGAGCACACCCATCTTCAAACCTGGAATTCATTTTGTCCTCAACCACACATCTGTAAAGTCGAGATAAAATCTGTCCACAGACAGAGATGAGAAAAACAGGCTAAGTTGTCGAACCCTCTTCTGTGGTAGTGTCTCCAGGACCACATTTTGCCACAACGACCCACACATGCTGCTGCTGCTGCTGCGGCTGGTAATGATTAACTCATTATCAACTGCTGCCATGGAAATGCATAATAGGATGGCGGCGTCAAAGTACCTGTCCGTAGTTGTCGATGCCGGAGACGAGGCGGTTGAGGTTAAGCAGGTCGAAGGCGGTGCGGAGAGCGTGACCTAACGTCGTCAGCCCAGACGCCTGCAGGTTCTTCAGCTCGCACATGAAGGTGCCGTGGTTCTCCTTCCAGCCTGCCTGAAACACACACATCAGTGTGCTGAACGGACTGCACCCAAACAGCCACACAGCCGAGGAGCAGAGGAGGCCTGAACTTGCAGTGCATGACGAGCAGCCACAATCCAAAATACATCCACACCCACAGATACCCATACCATGTAATTACAAAGAAAAGCCCAACAGGAAGTTTTGTTCTCTGACAGCTACAAAGGGATTTGTGTCGAGCATGCGACTGCCACCTTTGGAGAATATATATCTTAGCAACACATTGATTGTGTGCAACATGAAATAACAAGTACCCATAAAATGAGATCAGCTTATGTCAACCTCTGGGAATGAAAGATAATATTGTTGAAATTCAGGCCAACATTTGGAGCTGGGTGGTGCTTTTTAAGATAGAGTTAAACGTCATACATGACAAGCATTCAGAAATACACTTCCCACAGCCCTCCATAATGTAGATATACTCCCACGGGAGAGGATGTGGGTGTGGAACTGGTCTCTGACTTTTCTCCAGCTGGGGTCAAGTACTTCTGCAGCTTCATGCTTAATCTAAGGATGACCTGCAAGCTTACCACTTCCTTTAGCGGGAGAGGGAGGGGGAAAGGCTGAAGACACACTCACACAGAGAGAGAGAGAGAGAGAGAGAGCGAGAGAGAGAGACGACAGTGTCTACATGTGTGTTCTGTGAATCAGGCCAGTGGGTGGATTTTTGGATTATCATGGATGGGATATCCTTCCAAAACCACACATTTTAGTGGAGTTTCTAGGAAAAGCTCAGAGTGACGTGACGTTTGATAAATATCATACAAACAACATCACTGAGCAAAACTAAAAGGTGGAAACATATTCACATACGTAGTAGAAAAGTAATAACCCAGACATATACCGTCATGTAGGCCAGTGAACATGTAAGTCTTTGCTTGCACTCAATAATTTAAACGACCGAATATTTCTATTTTCCTCACACACAACCTCCTTCTCTCCCCCTCTACATCAACAATGTATTGCCTCTGTAACTGTGCAATCAGAGTAGCCCCATTCAGTACAACCTTGTCCTTTCATCATAATCCTCGGTGCACAGAGCCTGCAGAAACAACAAAGGAGAAGGCAACAAAGACAAAGGGAGGAAGAGCAGAAGGAAGAGGAGTTGAGGGCAGAATCTGCAACGAGTAGCACTTCTTGGATCGTTCGGCTAAACCACACAGACTGTTTCAGTGGGACGCATGAAGGAATGATCTGGACTTGGCGAATACTGCAAGGTCAATGCCTGAATGTAGTAGGAAGCATCACATGAATGACTGCACTGGAATCCACTCAGATGTTGTCATGACCCCGGTCCTACACATGGCCGACAGGAGAAGCATGCGATCTTGTTTCAAGTGCTGGGGCGCTGAACTCTAAACGGTCCTTTTGGAGGTCAATAAAGAACCACGTGTACCTGACAGATATTTGGCTTCTTGCACTGCTTTAAATATTAACACTAAGCAAGATTAGTTGAAGGGGGAAAAACAACTCCTTCCTTGTCTATTGTAATACAAGTATTATCATGAATGTTGTTTAAAATTCTACCAAAGACAAGGGAAGTACATTATCTTGAAAATGCTTTTGCGCATTTATCAAAAGTTATAAAAGGTTGTATTCATTTATTTCTTGCTTGTATGATAATTAGAAGCTATTTCTTAATGCCTGGGCATGTAAATGAAGAGTGTAAAATAGTATACTATTTATCATTTAGTAGGGAAAAAGCTGAAACCCTTGGGGTACTGTACTTGTGTTTTATATAAAGAGGATTATAAAAAGAAAAATGGAATTAACTAGTCGTTACGACTATTTTTTGATTTGTACAATACTCTCAGACCTTTGCCTCTGTAGTCATATTATAAGTCTCAGAACAGCTACTACTACTAAAGATGATTTAATCAAGTATTGCCTGGCTCTGGTATTCTGTAATTTGACCATAAGGCATACACAAACAACAAAAAAGACTAGGAACAACAAGGAAACTATTTCATATGTCTTCACGTCATTTATGACGTGGGATAGAGTGAGTACTGCGATGCATATTGTGTTGAGTGTTGTTTGTGGACAGAGATAGAAAAGCCAAGAGATTCCTAAAACAGACCAGCCACTAAAGCAGATGAGGGACTTCAGGAGTGTGTGTGGATACTAAAGATTGTATTTTATTGGGCTTGAAAAGCTCTGAGAGAGATGTGTGCCAGGTCATAAAACAAGTCAATTGATTTGTTGGTGGGCACAACTTTGCTGACATGAAACCCCTGAACATATTGCAGTGATTCACAGTTGTTTTGCTTTGTGGCCTATGTGTATGAAACATTAAGTGTGTGTATGCTGGGCCATAATGCTCATAGCATCGGTATGACGAATAATTATCATATGAATAATGATATATTTCTTCCAGCGAACTCAAATAAAAATGATGAAGAGGGCTGATCAACTTTCAGCCCAGATCAGCCAATGGAAATGCCTGGATGATGCGCGAGGAGGAGTCGAGAATGATTGGCGGGCTCTTTAACCAATCGAGACCTTTTACTTAAAAAAAAAAGAGCGACGTCATCGGCGATAATAAATCTCCCCGCCTCCATCTCAACGCCCGAGACTTTTCTCAACACAAAAGCAAAATGTCCGCTGGATGGTCGGAGGCAGTGCAGCTTCGGGTCTGCGGTTATTTGCCGTTTGTTTTTTTCCGCCAACGGGAACCTTCCAACACTGACTACAAACCAGAAGGACAATAAAGTCTTAACTGACAAAAAAAATACGTTTGACTGGTCAATGTAAACATTATATCAGTTGCTAATTACCTTCACTCCGTATGGCGGATCATCGAATGTAACTAGCATGTACCTGTCGCCTCTACTAGCCGGGTCTCGGGCACGCAGCTGTCAAAAAAGAAAGCCAAAACAACATATATTAATTTCGACCGACCTTGCCCAAGGAACCCTAAGCTCGCCGAAGCTGCATACTTGCTGAAAAAAGTCGGGGTAAAATAATTCTTTACCTTCATAAAGACCTCAACCGCGCCTTTAGCAACGTCCAGATACGTCGTACCCAAATAAGTGCGCTGATTCATAGAGGCGGACGTGTCTAACAGGAAAAGTAAAATAGGCATTTTTAAATGTAAAGCCGCAGTTGTATGCTTTTCTAAAATTACTGTTATCCACGTGTGACCTATATCGTGCGGCCAAACAGTTCACACATGTGTGTATATATTTGATATATAATAAGCCCCCCCTCCAGAAGAGGGCCGTTGCCTCTGCTCTCTCCCTATCTGCCTTTCTAGAGCTCTGTCTCGGCTCGCGCTGTTCAACTTCTGCTCCGAACCGAACGGAACGCCCCTCTGCCTCCACTGCGACGCCATTGGCTGAGCCCGGTTCCATTGACCACGCCCCCATACAATATATAAATATATAACGAGGTCGAGATGAAGCGTGTATGGTATTCAGTACATCGGTCTACCGTGTGTTAATTGTACGTATGCTAAGCGGCGGGTATGCTGAAGCATCGTGCATGGCTCTGGTGTGTATGTTAATATAATATATGTATTCCTTACTTAAGGAGTCTTAAGACAACTGATAATGTTGTTGCTGTAGATGTCATATGCACAGACCTCCTGACATTTCTTAAAACGTCTTGCCAGTTCCCTCACATCCCAACCCCCTTGCGCACACACACACACGCACACGCGCACACACACACACACACACACACACACACACACACACACACACACACACACACACACACACAGAGACTCTCTCTCTCTCTCTCTCTCTTTCGCTGATTCTCTCTCTTGCTGCGTTCAAGGCCCCTCAAAAAGTGCGTCCTTCCGACTTCTAACACAACACAACAAGAACACGTGCAGTTACGTGACCTCACCATGTATACATCATGTTTCAGTTGGACATTTTCTTAAAGCCTTTGAATCAAGTGTTGCACTAATGGCGAAATGCTGTAATGGCAGACTAATGTGAAAGTGCACATGTTGGTTAAAAACAGCGTAGAGATAGAAAATACACATCTATAAATGTTCAAATAGACCCTTATATCCATATTACAGTGGATTTATAACAGTGGAAAAGTCACTTACACAATCAAGCCTCTAAAACCATAAACAGTACCGCCTGATCTGCATGTGTTCTCATGATTAGTATTAAATCCGACAGCACTTGAGGGCAGCATCGCTGTTAAATTAAGGATCTTCTTGTTATGCCCTTTTAACGTAATCAAATACTTTACCATTAATGTACACTTGACTGCCAATGTATGTGTATTATAAGTTCAGACTTTATATTAAAAAAAGGCTAGAATAGATACCTCATCGTCCCACTGAGGGACTAATAAAGGATTATCTTATTTTATAGATGTAAAGGTCAGTGGAAAGTCATAGTACCCAAACCCAGACCTAATGCCTACCTCCAGATGAAGGCCTTATCTTTCCTGAAAAACTATATATATATATATATATATTTATTTATTTTTACATTTTTGGGACATGCACAGGCGATTCAACAGCAAACTAAATCTGAAGGATTGTACTTTTCCCTGTCTGTGCAAGGTGAAATAGCCTGATAAACAATGATATTCTTTCTTGATCGTCGAGGTGAAAATCGATGCACTTTAATCTAGTTAAGTATCATAAAGTAGCTATATTTGATCACATTTGGTAGCTACTTGATATGATTAACAATACCTATAAGTCAGTTAATATCTTCCAAAGTATTCCACAAATATAGCCTCGCCGAATTGGTATGTGTTTATGGCGTTAAATACGCTTTCACGGAGTTATTACAAACATCTTACGCCTTGCTTGGAGCACTTTACGTCTGCTTTGTTGACGTCTTGCACGCATTTCGCCCTCCGCCATCCCAGCATGCACTGCGAGGTCTGCAGTATATTATTGACAAAGAAAAACGGCCGAAGAGAAACAACAACAGGGTGTGATCAGAAGCAGCGACCCCGGTGCTTAACGTTAACGTGACACGGACCCGCGTGCCGACAAGAAGGTAAAGCCTCGCTCTCGTGACACGAAACCACTGTGTTTTATTTTCTGCGATGACACTGCGCCGTTAAGTGGCTATCAGCTAACAACTGGGGCTTTGCTAGCCGGCTAACGCTAGCTCAGGTTCACACTGTCGTGTAATAACTGCGTGTTATTGCTGTGTCACAGCGAACACATGCAGCCAGACTGTGCAGTCATGTTAGATACATGCAGTCATGGTCAAATGTCTCTAAATGTCCCTGCTGCTAAATATGTCACCAACACACTTACGTTAGCTAGGAGACCTCATTACGTTGTCTCCTATGATTACACTGCAGTTTGAGGTAGCTTACGTTTATCTTACACCTTGTCCAAATACGAATAGCAAGATAACGTACTAACTGAGTTAGTACACCATAGTTAGTACACAACCACCTGATCCATGTTATAGCTAGGTTCCTACATGTATAATGAACAGTGTACATGGAGTATAAAATGTATTGCGACACCACGAGACTGGTTCCTTGAGCCATGTAAACACCATCAGGTCACGTGACCAGCCACATAGAGTTTGACATGTTGAACTTAAGTTATTTGAACTTGAATAAGTTACATGAACTTAAATTGCCGACGAGCCTTCAACCCTTATTGAATTATACTCATTTGGCTGAAAAAAACAATATCCAACCACTTAATTTAAATAATATACCCATAATAATCCTGCATTCAAAGTTGAGTTAGTTAGTAAAGACATATATGTTAGCAATTAAGTGTACAGTACTAAATGTATTAGTTACGATTACCAGTATGCTGTTCAATAAGTAACAAGAAATGATGAAGATGAATTGAATGCCTTGATTATCATCTTCGCTTTATCAATAGATACATTTCAATAAAATAACAATAAACTGCCTATTTCTTTATGTTAAGCTCTTTCAGCGTCCGTCCTGTGGTGTGGGGGTGTGATGATCGTGGTGGACTTCTGGGGTGTTAGTTCAAGGATGGCTCTGGGGTAGAAACTGTTTTAGGTGGCAGCAGAGTGACGAGATCGAGGTGCGTTGCATCCTCCACAATGGCAGCGTGATCAGAAGAACTCGCCAAGCAAGGGTGGGGGATGTCCAATTACTTTCTGGGCTGTGTTCATGACTCTCTGGAGAGCTCTTTTTTCTGCTCCTGAACAGTCGGCATACCATCCTGTATTACAACATATCAGTACACATAGATCAGTGGTAGAAGGGCACAAGCAGCTTCACTGACAGGTTCTTGGGAAATTAAAGTGCTATTGAGCCTTTTTTTCTTTTACCAGTGGAATTGGTTATATACTTTAGTTGGTTTATAAAAAAGAGTCAGTATTACATAGTTTATCATCTTTAGCACCATTAATATAAGCTACTGTGATTACATTTATGAAACTCTTAAATATCAATGTTAGTAGTGGCCTCAGAAGTCCAGTATCAGTTGGGCTGTATTTGAATCCTTGGAAATGAATTCAATGTGTTATTGTGTTTGTCACATGTAAACCATTCAGGTGCAAAGTAGCTACACACAACAGCTGCTGGATACATCAATGTAATAACAAATGCAATATTTCCTCATGAAATGTCTTGGATAATCTTTTTTTGAAGTGTCACAAAATGTAAATAAGTGCCAGGGCCTCTTATTATTCATCACCTTTGTCTCTTCGCAGTAACGCGGCATGGTCCTGAGGCGATGAGAGCGGGAAGCGCCGTTTCCACTTAAAGGGAGTTGAGGCAGCGCGATAGTTCGGGGAGAGAGGGGTGGACGGCCCAGGCAGACCGTGGACGGGGAAGGGGAAGAGCTCAGCTGGAGCCAATGCAGCAGCAGCAGCATCGACAGCCTGAGCTGGTGGAAGGAAGCCTTCCCGTGTTCGTGTTCCCCACTGAGCTCATCTTCTACGCTGATGACCAAACGTCTCACAAGCAGGTGCTCACCCTCTACAACCCCTATGAGTTCGCCCTCAAGTTTAAAGGTCAGTTGGCAGGACGAAACACAAGCCGTTTAAGTTTCCTTGTGTCCTGTACGGTTTCTTGTTCCAAACACCAGATAATGTAGATAATCAGTGTGTTGTTTTCGTTCTCTTCTTCAGTGCTGTGCACAGCGCCAAACAAATACACTGTGGTTGATGCCACCGGAGCGGTCAAGCCACAGTGCTGTGTGGACATGTGAGTTTGTTTTCGTGTGTTTAAGATTCATTATTTTTGGTAAAGCACTAAAGGAAATACATTGATTATCTATGAGCTTGTTCCCACGTGGATTCCCATCCATGTTTTTATATTTTTTATCATGTATTACTTGCTTTTCGTTTATTAACTCTTAGGTTTGTTGGGCAAAATTGACTGTATGTTTTGAGTCAGACGGTGGTTTACACAGCAATGCAAAGAGTCGATCTAACTCTCCTTGTCCACACAGAGTAATCCGACACAGAGATGTACGTGCGTGCCATTACGGGGTGTACGACAAGTTCCGACTGCAGGTGTCGGAGCAGAGTCAGCGGAAAGCCCTGGGCTACAAAGAGGTGACGGCCACGCTCCGCCCCTCCGCCTCGCAGGAGCCGCCCAGCACCCGGACCCAAGATGAGGAGCGCCGACTCAAGGAGCAGTTTGCCGTCAGCGAGTTTTTCGAACAGACCACGCCGTGTCAGCCAGGTAGGGCGAAGGGCTGTTGTGTGGTTTTACCACCAGATGGAGCCAAATGCTCATACACTCCAACTCAGGAACTTTTTAATGGACATTACTTGTTCTGGTCTACCTGCCTGTCAGATCTAGTATATATATTAATTTATTTATTCTTAAAGCCATGATGTACCAGACTAAGATATATGTGTCTGGTACATACCATATATGTGTGACAATACCTTATATTGTCACACATCTGGTGAAACGAGCAACCAACAATAAGTGGATCTTACCAACATGTACCTTTTGTGTATCCAAAGCCTGGTACATGTGTATTGTTGTCCTATATCTATTAAAAGCACATCAGCGCTGCATTACCATGAACACACACTAGTTTTTTCTGAGCCAATCTCACATGCACCGTCCTGCAGCTGCAGATGCTAAGTAGCGAACTTGATGAATCCGCGACAGAAAATAGTCCCCCAACAAATGCACTATTTACTCCTGTCCCATTATTACAGATTTGTATCGTTAGTAGTAACCAATGTGCTTTCATGGCTTAAGGGACACAGGAAGTATTGCACACTAACGCGTTGATAATTCCAGTGTTTTCGTGTGTGTTTTTTTTGTTTACATCCTTTAAATCGCTTGTTAACCACTGGGTTTATGTGCATGTGTGTGCGCCTAACAGAAAGCCGTCCTGCTGCTGGAGGCCCCAGCCTGCTGACGGTGCTGCTTGGGCTGGTGTGTATGGCCGCCCTGATGCTCCCGACCCTGGGGGAGGAAGAATTTACTGTGCCTGTCTACCTCCACCTAAGTATTAACAAGAAACTTGTAGCTGCTTATGTTCTCGGTGAGCAAAAATAAGACATGGGGTTGCGTTATTCGGGGGGAAAAAAGAAGTTAAACGTGAACTAGACCGTTTTGTTTCTCGTTGTATGTTAGGTCTTCTTACGATGGTCATCCTACGCACATGACGTGCTGCGAGCTGAGCGGAGGGGAAATGATCTGAAGACAAAGAGAACACCCTCACACCGGAGGCTCTGCTACGCTTCACCGAGTACAAGGACAGCAGGGGGACGTGGTACTTAGCCAGTTAGCTCCATCCCGTGCAGAAATACATTTTACTTGCTTTCAAATCCACGTATTTGTGTTTATACATACACCGACGCAAAACTGAACTGACCCAAATAGCGGATACCTAGGTCAAAAGAATGGCCGAGCGAGAGGAGCCGTCCCTGTGGAGGAACGAGGCCTCTCAAGGTGTTGTTTGAGCTCATACTCCACGTGTCCACATTTCTATTGCCATGATGTACCAGACTATGATTAACTCGAGTGTGAAGGAATCTACATGCAAACATTACACATGTATATAAAGCCATTAAACTTTTGTTATGGTATTGACTTGTAACCATCATTATATTGATGCTTTATACGCATTTTTAGGATAGACGCCGAGAACTAAGTGCAGTTATTTGCATGTGGGAATACTTTCATCTGGTTTGAGTTTTCAAAAGATAATTTTTCATGTCAACAAAGCAAAAACTTTCTTGTGAAGACAGTGATCTGTTCGCAGTGCTATATCGATGCTCCATCAAACCTTTAATAAAGTCTCAATACAGCTGTCTGGTACAAAATGTATAGAGGAGGTTATTTTGGAGGCCAAGAGGGTGTCGGGCCTTTGTGATGACGGGAGCACGGCATACCATTCGGTTACAGTAAATGAGGTTACGGGATGCCACTATCCGACATTCATGCGTAGCAGTGCTGTGGACAAGAAAAAAAAAAACAGCTTCACGCTTGTAATAAAGAAATAATTTATTTAGTCCTGACGTCTGCGACAGTTGCAACCACAAGACACAAGCAAAGCAAAGTTGTGCGCCAGCTTGTTAGATCACAGCCTTTCCATTGCAGTCACACAGTATATGATTTGATTTACTGAATTCATGCCCCAAACACTTCATAGGATGACAGAAAAATATAAAATATCATCTCGACAGCAGGGCAGGCTGACCGTATTTGTCCAGCTTGCATTAAGGAAAAAGACACTCCGTTAAAAAACAGCAGAAACACTTTTCTTTAAGTTAAAAGGGCGCACTCTCTCTTTACATCGACGGCTACACAGCCATGAAATGATTCATATATTTAAGTTACACAGGGAATATGACATTGGGGCCGTGACAGTTTGAAGCAAAGTTGGGTGCAAAAATAAAAAAAATTGCAGTACAGGCTTTACTGCATTCTTGGATCATGTTGTACGACAAAGTCAAGTTTCACTTCTGCCCTGCTTACACAGTACACACGGGCTGAAACGTCACAGGGTTGTGTATCCTGTGCAAAAAGCTATTTGAGTAAAAGTAACCACAGCAGTCTCCTAACTCACAATGTGACGGTGCCATTTTGTTTGTGCTGATTAGCTGTAAACGACAACAAATGGTTAGAAAACTCTCGCTGACCGATTCTTATAATAAACTTCTTTTTTTCTTCTTCCATAAATAAGAACATTCCCCCGGTAGAAAGAAAATAATTTCTATATTCTGCTTATCTACAAAAACCTCCTGACAAAAACACAGGATAGAGGAACCTTTAGTGTTCAGAGCACAACAGTGACGACCATCTTTTTTTTCATCCACGTTCAACTGCAGTTGCATGAGTCGCTCATACTAGGCAATTAAACCTTGCAGCAAGTCATGAGGAAAGGGTTATGGAAGTCAAACTGACAAAAACAATCCCCACAATTAATCGCCCATATTGTAAAAATATGAAGAAAACTCTGCTGAAAACAACTTCTTACAGTTAAACAGTAAGGAAATCCCCCAAAGTAGTTTGTTCCTTTACAAAGAAAACATCTGCTGTGTGCACATCCACCTCACAAACTTTAAACTAAGTACGACATCTGACACAGTTAATATGTACATAATTACAAACAGAGCAGGAAAACAATAAGTTAAATATTTTTTCTTACAAAATCTGCAGACTGTGTACATACAAAAAAACGCCTGTGGACCAAGTTTTCCGACACAAAAAGAGGGGAAATGTACACATCCAAATTGTCTTTTTGTCTGTTATGTCTATTGCTCAATGTCTGTCTCTCTCTCCAGTGAGATGAACTGGTCTGACAAAAGCAGAGCCACTTATGAACACTATCACTATGAAACCGAGCACCAATCCAAGATCCTCTACTAGCAGCTGGTGCTCAGTGTCTTCAGTCATTCCTACTAACGCTAGGCTTACGTCTTCCACACTCAAACTCATCCATGGCTTTCGTTCCCTTAAATCTTTAATAAAAAAAAAAAATTAAAAAAAAAAAACACACACACCTCGACCCTCCAAAATGGAGCCATGAAAACAGCCGCTCGGACACAAACATGGGAAATGTCCACTAAATCTAGACGATGGTGAGATGGTAGGGTCTCGCTAAGCCGCGCTCACTTTGGGGACAGATCCTGGAGGGACGTGAAGGGCGAATTGCTGGACGAGGAAGGAGACACTCCCTCCATTTTGCCTGGCGAGTCAGAGGAGGATCCGACGCTGCTGAGGCTGCCATCCAGCAAATCTGGAGAGTGGCTGAAAGGGGGAAAAGGGAACGCTCAGTAACACTGCAGGCGTAAATACTTTCACTGCG
This sequence comes from Taurulus bubalis, assembly GCF_910589615.1. Classification (NCBI taxonomy): domain Eukaryota; kingdom Metazoa; phylum Chordata; class Actinopteri; order Perciformes; family Cottidae; genus Taurulus; species Taurulus bubalis. Next base: position 20,626,890 of record NC_136601.1, read on the forward strand.
TGAGGGGAGCTGAGGAAAACCTCACTTTTGATTCCATTACTGTAACTGTTTTGAAATTGAATGAAACCAAATAAAATGCATACTGCAACACACTCCACTCTCCAATCCACAAAGTCTTACCAGGAACTTAGCTCCGACAGGTTGGAGACGTCAGAGGAGAGCATGGTGGTGGTGCCCTGGAAGAGCCTCTTGGGCTGACTCTCCGTCTCCATCTCACCTGCACAGGAAAAGGAACTCTGACACTTAGAACATTTGCTCCAAAACACCCAGACAAAATTAAAATCTCAGATAGTATACGTTACAGATATCAGTTAATTACCAGAAAGCCACTAAAGTCTCCAATAGTTGAATAGGAAAAAAAGACACTGAATGTGATCACGGTAACACTGCCTTGAATTTAAAAGTCATCTTAGCTTTTCAGAATAACAAACAGAACAATGTCTAGTTTTACATTTACCATCGCAGTGAGGCCTAAGTCTGCCTCAAGGTACAAACTTTATCTCATCTCTTATTTCAGTTATGGAAATCTAGTTCGGCCACATCAGAGCAACCATTTTATCTGTTGGAGTCCAATACTACCAAATGATCAACTATAAGATCGACGGCCCTGTGGACTCCAGAACGTGTTGCTCTTGCATGTTTTTTAAGACAACCATCACGCCCTATGGCTTGAGAGGGAGACGGTGGTCTCACATGCTCCCTTTAAGCATCAAACATTTCCAAAAGCGTGCCAAAGACAACGCTTCCCTTTCTTACTTGTCTTCAGAGTCGGCTGTAATACTGTAGTGACTCTGCATAGCAAGAATGCTGAATTACAATTCCTTGAATCAACAACAGGTCACATGCTTTCAAATGATAAAAGGGAAAACATTCCTGAAGCATCCTGTAACGGCTTGTTTGGTACCGTACCTTTGCGCTTCATTGGCCCGAGTATGCTGGCTCGGATGCAGTTGATTGGGCTTTGACTCCGTCGGCTAAGGAGCACAGAATAAACACACAATGTGACAAACCAGTATATTTAGAAATTCAGCCCCCAGCAGCAGCTACAACGAGACTTTTACCAAAGTAACACCAGTACAGTTAGGACGTGTTGCTCACCTGAAGCGCCGCGTTGGGCTCGGTACCGGGCTCGGTGTCAGCCCGTTGCTGCTCACAAGGATTTGTAGTGACGGAGAGAAACACTGCTGCTTGCAAGAAATTAATTGAGAAAATACTCTTATTATTGTTCTTATTCTATGAGTATATCCCAAAAAGGAAAACCTTTTGATTAACTTCTATTAAAAAAACAAAATGTAGCAAAAAAAGCGAATGGATCGATTGCAACAAAGTGTTGCTCTATACAAACACTGGTGCAGCTTGCACGAAAGCAACAAATATTTTGGTTTTTCGGCTGTCAATAAATTGCTTCTTGCAGGCTGCCACACAGGCTTCCATTCATCCCTCTGATTGCAAGTCGTTAGGAGAATCAAGTGACCGCAAACCATGAAAATGCTACAACCACATCCTTCATGTGGTCGTTCGCGGTCTTAATCAGGTTATGTGCATGCAAGCATACCGAGGTCAGACGTACCTTTTTTGCGATCCCTCTGGTTGGAGACGGCGCGGGCGACACGGGAACAAAGTCGATGCGCTTCGGAGACGAAGACGCCGACTTCTCCAAATCATTGTCGCTCTGAGGACACACAAGAATCCCACAGGTTGGCGTGTGTGACGACTTTTACATCTCTGCAGCACGACATAGTGAGGACAAGAAACGCATTCAACGAGTGTCGGAGTATTATACTACCAACTCAGCCTGACCTTGAAAGACTGGTGGCCCTGTTAACTCCACAGTTTTCACTGTTAATCTAGCATGTGTGTACTTGTCCACTCTCCACTGTGATGGAGGGGCCAACAATATGGCTCGAGGCCAAAAACATGCAGAGGGAAGGTGATTTTCAAGGTTTTCAAAACAACAGAATACATCAACAACACTGTTGGACCAGATGTAAGGACGAGTTAATATTTACCAGACTGAGACTTTCTTCCCAGGACTGGCTCATTTGCATGGCGGCTTGAATCTCCCTGTGTGAAAACAAAAAAACGGGAACGAGTTGATGCAAATCTGAATGTTTCTTTTCTTCTTTCTCCACCAACTGCATTCATAACTACACCGCTTACCGCTCATGAGCCGTTTCTCTGTTCATCACATCAACACCCTCCTCCTGCAAGAGCACACATAGGGGAGAGATTAATTGCGACACAGCCTTGATTTAACAAATCTTAGCTTTTCAGAATTACATATATTCCTCAAACAGATAGAACAATGTCTAGTTCTTACATTTACTATCTCACGCCATTGCAGTGAGGCCTAAGTCTGCCTCAAGGTACAAACTTTATCTCTAGTTCAGCCACATCAGAGCAACCATTTTATCTGTTGGAGTCCGATACTACCAAATGATCAACTATAAGATCGACGGCCCTGTGGACTCCAGAACGTGTTGCTCTTGCATGTTTTTTAAGACAACCATCACGCCCTATGGCTTGAGAGGGAGACGGTGGTCTCACATGCTCCCTTTAAGCCTCAAACATTTCCAAAAACAGGTCGAAGATAACGCTTCCCTCTCTTACTTGTTTTATCTGATGAAGCCTGGTGCTGGGAACGCGAACAGGTGAGGATGGGACCTGTGGAGGAGGAGGCGCGTGGAGAAGAGAACATTCAATGGAGAATACTTCAGACACACACACATTACTTGGGTGACCATGTGTTTGATAAAAGTCTGTACCATGTTTGGCCTGTTGACAACTGTAGTGCTATTTCTCCGGCTACGCAGGACCTCTCTCTGGAACACTTGGGAGTTATCACTGGAATGACAAACAAACAGACCAACCATGTGTCTTCTGAGCAAGAGATGTAGTTGCTTCATTGTGTGTGGAGAAAACAAAAAAAGGACAAACAAATCCACTGAAATATATTGTGCAGTAATGTTGTAGAAACCTTAAGCCATTTATCATTGGTGCACTGTTGGATCGTCTCAAGAGTCCCTCGGTCTGAGCTAGAGAAGATGGGATTTCCAGATCCAGTTCCATCTTTTCTTGTGGCAACCCTCCGTGATCCTTGTTCATTTTGCTGGCCAACGATGCCTACAACCGATTCGTGAACTCAAAATGGCTAACCAGCTCAGTGGCGTCACATTGTTGCTCTTCAAACTTTGCCAACTTTACATGTTTTGAAAAACAATCATCAAATCAGACGAAATGTCGTCAACTCGCTGCAATCTACGAGGCCCCGTCGTCTACGACTCCTGTGTTGAACGCGAACTAAGCCCGTCTATTACTCACAACAACGGTCTCTGCATCATCCTTCATACCACGACTCCGCGAGATCAGCCACAACTGGTCTGCTCAAACGTTGCATGAAACGTTACGACCAGTCTCAAGCTGAGTGGTTAGCACGCCACGGCTACATGGCGCACAATGACCGGTGACTGCCAGCAAGCTACCGACCTGCTACTCTGCTGCTGCTGCGAGGAGAGGAGGCGCTGCTGTGATAAACTAGTACGTTAGCGCGATAAATGCGCGTCCGATAGCCAAAACTGACTAAGTGTAAAGCGATTATTTGCCTCGGGTCTAACGTGGGCGACGTTAGCGTTGGTCTGACGACGCGGGAGGAAAGTGATTATCATAACGCGAGTCCACCAAGCCAGCTAACGTGAACTAGCTCCGCTTCCCGCTGCCGTGTTTCATCCACAGCTAACGGCCCAGCTACCTAGCCGGCTAGGCTAACTAGCCACGTTAGCAATAACGCCGATAGTCATCATGTCCACAGCAACATTGCACTAAACTAAATGTTCCAGCCCGATGGCTTCTAGGGCTCACAGGAGCAAACTACACCGCGTATATTGCAAATAGTTATTGCTCTACAAGAGCATGTTTTCGTTTCTGCAGGGCGCCGCCAACCAGAAACCAGGTCCAGGATGATCACACAGGAGCTAGGTCAGGTTAGCCGTAGCTATTAGCAGCGAAGTGCACGCCCCTTTTCACGTTAGCGGTCCTGGCCAATGAAAAGGCCCCATTTCCCAGCATGCTCGGGCGGGATGTGGCGAACTGCATCATTCGAGAAGGCCTTTTACACTCCACCTGAGTAGCACAATGCTACGTTACATGTTCGTGTTGACAATCCGACTCAAATACCTTTATGCTGAAGTTTTTTCAAAATGTATGTTTTTCCCCATTAACTTTACAGACTATTAACAGTATAGAGTCTGAACTGACAAACTCACTTCATTGATAACATAAATAAGATGGTCATTAAAAAAAGTTCTCTATTTAAGATTTCTTGATATTCAGTATAAAATAGTCAAACAAATACATTTTACATGAAAAGCAGGGGAGAAAACTACACTTTGTAATCTCCACTTGTTCAAAAAGTAAAATGGCGTTCAGAAGGTATATATTTAGTCAACCTTTTGATCCTAGAAAGTCTGAAGTTCCATTAGCTCTTAGAAATGTCAAAACACGCAATCACTAAATATTTTTTGTGGGGGAAAGTCATTTATCTTTTCTGCATCCCCACTGCATTCATCAGTACTTCCTATATATCGATTGGCCACAAATTATTTCAATGTGCCAAGTATTTGGTGTTATATTTCATACAGAGCATGGACTGAAATCGAGAAGTCAGGATGTGTGTGGACATTTAATGGCTGGTATTGCAAAATCCAGTTGACACTGGTTTACAGTGATGGCATCATTAAATGAGCGTGTTTTATATAGTAGAAATGTAAAAACAAAAACAGATATTCAAATTGTTTCGGATTCAATGACAGGTAAATAAAGATTAACTATTTGTAATATGATTGAAAACTTCAGTCTTGGTATCACTTGAACATTTACACATCTGCTCACTATACATATTTTCCAGCATAAGTGAGAACTGTGTGAACAAGGCATTCACACATCCAATTTCTTTGTGGAACATAAAAGACAAAGTTGATACTAATACTCATAAATAAGAGGATTATTCATCTTCATCATATCGTCTATGTCTAATTAGGGACAGCAGCCAACATTTGCCTTGCTTTGCAACACTGTCTACCTTAAGGAGATCTTACACGCCAAAGTAGCACAGAAATATTTGTCCCAAAATACACATACATATGTCAAGAAAATGTAAAAAATTAAAATCACAGCCATTAATAGTTCATAGTGAAAAGTAGAATTACAATAAAGAGGTTTTCAAATCAATGTGGCACAACAATTGTGATATTGTCCTTAAAGCTAGCAGCGCTCTGAATAAATATCATTGCTTTAAAAAAAATTATAAATCAGTGTGGGGGGCATAGAAGTACTGTACTAATTTCAGGCTTGGCTCGGCTCCATGCTGTGGTTCCATCGAAGGCAATCCATTTTCTCAAAAGGTTGAATCTAGTGTGTGTGTGTGTGTGTGTGTGTGTGTGTGTGTGTGTGTGTGTGTGTGTGTGTGTGTGTGTGTGTGTGTGTGTGTGTGTGTGTGTGTGTGTGTTTGCTAAAACAGAGGGATCACTCCAGCAGTGTGTCCTCAGGGACCCTGAGCAGGCAGAGTGTTTTTATGACACAAATGTGCAGCGATAAAATATCCTATGGACAGCCAAAAGGGGAGAGGTACAACCATGTGTTAAAAATCATTACGACGTGCTCTTCATGCCTTGTACTTCTCCTTCCCTGATTCACTAATGACGCAGATATGCTGAAACAGAAAAGAATCAATGAGTGTGATTGCATTAACACACAGGCATAAACTCTTTGTACAGACTCGAACCGGCATGAATACTTCAGCTACTTTACTCATTGGGTTCCTTCATCCATCTCAAGTACTTACGTTCAGATCTCTAAAGTACTCGTTGTAGTCTAGTGCGTATCCCACCACAAATTTGTCAGGAACCTCGAATCCTACATCTGAAACAAACGGGCGAATGAATCAGCTACTTGTCTTTGTAGCGGTGAACTCACAACACTGAAATGAAGGTATGCAAAGCCTCATTCAAAAATCACACATGCAATACATATACTATATACTTATATATAAAATACTATATATATATATATATATATATATATATATATATATATATATATATATATATATATATATATATATATATATATATATATATATATACTTATATATAAAATACTATATATATATATATATATATATATATATATATATATATAAAAACCACATACACACACTAACTATACTTCACAAACGGTCTAAAGACATTAATTTGTCTGGAACTCACAGTCGGGTCGGTAGCCAACGCTTCTTGGTGTTCTCTTCACCAACAGACTGGGGACAGAAACAAAACTCATCATCAATCATAACACTAATCGCTACTACAAGAAACAGTCTGAGGCGGCTCGTTCAGAGAAAACCACCACAATCTGTTATGAAACATATATGTGTGATTAAATTACCTCGCTACTTTAACCATTTTGGGTTTGTACTGTTTGAGGAGTTCCAATAACGTCTTCATTGTCTTCCCCGTGTCGATAATGTCCTTGAAACACAGCACGAGAGAATATTAAAATAGGGGAAGTTCTTTGAATTTCTATTCAAAGAACTTCCCCTATTTTATTATAATAATATAATAGCCGTCCACTTTACTGAAGACAAACATTGGTACGTACCTCCACAATCAAGACGTTCTGTGTAAAGAGAGAAGAACGATCACGTTGGTGAGAAACAGGAGATATTTCAGAGGAATGAGGAATGTGACATGAATCTCTAAATCATTACATGATTATTATTATCAATCACCATATAATCAGCAGGTCATTTAAAATGTCTGTTCATGTTGAAAATAGTGAACATGTGTTTCTCATTTGAAGTTTTATTTTATTTAACCTTTATTTAACTAGGAAGTCCCATTGAGATTAAAAATCACTTTTTCGAGGGAGACCTGGCCAAGACAGGCAGCAGTTTAAAAAACACATAGTTATAGACAGAAAACACGTCACAAGACAAGTTAAAAGAAACTAAAAGCTAAGAGCTAAGAAACAGTGACGTAGAGTTAATTTAAGAAACATTTACATTTTTGGGAACCTGCCTCTATTTCTTTCATTCGAGATTTAAAAGCAGTCAGTGATATTAGTTCCCTGAGCTTTAAAACATTCTGCAACATATTCCATGATGAGTTAATAAGTTAATTTAAAGTTAGAATTATTATTATTACAAATATTGATCACAATGTTTTTAGTCAGGACCATATTTCTTACCTTGCCGGTCAATGTGGACAGATCATCTCCACCGATCACTTTGATTTCTCCAGTCGACTGGTCGTTCTGGAAGGATAAGAATGAAGTGGACATGTGAGACTTCATGTTATTTATTGTAGTGGTGCAGGAAGTGTATCAAGTACAAACTGGACAACATGATGGTTGGAAGAAAAGAAAGAAAGCTTACTTTATTGCATATTATATATTATGTTATGCATTAAAATGTAGAAATGTATATTTAGTGTTTCTCATCAAAACCCATTTTGTATGTCACTAGGAGATGTTTTTTTAATAAAAGGCCTGTTTAATGCACATTTTGAGTGGAAGAAGTGTTTCAGTTTGGCAGAGGTGGAAAAGTTGGCGTATTACTGAAAACAAAATGTGACAAAGTGCGATGGAAACAGATAGGAAGTGTGTGACTCATCTGTCCCTCAGGCTTCTACTCCACTGAAGAAATTAAAAATATTGAAACGCAGAACATCGGATCTGTTTAGACCAGTGAGGAGAGTCCTCCTCCTCAAACTAAGAATGTTTTCTACATTGTTTCCCACCGTTTACCATTCAAAGCTGTTCCCATTTACGCCATCTCATCGCAGTCTTCCTCCGCAGTGGTTTAATCACTGATTGTCTGGAACTTCGTTCATATTTGTGCTATATTTGGAGAGGAACCTGGTTATTGTAACCAAGCACAGAGATGCTCTTAAACAAAAGATGACGCATGACAAGCTGAGCCAATGGTGTGAACCGATATATACACTTCCTGTCTCCTATGTGGGCCTCAGACTCTGGTCCTGCTGCTAGTCTACTAAAGCGGCAGGGCAAAGTCATTTTAAATCTTGCATCGTTTACATTCATGGTTTCTAAATTGAAGTCTTCGTCTTCCTGTCTTTGCTGGCACATTGCGACACTTCTTAGCGCCAGCAACTTCTGATGACTAATAGTGTCAAACTGTGTGTACTGAACCGCCTTTGTGGATGTGCATCCTTGTGTTCTTATTCCAGATATCTGGGAAATGGGGAATGGTGCTACTAGTGGCCAAAAACTCCACGGGGTACCTTTTAAAAATTCAAACTTGTATGTTTGTTTACTTTAACATCACATCAACAAATACAAAGAGGAAAAACTGATATATTTACGCAGTAGCTCTTGAGGCGGATGAAGTCCACTGTCATTGGGATGGAGCGGTCACTGTTCCTGTTCAGGGCCTTGATGTAGTCGAGAAGGTCTGCAAAGAACTTGTAGCCTCCTTTGAGCACACAGAGGGCCACGATGTGGTGCCCCCCCATTTCCTTCATGATCTCTCTGGCCAGTCTCTCGGTCCTGGGGTCGAGCGAGAGAGAGAGAGAGAGAGAGAAAGAGGCTCAGTTTTCTGCCACAGTCAGCAGTAGTTCCTCATTCCTTTTAGTTTGTCAGCAGACTTAGCTTTCATTTCTGAAGCACTCTCAAGTATGACAATTAAGACTTCCACTGCAGTGCAAACTACTTGGCAATTAAGAGGATACTTTCAAGCCACTGGAAAAATATGATTACTTAAAATATGAATGGTTTATTGTCAAGCGGGATGTCAACAAATCTTTCAGACAACCCACCACGCCTTTTTTTTTTACTACAAACCGCCATATAATTGGTGCCTTCACGAAAGAATCATAAATAATCATCTGTAATTTGGATATATTGACCAAGTGGGTAAAGGCAAATAATAGAACAGCTAGAACAGCTAGAACAGTGTGAACAGCTAGAACAGTGTGAATCATTTTACTGTAATGCAGTGTTTACAACCAGGGGAAGACAACACTTATGTCACATTACGTCAAAATACATCTAAAAAAATCTAACGCCGTATCACTGTATTTATATAATGTCATGCTACTTTACAAGCTGCTAAAAACGTGGCAACCCACCTGTCCAAGATGAGTCCATGCGGGATGTAGACCCGGTCTAGGTCGGTGGCATAGTGCCTTGGTATGCAGAACAGGTCCAGGTCATACCCCTGCTCCTCATCACTGATCTGAAATAAAATAGGACACAAAGGGGTTAAAAGAATATCTCAGGGTTATTACCTAACACTGAAAACACACTCATCTGATACAGGGGGAGGAAGGGGATGAGGTCAAGGGTGGTCTTACTTTCCCACAGACTCCCTCTTCATACATTTCACTACCTTTACGTTTTTTTTCTTGCCACAAAACACACACTCCGAGAACAATGCTCGATTCTGTTCAGCTTAGCGAGCAACAGAAAGTTGTCAGTGGTGGTAAATACTAACCAGAGATTCTCAAACTGCATGCCACATGAACCCAGACGACATAACTGGTATCATGTGACATCTGGGAAGCTGGTGCAGAGCTCGAGGCGCTATGGGAACGATGGGAGTGACCAGGAGCGTGCTCACAGCGTTCATGCCAGAGCAGTTTGGGATTCTCCCAAGTCGACAAATCGTCAGTGCTTTACTAAACGCAAAGCGTCCGTCCTCAGATCACACATGGTTTAATTAGAGCAAAGCATCTGTTTGGGCTGCACCCTATCAACAAAAAAACAATGGTCGATACCGAGCAGATGTCCTTGTGGAAATATGAGCCGAAGAACGCGGGCTTGCTATCTCTTCACATGCCATCTGTTATTGAGTGAAACAGAAAAAAAACGACCTGATAAACTAATCGGAGGTCAATAGAAGGGGCCTCATAGCTTCATGCAAGCAAAGTCCATGTTTGGTCACTTATTTCCTTTCAAATGTAACACAGGATTCAGGATCTTCCCCGTCCTTTTGATGCCGCTTCAGGAAAATGCTTCATTACAGTGTCAGCAAGTGGATCTGCCACCATGACAGTAGCACTCTAAATGCAGGAAGTTTCCTGGAGAGCAGAGAACATTGCTTACTTAGTATACAATTCTGATAAAAGGTTTTTGTGGCTGGTCAACTTTATGGAAGTATATGTATTGCACAATTGCACACGGACCTCACAGGGAGCTTGTGCTCTGACTCAAACTGAAATGACACATATCTCCAGTTTCTTTCCAGCAACAAAACCACTGTGCACAACCAAACAGCTCTTTTCCAGATGAGCACCATCAATGTCACACCTATTTTAGCTTTAAGACACGAAACTGTGAGTTGTGTTTGCCTTTTTGGGGTTTTTCAATATTTACTAATGCAGTGAATAATTCATATTTTGTACAGGAAGTTATATTACATAACTGTAGACACGCCCCCTTGCGTGCAGCTCGTGCGTTTTCTGGCTTTATTGTTCCCGTTTTGTACAACCGTGTAATATACCAAAAGAAAATAAATATTCTGCTGTCAGATACAAAACATTTTTTGGGATGTGCCGTCCAAAAGCGTGCCGTGCGTCACGGACGCCAGACGTGCAGAGCGCGTGCTCGTTAAGTCACCACCGCCGCAGGCCACGCTGACCGAGACGTAGGAAACCGTTAATTAGCGTACACTAGAAACGTGTTGCCAAGGTGAGGGATAGATGGGTAGTTAACGAGTAACGATCAGGTCGGTGGCAAGTCTTTCGCCAACGTGTACAGCGTGTTCTTCATTCCTGTGTCGTGGTGGTACCCTACTGGACCACCTTCTATCCCATTTTATTCTGCTTTTTGGGGGGGACTTACCACAACACACGGGCTGGAAGTCGCCATATCCGCGTCGGGCCCCGCCGTTAGGTTGTAGTAGTCTACCGTGGAGGAACACGTTCTCCGAGGTGGGTTTCGCGGACTCTTCAGCCGTGTGACAACACACACATGGAGGTGGCTAGCTGCGTTGCTACGAGGCTCCTGTCCTTTTCCGGGCTGAGGCTCTACTGTATATCGCTGCCGCGCGGCGGTGTACGTAATGACGCGCGAGCGCGGCGGGCAAATCGAATGCCCTCTGGGGTTAGCCCCGCCCTGTTGCGCGCGCGCGCTCGCGTGTGTGTGTGTAGGGGGGGAAAGCGCTCGACCTATGGAGCGTGCTGCCAACTTCTAACCACGAAAACGCCACAAAACGTGTTTTAAGTAATTGAAGTACATGTAGCTCATTGTCTCGTGTCGTTGTACAGGTGCGAGTATACACTGACGGGTTGTCACCGCCTCGAGCCCTACAAAGCCCTACAAACCCTGCCTTCCCCTCTGATCTGTCTGAATTCCTCACACAACTCTGCGCCATCTCTCCATCCATTTTGCTACTCAGTGACTTTAACATACACGTTGACTCTCCTGACTCCACAAACTCTTCAGAACTTCTGGACATCTTCAACTACTTCAACATCACCCAACATGTTGACTTTCCCACCCACAAAAAAGGACACACACTTGACCTGGTCTGCCACGAGTAATTCTAACCAGCATCGACCTCACCATCTCTGACCACCTGGCTATCACCCTGGACATAGACATCCCCATCCCCCATGTTACGCAGAGCCGCACCATAACATTCCGGAAGATCAAGTCCATCAACCTCCACTTGCTCTCCTGCTCCTTGGCTGCCATTGTTTCTGCCTCTGCCCCTATTTCGACTGTCTCCCCCACTGCTCTGGTCAATCACTATAATGATGCACTCTCCTCCTGTCTTGACCTCATCGCCCCCAAAAAATCCAAACTCGTCTCCTTCACTCACTCCGCCCCCTGGTACACTGACCAACTTCGCCACCTCAAAGTGCATGGCCGTCAACTGGAGCGTCTTACAAAGAAAACTGGACTCACGGTTCACCTTGATGCCTTCAAACTCCACCAACAACAATATAAAGATGCCCTCAACGCTGTCCGCTCCTCTCACTACTCCTCCATCATCCAATCTGGCTCCAACAACCCCAAAACGCTTTTCTCCACCATCAACAAACTCCTCAAGCCCATGGACACTATCTCCTCCTCCTTCACCACCAGCAAATGTAGCTCATGTAACTCAACCAGCTGGCTGCCTCCTCCCCCTTCACTACCTCACCCCCCAGCCCTCAACATGACTCTCCCCTAGTTCCAAGCCACTCACTCTCATCCTTCAGTTCAATCACTGAAATGGACCTCTCCTCCATAGTCTCCAGCATGAAGACCTCCATCTGTACCCTCGACCCCCTCCCCTCTTCCTTAGTCAAGGCCTGCCTCCCCTCACTCTCCCTTCTCATCACAAACATCATCAACTCCTCACTGTCCTCTGGTCTCATACCCTCCCCACTAAAGCTTGCTGCTGTCACCCCTGTGTTGAAAAAACCTGGTCTTGACCCTGACGTCCCCAATAACTACCGGCCCATCTCTAACCTTCCCGACCTGTCCAAAGTCCTTGAGAGAGCTGTTGCATCACAACTGAAGTCCCACCTCAATCTCAACAATCTCTACGAACCCTTCCAATCCGGCTTCCGTTCAAAACACAGCACAGAACCCGCCCTACTGAAAATCACAAACGATATACTTCTCTCTGCGGACTCTGGCTTCCTCACCATCCTCATCCTTCTTGACCTCAGTGCCGCCTTCGACACTATCAACCACTCCATCCTCCTCTCACGTCTCCAGCACTCCCTTGGTATAACTGGCACTGCCCTCTCCTGGTTCACCTCGTATCTCTCAGACCGACATCAATTCATTGCCATAAATGACTGCAAATCCTCCACCTCCCCAGTGGCCCACGGTGTCTCCCAAGGTTCCGTGCTTGGTCCCCTTCTCTTCATCATTTACATCCTCCCTCTTGGACAAATCATTCGTCGTCTTGATTTCCATTGCTACGCTGACGACACCCAACTCTATTTCTCCTCTAAGACCATCACCTCAGTCACCCACTCCACTCTCACCTCCTGTCTCACTGATATAAAATCCTGGATGCAGCAGAATTTTCTTAAACTCAATTGCAATAAATCTGAAATGCTCATCATCGGCCCTAACTCCCTCACCCGCTCAGCCCAGACCTTCTCTCTGAACATTGATGGCTCCATCGTCACCCCCTCCACCCAGGTCCGCAACCTCGGCATCATTCTCGACCCACCCTCTCTTTCCTACCCCACGCCAACCACATCACCAAAAATCACTTCTTTCACCTCAGGAACATTGCTCGCCTCCGGCCCTCCTTGTCCTCTGCCACCACTGAAATTCTCATCCATGCCCTCATAACATCTAGACTTGATTATTGCAACAGCATCCTCTACGGCTCCCCCAACAAAATCATCAACAAACTTCAGTATGTTCAGAACTCTGCCGCTCGACTGCTCACCTCCACCTGCCGCTATGTCCACATCACCCCGGTCCTACGCAACCTCCACTGGCTCCCGGTCAAATACAGGATTGACTTTAAAATCTTACTCACCACTTACAAAGCCTTAAACAATCTGGTCCCTCCCTACCTTTCAGACCTCCTCCCCCTTCACGCCCCTACCCGTTGCCTCAGGTCTGCCAATTTGAACACTCTGAAGACCATCAAGACCAAGCGTCGGACCTGGGGTGACAGGGCCTTTTCAGCTGCTGCACCTCCCCTCTGGAACGCCCTCCCCATCCACATTCGTCAAGCTCCCACCCTATTGTCATTTAAGCAAGCCCTCAAAACACACCTCTTCAAACTCGCCTTCACCTGCTAACCCCTGCTCCCTACCCTTCACCTGCTAACCCCTGCTCCCTACCCTCCACCTGTTAACCCCTGCTCCCTACCCTCCACCTGCTAACCCCTGCTCCCTACCCTCCACCTGTTAACCCCTGCTCCCTACCCTCCACCTGTTAACCCCTGCTCCCTACCCTCCACCTGCTAACCCCTGCTCCCTAGCCTCCACCTGTTAACCCCTGCTCCCTACCCTCCACCCTCCACCTGTTAACCCCTGCTCCCTACCCTCCACCCTCCACCTGTTAACCCCTGCTCCCTACCCTCCACCTGTTAACCCCTGCTCCCTACCCTCCACCTGTTAACCCCTGCTCCCTACCCTCCACCCTCCACCTGTTAACCCCTGCTCCCTACCCTCCACCTGTTAACCCCTGCTCCCTACCCTCCACCTGTTAACCCCTGCTCCCTACCCTCCACTGCAGGACTAATTCTGCTGCAGCTTCTTCTTTTTTTTTTCTTATTTTATTTTTTTGGGATTGTTTGTTTTGTTTCTATATTTTTGTTTTGTTCTGTTTTGTCTCTGTCAAGCGTCTTTGAGCATCTGGAAAAGCGCTATATAAATTAAATGTATTATTATTATTATTATTATTATTATTACAAACGTTTACCCTGCTCCTCATTGTCTTGACCTTGGGCCAGGGACGGACTGGGGGAAAAAGTTAGGCCCAATCCTAAACCCTAAACTCTGAACCCTCAGGGATTTACTGTCACCTGCTAAGTGGTTGAGTGTGAGAGGCTGTGAGGGCTTGATGGTGCAAATATGAATGGGTCAGCACTTTGCTGCAACATATCACGTGACTACATAAACAAATATTGTGTACAATTGTGTATTTATTTTATACTTTTTAATTCACAGATTGGAACGTCTTCCTTACGAGATGAGAAGTCGTTTTAAATGATCTATTTACTTGTTTTTGTCAAAACAAAATGTTTGAATGTAAATAAATATTTGATATATAATTTCCGCTTCCATTCCTCTGATTTCATGTGTTTTTATGTTCCACCTTTCATCCGTAATGTTGTAGTGTAAATGTATTTTATCGGGTTAAACACCCACGTGCCTCTTTGTTAACCTTTTTTATTTATTTTTACGTCTCCATTCTTCGACTGCGTGTTTAACGTCACATTGCTATGAACTGTGGGTAGTTCCCTTGAGCAAAGTCGGCATCTAATGCTGATTTACGGAAAGGGTTGATAAAGGGGTCAAAATGTCTGCCAGAGACTCAAGCACTCGACGATGTGACAATGGGACACCCCTAAACCCTCAAGGGACTCCACGGGAGCGCGCCTCAAAGTCTGTGAGTCCTTAAGGGTGGAGATTGGGATTGGGCCTTACTGTCAGACCGGCCCACTCAATACACGGCGCGTTACCCACTCAATGCATCACACGTATCGACCAGTCAGTGGCCTACTATGGGAAAAATACCCATACATTATTACATCAAATATGTTTTTTTTAATAACATTTGGATCCACCAATTTGCCTGGATGGACACATGGAATAAAATGATACTGGCTATTGTAACACTCCAATGTAGGTATAGTTTGCTAGATGAATATGCTTAACTCTAGGCTAGTATCAGATGGTTATACGTGTAACTAAAGAGTCTTAAGAAATGAATGTCAGCTGAGAAAGACCACACAATAAATAAACTGGAATCAGAGGGTAGAACTAATATGAACTACAGTGTTTCCCCTAGGTTTACAGCTTTTTGGGGGCAGTAGTGTGAAGACCCTCCAGGTCCCCTCCTTCACCATGTTGGGTGAATCTAACTGAAATGGTTACACCCACATATTTCAATTCACACTGTTTACATGTCATCAAGTAAATGCACTTTGGGGATTTAGGACTGCCATGGGTCAGTGAGTAAAACACCTCATTAGTATCAGAATCAGAAACAACTTTAATGGCCATGTAAATTTACAAATACATGGAATTTGACTCCAGTTTCATTTAGCTCTTTGTACTTATAGACACTATACAGTAAACAAGATAAATATAAAAAAGATGAATATAAAAAGATATATAGTGAATAATATCAAAAAGATATATTGTGAATACTGAATCAGTCTCCTGTGACCTTGCTAAGAAAAAAGCTAGAGCACTCTCGTGTTAAATCAGTCAGCTATTCCTTTTTTATTATAATTTGTTTGAACCATGTTTTCTTTTTACTTGCACATTTCATTCTTTTGAATGAAAAGTGCAATACAAATAAATGCATTATTATTATTAGAGGTGATTTATTGTAAATACATATGGACTATTTCATATATATATATATACAGTATGTTTTTTTAATTATATATATATATATATATTATAATATATTTTATATAATAATATTTTATATATGTATTTTATATAATATTTATTATATATTTCATAATTATATATTTTCAATATTTCAAACAGACAGCTGCCACTACAGTGCTGTTTAGGCGCTAGTTTAGCGGTTAGCGCTAAATGAATGGAGATGGATTACTGCACGGTTAGCGTTAGCTAGCTTCCGCTAGCTTAGCGGTTGCAGTGAGTATTTCGGGTTGTTCTCTTGTCCTAAAGCTGTAAGGGCTGCTGTTAACATTTGAGTTGTTAAACTTAAACTGTTCCTCGGGAATATGTGTAGGTCAGGCTCTTTACCTTTGGGAGGGACTGGGGACTTTCGGCAACCATGGGGACATACTACAGTTGTTACAAAACATGAGCACGCGTTGTGCATCTAGATGGCAGATACAAGTGGGGAGTTATAGCTTATATGTACATAACGTTTGGGCCAAGAACAAATAAATATATCAGCAACCGAATCTGATCATGCAAGTGATTGGATAAAATGTGTCTCAAACCCTCCTCTTTTGAGTGTCTGATTAGAATGTGTGAGTGCAGTGGGATGGCCGTGCACAGGGGAATCTGGTAATCCGTATACTTCTATAATCAAAACAAAAACTTTATTATATAGCACCTTTCAAAATACAGGTATAAAGTGCTTTATAGTAAAAAATAAATAAAATAAAAAAGTAACACAATTAACACAGATTACAACAAGAGAATACAAAACCAAACACATATAGAACGCAGATGGTAAAACAAACTAAAATGGCATAAAACTATTGAAATTACTTTTTTTTAAAGTTGTATTTAAAAGTTATTTTTAAGACGAGATATAGTTTGGAGCCCTGATCTCATCAGGCAGGTCCGTCTAAAGTCTTGGAGCTTTGACTGCAAAGGCTCTCTCACCTCGTTATCGCACAGTTTTTGTAATATGTACTATTACTGACACATATAAATCTAAGCAGTTGTATATACTGACTATACTGTAAACTGACATGTGTACATGCAGATATTGTACATATCCATCTACGTCGTATATAAAGAAACCCGTTACATTCATCATTCAATGTGTATTCCATCATATTTGCACCAATGCACTCCTGTATTATCTATTACAATTAATAGAATTTGTAAGATGGAGTCCACTGCCAAGTATATGTACTCATACCTGCAGCAGAGTTTTGGATGACATCCGCTTGTGAATCATGAAGCTGGTTGTTCTGATGGATGTTTTCAGGGTCACAACTGAGGTAGATCAAAACAAAAACAACATAATTTCCGGGTACATGGTGTCCAAGAAGGAGCACTTAAATGGAGAGAATCGGACCCACTCCAACAAGAATGGATTCATGGCCAACATCAGTCACTCAAGACCTAAAGAAGAACAGTATCCCATAACCCTCTTGACAGAAAGCAGCCTGAAATGAGCAGAATAGAGGGTTAAAATGAACAAATATCCAAAGTTTTGCTTTGGAACATTTTTACTTTGTTTTCGTTAAGTAAAACGGGCAGTGGCACTCTGAAATTACAATTTAACTAATGACGTTTACGGATTACATCATTTGCCTTAGTACAAAACAGTACATACTTGGAGTTGTATAGTTGGTATTTAGAGTAGAATGGAATAGGAACACAGCATAACGCACTAGAACTGAGCTGTAAAATACAGAAAACAAATGTAAATTCTGTATATTTTGTCCTTGTATACATTCAGGGTCTGTCATTACTGTCTAGGTCTAAGTGTTTCCAGGAAGAATTATGTAACATTGGTAAATCTGCAGGTTCACCACATTTGTAATACCCTCAAAGTCTCACCTGTTCATCTCAGATTTGACTATAAATGTGAAAGCAGCCTTATATGGTCATGATTTGACAAACCACATCAACATCGAGGCTTTACTATAACCTGTCAACCCCTTTACCAACGGCATCCTAATCAAGGTTTCTATATATTATAGCGTGGACCTAATGGTGACCTATTACATTGCAATACATTTGACAGTCTATATCAATGAAATGCCCAAACTCCTCCATACAAAGTGGTTTGCAGGAGCAGGAACAGGTGAGGCCTTGCTGTGAAATTTATGACACCGAGCTCGTGTGACATTCCTCACTCTTCAAACCTCGGCAGAGGTTTTCACCTTTAACATCCTGGGACCGGCCACGAGTACTGCTCTTGTGTTTCTGCTCTTGTGTTTCTTGTGCCCTGCAGACACTTTAAAAATAAAAGACTCACTCGGTAAGTATGTAAAATAAAAATATTTTTCTATTTCCGATCATTCATGGGTACATTTGTAGAGATACAGGTAACAGTACATCAAATTAAGTCAGGCCAACTCCGCTAAAGAGCTCTACATTGCCCTTCGGTTGCTAAATCAAAAAAAAGTACCACCTTGAACAGTGAGGGAAAATCCAAGTGCATGCTGGCGAAACTTGTCATTGCGACTGACTGAAATCCAGATATTCAAAAATGACTCATGATGATAATACAGTAGCAAAATATTACATATCAAGAAGGAAAGGCTAACATGAAAAGAGTATTCTTAAGACGTGATTACAGAAACAAGGTAATCAAACTGCACAACTTGATAGAGAGACTAGTAACAAACAGACCCCTCTTAAAAGTGAGTCCTTGAGAAGCGAAGGGAGAACCAGAATGCATCTGTTTCAGCAAGTGTGTGTCATGTAATTTGAGGGGGCAGTGGGCGACAATCAGAAGATCAGTCCATCGGCTTTTACTCGCGGAAACAATACATTTATTTGAAAGTGAGCCCGTCGCCGACTCCTGGGAAAGAGTAGCCGTGGCTTTCCGGGATCCTGCAGCAGTCCGGGCTCTGCAGGGTTCCACCGGTCTGTGAGCGGCTCATCCGGGCGAGTCAACACAGGGTTTCACATGTAGACGACACCCGGCGCACACTGGGACGTCGCGTCCGTTTACCGGGAGAAACCGTGGAGAGAAAGGACTCGTGGGAGCTTGTAGACCACGACTTAATGTAAAAAAATATCTGTCCCTCGTCTTCGAGTTCTTCTGGTTTTGCCCCGCGCCACATCCAGACAGACCTGTCGGAACGGCATCGGTGAAACGTTAACTGTTTATTCAGATATTATGACATAGAACTGTATTCATCACGAAGGAAATTATTGTGCCAGATTGATGAAAGATTACAACAGAAAAAAAGAATACAAATAAATAATAGAGCTGTACGTTTTAAGTGAAGAAGTAATACTGATGCCAGTGCAAAACAGAATAGCAATAAGAGTAAAGTCCAACATAAGATTAAAAACAAGAACATTTAAAAGTATTATAAATATTAAGTGTATGAGACATAATAATGACACTAGTGTCCAGAAGGAACTAAATAATATAACGGTTATGCTGCACATGATATTGCTGCTGTAGGAAAACACCGACGCCTCATGTTTGACATGTTACGTGTTAGAAATAGTTTGTGTGCACTAATAACGCACCTAGTTGCCATTCACTTGCGTTGACGGCGTTTCTCCATGGTTGTTTGCTGCCCTCTGTCTACTGCGATTCTCTCGCTCCTCGTCTTCTTCATCCCTCTCCTCGTTGCCACTGTGGTTCTTGCAGTAAAGTCTTTAAAAAATACACACACGCACACACACAGAGCTTGTAAGTATCAAACTACAATGATAGCCAAGACATTATTAGTTCAACGCAAAAACCAGCGCTCACTTTAACAGTCTGACGTGGTTTAAACTTTTGTTTAAGCCAAACATATTCAATACACAAGAAACGGACTGAAGTCAGGGAAAAGGAGGACTGCAAGTTAAGTAACCTAGATGTGAACTATGAACAATTTACAATAAAAAATAAAAATTGTCTGTAGATAAATCGTCCAGATACACTCAATGCATTTTGTCGAGTGACACCAAATCTAAACAGAACTTTCTTTACAGGAAATTATAATCCACAAAAGCAGTCTCTAAACGGCATTAATTAGCTTTGTGATCCAGCCGAGGACGACCATGTCTTCGGTTTTCTTCAGGTGTACAAGATAAACATCTATCATACTGTCACATGTGTAAAATAACAGCCTAAATATTTTTAAAGCTTAAAAAGACTTTTTGCAACCTGATGATTGTATGCAAAACTTAACATCAAAGAGCAAATTAGCGTGTGGTTTGCAACTACTGGAAATAGACAGAGAAAATCTCCATGTAAAAAGAAATATGCAAAGCAAAGGCTGAGCTCACTTGTAGATGCCACGCGCCATGTTTTCAATGTACTTGGCTTTGTCCTGCAGGCCGCAGTGATAGTGGTAGGTCTTCACGCACGCCTTGATTTCACACCCAATGGTGGCGCCCAACTGAGTGCAGAGGGTGCATTTCTGGAAAAACATTTTATTTTTCAAAAATTAGAAGCTGCTTTTCGGAAACTCTTTAGACGGTTTAGAAGTCATACACATCTTCCTACCATTCTTTTCCCCCTTTTGATTTCCTGGATGACCGTCTTCACGTCAAAGTTTCCAAATTCAGCCCTCGACGTGGTGGTCAGCTGCACCGTCCCCGATGAAAAAAGCTGCGAGGGATCACAAATGGCAGAGAGAGAAATGTGGCAGTACTGTGAATGCACATGCGCGGTATTAAAAAAAACGGACCTTCCACCACACACACGAACACGCACTCGCGACCATCTTACCATGCACTTGTAGTGTGCAGCCACCTTTTTGGAGTTGTCGGTGTGAAGCATGCCCCTCGTCTCGTTCTCTTCCTCGCCAGCATGACAGAAGCCGCAGCGCTGGCCGCCGTCTCCCACGCTGGCCCGGAGAGGTGACCGGTCCCGCTGGAACACACGGACGGCAACGCTCATAAAAACAGAGGCCGCAACACAGCCGACAGACCACCGCAGTCAGCCGCACAGATCGCTTACGTGGGAGGAGCTCTCCTCGTCTGCGGCCTGCGAGGAAGTGGAGCGGCCGTCTTCCGATTGGCCGCGGGATCCGGCCCTGGCTCGGCTTTTCTCAACCTTTTCTCTTCCCCTACTTTGTGGAGGCGACGAGTCCGAGTCACAGGCCACAGCTCCCTCTTCATCTGACGACAAACAGACAGTCGTGATTAGGACAAACTTTTCTGTTCATGAACGATCCAAGAAAAGAATCCGGGAGCATATAGAGCTGTAACAGATGTTCATGCTTTACCTTGAATGCCATCATGAGAGGCATCCCGGTGTTTGCGACAGTAAACACTATGTTCGGGAGCAAAACAAATACATTTTAATTGAATCCAACAGGAGGGAAGAATATCTTTTTTGTTCACCGTAGGTTTGTGCGGCAGCAAAGGCAGAGTGACTTACAGGTAAATCCCTTGTGAGGGATTCTCTTTGATCTGGGCTTTGTCTTTCAAAGCGCAGTAATAGTGATACGTCCTCCGGCACGTCTTCACGTCACAGCCGATGGTGGCACCCGGCCGGTGGCACGAGGAACACATCTGACGGGGAAGCAAACGGACAGACATCTTCAGGAGGAAAAAATAACAGGCCAAGCACAGCCACAAGCTTTGATATTAAGCTGACAACTAGTAATATGCTCTGTCAATTAGTAATGTGAAACGATTTTAAGATGTGGGTCTGAATAGGATTTTCTGACAGACACCGATGTCTGAAATGCATATAAATATATCAAACAGAACAAAAACAGCAGAGAAAGATAAATAATAAAAGGCTGTGAAATATCATTAGAACATTCTTAAATTTCCACAAAGATATATATATCATTTGTTAGCATCTAAAAAACATTCTTCAACATAGACTTTACCATAAAAGAAAAACATGTATATGTAGGCCGTAGTGGATGACAGTAAAAACAAATAAATAGGTATAGAAATTAACATCGCACATGGAGATACGTGTATAAATAAACACTGCACCTGTAAATATATGGGTAATCTTTTCCAGAATAGTGTTCATATAATATCATGGGATGAGCAAGAGCCAGAACCACGATAATAAAGTAACGAAAATATAATCTGTGACAGGGATATTCATTTAGATCAATGTAAATGCAAATTAAATTAGACATGCTGTAAATTAGTTTAAATTGCATTTTAGTGTCAGGCTCCTCGAAGATTCACATAAAAAATAATACATTCAAAGGCAGCATGTCGTCTTCTGATAGTTTGTCAGATTGAGAAATGAGCCGCAAGCTGTTCATGCAAATCATGTTGAATTCTAGATCCTACTAGATGGAAAAAGCTGATATTCCCAAATTAAACATGCGATAAATCATGAGAGGGATCCGCTGTAATGCTACTAGCTAGTAACAACACTTTCTCTGTAAACGTGAATAGACGTTCTGTATACACACACACACACATTTTCAGATCATATCCGACACCTATGTGTCATCTTTCCTCCGCCAGGATGCGCACGCACACGCACACACACACACACACACACACTTTAATTGAAATACATTTAAGGTTTCCACTTTAGAAATTCTAACAGAGGGGCACTCACCAATTTATTCCCCCTCTTGATCTCCTTTTTCACATCCTCAATGGAAAACCCTCCGATGTTTTCGCTGTCTGAGTGAGATGTGACCAGGGCAGAGGAGAAAAGCTGCATGGGACATTTATTAACAGAAAAATGTAAATTGGTTTGTGCAGTCTTTTATTATGGAGGATGAGAAGTGAAATATCTGCATTTTAATTTCCCTCATGACCACTGCTGATGCACCACTTTCCACACTGATAGATGCCACAGCATCTGAACAGATTTCACAGTGATGTAATTATTGTAAAAATCTGAAAATGGTATGTCAGAGGCCTTCGAGCAGTGTTTTCTCAACCTGGAGGTCAGGCTCACCCAGGGGACAGAAGACACATTGGGGCCGTTCAAGAGTAATTTACAGGAGATAAATCACTTCATTCTGCTCGAATTTTGCTTTTCTTTTTAAACCTGCTTGCTTTACGAAATGCAGACCTTTAGTAGGCTTAAATACAAGTGAAACAACAGCAAAAACACAAAATCCCAAGTGTCTTTTGGGCTGAATTGTTCACTACGCTGCATTAAGTGATGATGGTTGGGAGTAAGCATGCTTTAGTCTAGGAGGATCACAGGCTACAAAGGCTGAGAGCAGTGTGCTCTCCTCACCATGCACTTGTGGTGGGCTGCCACCTTCTGGCCGTCCGACAATATCAGCTGCCCACACTCCTTGTCCCGGTTGGTTCTGCAGAAGGCACATTTCAGCAGCCGCGCTGCGGCTCCTTTCTTCTGCCCTGACATGACAAAAGGCTTCTTTTTTTTTTTACCAAGTCTCTGATGGAAGGAAAAAAAGAAAAAAATTGTTAAAGCGAGAACGACAAGACAGCTTCACTTTACACAGGCTGATAGATCCTTTTTCATAGAGATCGTCAAAGCAGTTAAAGACTATTGTAAAAACGTCAGTCATACAATAACTCTGCCGGGCCATGTCCTCTGTAATGTCAGTAGAACAGCTTTCATATACATTAATGCACTCGTCATACAGCTTGCTCATAATCGCAGTTCATATCTGATTCAAACTGGACGCCATCAGACTTTTGAAATTAATACAATACGTCGGTGATGCCCAGAGTCATTGGCAACAGGAGATAAGAAGGAATGACGAGGTAACAGTGACATGATGACAGAGTGATCAATCAGTTATTAATGTGTCCATAACCAGGTATTAACATTGTTGAAGCATCCCTCACAGGTTGAATTATTGAAGAGTAAACTCTACTCTGGAAAATCTAACTCTTTCACCAACTCAATGCGAGTATTTTGAAATAATAAAACTCTAGAGTAGGGAGCCATTACAGCTACTAAATTACTACTCCAAGTAACTCAAAGTGGAGCAATGAAAGTCACCAAAGAAAAATCCTGTGTTCTACAAACATGACGGCCAGCAACGCCTCAGATGGATCACACACTGGGGGAGGGAGCCAACACATTTGTTACAGCACTACAGCTTGACACTTTGGCAACTTCTGAACCCACTTCATTGTGGTCCACTGAGCTATGAAGACTTTCTGTTGGCCTGTGGTGGGACTACTCAAATCCACAGAGTGTGTTGTAAAAAACGCTGACCAACATCAGAATTTTGTGAGATCCTGTGTATGTTTCACCGACAGTCAACCCAGGTATAAATCAGACTAAACAAGAGATACAGCAGAGACAGATCAGTTTACCTCACACATAGGGGCTTCTTCCAATTACAGGCAACCCCCCACCAATGAGTGTTTCGTCTGCAAATGATGCAACATGTTTTCTATTTTTTGCATACACAGTCTGCTCCAATAGTCTAGTTACATCTCGTTTGCCCCAACCTGAAACCATCCAATTCTCTAAATAAATATGAATCGGTGGAAATATGTACTATTTGACTGTAGTGCATGTTGTGATTAACAAAGAGGACAAACACACACACAAACACATCACCAGGAGCTGAGATGATTTGAATATTGCATCATTTCAGCTGCATTTATTATTTATTTTATTGTATTAAACCTTTTGTATGTGTATGTTAAAACACATTTTTCTTAACAACGATGCAAGATCGGTTGCAAATCCATCACTGTGTTGTTTAACGTAGGCGAGGAGATCAAATCTGCGAATGTGTGCTGTCATTTGCAGAGAGCTGCTCGATTTCTCCACGACGCGCTGCAGGCGCCACGGGTGTATTAAACACAAGGGGTGAAATAAAAGAGCATGTACTTCATCCTTAACAGTCCACAAACGAAACTGGGTGTTTCTTTTTTATTTTCTTAAATCACAAAAGCCGTGTGCTGCGACGCCTGATAGAGACAGCCTCCACAGCAAGGCCGGGGTTTCACTGCGGCGGCTCATCCGCGGCGCAAACGCACAACCCTGTCTGTGTAAATAACAGCAAATGTCCGTTATTTTAACGTCTGGTTTTCACAATAAACGCTTACGGAGAACAATCCCGTATCACACGGCGGCGTCGTGGTCGATTTGTGCCAACGGCGAAGGGGGGGAAAACGTGAAAAAGTGCAACAAAATATATCCTGCAAAGTTTTGAATTGAAGGGGGTGTGTGTGTGTATGTGTGTATTTCCCCACCAAACTAACTCAGCTATAACTGAAAACAAATTTCAAACATCTCAACGCCCTGAAAATCCCCCCAAGGCCTCTTCATGTGTGGATATAAAGGTCGGGGGAAGAAAAATATCACACTTCGACATTATGTTCTCGGCTAGAAACCGAAAAAAACGGCGAATATTGCCCTTTAAATGTGGGAAATTGTCATGACAGGCGCGGGTCTTCGCAAACCGTTTCGAAGTAAAGAGCGCCATACGTGATGTGTCCCTGCGAAGGGAGCCGCTCGGCTCGTGCGCCAACAGCAACGGCTCGAGACGACAATAAGGCCACACAACCCCGCGGAGGTCGTCCCGCCGCCGGTGCACAGCTCACATCTTACCTGCTCACACTATCTCACGGCGCCGAGACGGTGGGGAAGATGGGGAAAGTGTTGCGGGCAGTGGCTGTGTTTCTTTCCGTCCTTCAGAAGTGATCGTGAGCTTTTTCACACTAGCATCAAGCTAGCTACAGCGCTCGAGACAGCGCGACTTCCGGGCGGGGCTTTCAAAATAAAAGACCACGTCGAAATAGCCTCAATGGCGAAAAAGACGCAGGAGGTCCCGAGTGTGAGGGAGACGAAAGGTGCTTTAAACAAATGCCTCATGGGAATGGCTTTATTGTTGATGTAGCGCTATACCGGCAGGCCATGTTGATGCAGATTATAAAGAGTTCGACAAAAACTTGTGTTATGTCAGATTTTAATTTTTTAAAAGAGTTAATTTCAGGGTTACAAGCTGTAACTTGTGGGTGCTTTCCCAGTAATACCTAATCTCAAGGCTCTTATTTATGTATGTGCTCATTTATCACATATTCATGAAACTAATAATACTATTTAGTTGTAGTCCTCTGTGTTATCTGTACTTGAATGTGCGCACACAATCCAGAGAGGGTGTTGTGGTCATTAGGGGCCTATCTGCCCAAAAGTTTTGGCCTTAACAGGTCCATTAGAGGTTTTCCAGGCACGTCCAACTGGTAGGAGGCCACGGGGAAGACCAAGGACACGCTGGGATTATATCTCCCGGCTGGCCTTGGAACGCCTCGGGGTCCCCCAGAATGAGCTGGAAAGTGTTGCGGGTGAGAGAGAAGCCTGGGTCGGCCTGCTGAACCTGCTGCCACCGCGACCCGACCCCGGATAAGCGGTTTAAAACGGATGGATGGAGGTTAAATCCGGTCATGGGCTGAACAGGTGACAGCATGAATATGGACATTGCAGTACCAACATGGATAATACATATTATTTTTACTATGGTAGTTATTATATAGAGTAATCAGCAGAGGACATAAAATTGGTCCCTGTGGAAAACCCTGAAGCCATTGGCAGCAAAAGTTTGAACTCTACCACAAAGATATAAATGAACCGGAAGATCAATCAAAACCAATGAAGAAAACAGCTTATTTCACATCATTGTGATCAATGGTATCAAAAGCCTCGGGCAGTTGTACAACGATTGCAGCACAATTTTACTTGCCATTGCAGTGCATGGCCAGGTCTAAACCGACAGCTCTAAGTGAAGAGCATTATTATAAGGAAGATTACTACTAATACACCTAATGCTAATAGGTATACATATACGGAAATACAATAAAACAAATAGAAAAATTACATTCAGAGGATACATAAGTCTGTCTCAAAGCATAACACATTTAAAAAACATCTTGCCTAGTCGTTTCTGGAGAATATAGGAGCACTTGTTTACTGTTACAGGGCCGTCCGGCTGGAGGGGCTTCGCTAACTGTCCACCCGCGGGGAATCTGAGAGCCCCGAAACATGCGCACCTACAACGCAGAGGGAGTTCCCATGACTTGGCCTCGGTTAAAGTGATTGGCCAACGGCGGTGGCAGTCATTTTGTAAAGCAAAACATACCCGCCCAGTGTCCCCGGGATGAGGAGAGGACGAGAGTTTCAGCAGAAGAGAACAGGGAAATGAAGTTGTCAGACGGGCCAGCCCAACAACTCTCTCTGTGCAACTAGGCAGCTAGCAAGTTAGGTGACAGACGGTCACGAGGAGAGAGCTTCGTAGGAACCAGCACCGCTATGAAGGTCGTCCCTTTGAGCCACTTGTAGTTACAGTTAGACGGCTACAGACAACGACACAGACGTTTCAAAGTAGCAGCGCTACGGAGGGAAAGAAAGTGGGGACAACTTGCTAGCCCGCTAGCTAACCTTTAGCCGCCGAGCCTCCTTCAGCTTCAGAACCAGATCCCTCCTCGGTGAGTCCTGACAGCTTCACCTGGGTGTTTCAGCGGTGTGTGGCGTGTGTTTTCCACGGTGACGTCCCTCGCTGTCCGCCTACCGACCGACCGACGCTGCTTTTTCTTGCTTCTTGCTACCGCTAACTAGGTCACAAGCTAGCTCAACTTTGCTGCTGAACATTGGCTCCAACGTTGACATTGTTGGCGTCTCGTTCTCCGTTACATCCTCGTTCCTGGGGAGAAAGTTCGCGTTTTATTCGCCCTGGACTAATGCTAACTTTGAGAAACTAGTAACCGAGGGCGACACGTATCGTAAAAGTGTTACTTTCGCGCTAATCTACCCGCATTATCTTTGGAAACTAAAGTAAGGTTAGCGGTGTTAGCTAGCTGCGCGTGCTGTCATGGTCTTTAACACTGTAGGTTAACGCAGCAGTTTAACTTTGAAGATCCGGCGGTTAAACTTATTTGGCCGTCTTGTTACTTCCTTCAGGTGAGCGCTTTTCAGCCATTTCCTGATGCAAAGAGGTACAGGAAGTTGGGTTGCTTGCATATAATCGTGACCTGACCTGTTTTGTGTTTTTTGGGCTTGGATTACCAGCGTCCAGTCATGCCTTTTCCTTTTGGGAAGTCTCAGAAGAGCCCAGCTGACATAGTGAGGAGTTTGAAAGAGAATGTGGCCTACATGGAAAAGATGGATGCTGGAGACAGCAAAAAGTGTGAAAAGGTCGGCTATGGACTATCTCGTACTTGATTTTTATTTATTTAACTTTTATCCAAATCCCCATCTGACGGTAGCAGTCACTCTTTTCCACAATTCAGGTCTCAGAGGAGGTGTCCAAGAACCTGGCCTCCCTGAAGGATGTACTTAGTGGAACAGGTGACAAGGAGCCTCAAACCGAAGCGGTGGCTCAGCTTGCACAAGAGCTGTACAACACCAACCTCCTCATTGCTCTCATTGCCAACCTGCAGAGGATTGATTTTGAGGTGGGCAAAATGCACTGTATCTGTGTATAAAGTATTGGTCTTTTAGCGCCGACACCTAATGATCAGGGCGTGATTTTAACATCGATGCCCAAAGAAAAAAAAGTCTTTGCATATCATCAGCACCCAGTCAGCCGTTTACCACCATGTACTTTTTTTTTTTTTAACAGGGGAAGAAGGATGTGGTTCATTTGTTCAGCAATATTGTGAGACGTCAGATTGGCAGCCGCACACCCACGGTAGAATACATCTCTACACAACAACAGATCCTCTTCATGCTGCTTAAAGGGTAAGTTCATCTTTTCAGCCCACAGGATCTCAGTGTTTGATCCATGATATATGTGAGTGCTTTATATGTACAATTACATCTACTAAAGGTAAGTCCAACCTTAGATACTCTTAAGATTTAATTTAGTTTTAGGCACGTTTCAAACACTTTTTAATCCGTATCACTTTGCTCAACCTGCCACGTGATTTTCCACATTATGTGTTTCAACAACTCCCAGAAGAACGAGCGTGAACTTGTTGCATTCACCTGTGGGTAACGCATGTTGATGAAGAGAGTGATAGCAGTGCTGGTTTTACAGCTCTAGAAAAAACAGTGTCTGCCTAACTCGAAGAGCCACATGTTTTACGGCTGCGTTGCATTGTGGTCGGTGGATCAAATGATATCTTCACAACTTGCCGTGTTTTTGAACTTTGATCCAAAATGTCACGTCTCTAAAGCGGACCATCCAGTTCTGGTTTGTCAGAGATGGACATCAACACCTGACATTGATGCTGAAAATGACTATTCTGCTAGCGGTTCCCTTTTTGGCTGCGTGTTTAATTGTCCTCATTTGGCCAGCTGTCTTATCTCACCATGGAAAATGAGACCTCGAAGTGTATGTATGCTCATCAGTACAAATCCAAATTCAATGCCTCAATAGTAGTGTTTAAAAGGCTTCAGTTTGTTGCTGTTTTTGTTTGTTACATCTACAGTGTTTGTGTTATAACCTATAAGTATAAGCTTATAGGTTTGTGTACCTATAAGCCTATATTCAATTCTGATGAGGCTTGAATTGACTTGGCCTGCCATGTGTTAACCTGTGCAGATATGAGAGTCCAGAAGTGGCTCTGAACTGTGGGATGATGCTGAGAGAGTGCCTGCGTCACGAGCCTTTGGCGCGGACAGTGCTCTTCTCTGAAGACTTCTACTGCTTCTTCGGTTATGTGGAGCTCTCAACCTTTGACATCGCCTCAGACGCTTTCGCCTCATTCAAGGTACAGTGCTGTTTTTTTTTGCCAGTTTCCAGCACCTTCATCCCAACAGTTTGTCTCTAATACTTTGGTCTCTTCTGTTGCCTCTCAGGATCTCCTCACAAGACACAAGATTATGTGTGCAGATTTCCTGGAGAACAATTATGACAAGGTGAGCCTCCTGTGTGTTTTTGATCTTTAATCAAACAAAGGCTTATGCTTTGCTTATTAATATACTTGCAACGTGTCTTCCAGGTGTTTACAGAGTACGAGAAGCTCCTGCATTCTGAGAACTACGTCACCAAGCGACAGTCTTTGAAGGTAGAAGCTCCACCTGCTCCAAATCACTTCTTTTGAGCTTTCAAGGTCATACAGAAACAACTTTGTTGTAATTGCATATTGTTTTTCAGCTCCTCGGGGAACTTCTGCTGGATAGACACAACTTCAGTGTCATGACAAAATACATCAGTCGGGCGGAGAACTTGAAGCTGATGATGAACTTGCTAAGAGACAACAGCCGAAACATCCAGTTTGAAGCGTTCCATGTGTTCAAGGTGTGTATCATCAGTGCAACTATACGTGAAATGCTGCTTTGTTTTTAAGAGACTCGTTTTAGGATGAAACTTTTCAAATTGCCAATCATCTCTCTTCCTTTTTCAAAAGGTATTCGTTGCAAACCCCAACAAGACTCAGCCCGTGCTGGACATTCTGCTGAAGAACCAGGCCAAACTCGTGGAGTTCCTGGGCCACTTCCAGACCGACCGGTCGGAGGATGAGCAGTTCTGCGACGAGAAGAACTATCTGATTAAGCAGATCCGGGACCTGAAGAGGCCTGCAGCACCGGAGGAAGCTTAAGGCGGCAGGGGCGACTGCTCCCATCAGGTGGTAGATGTATAGGTGGTGGCTGGAGCAGCAAAAGGCTAAGAGAGAGTCTAAAAGACATGCTTCATTAAAATGTAATATTAACCACAAAATATAGGAAAAAAAGCAAAGATTACTTCCTTCACTTTCTTTTTTTCTTTCTTTAGTATGGATGTGGAGGTGATTTCCATCCAGCAACTTGAGTGGGCCAAGAACTGTTATTTAAACCATAGTGCTTCTTCTTTGGTGATGATGAAATGCATTTTAGTCCGTTCTTGTAATGTTGGACCTTAAACTGTTACCTTTCCACATTCATTGTTGTTGACGGAGACCGTACTAAAATGCCCCCCCCTCCCTTCACAGTCAACGTGCGTTCTTGAAAGTCTTTCTCAGAGACGTGTCTATATTTTAGAGATAGAGAAGCTGCGGAGAAGCATATATACATGCATTATTTTTCTAATGTATCTTCCTGGTAAACAGTTTAGGACACCCAGTAACCCTTCTTTCTGAACTTTGTTTAGTCTAACTAATTGCATAGGTTTGGTTTATTGCCTTATTGTAAAGCTGTCGTGTTGTACAGGGACTTAATAGATCTTCAGAAATACGGCTTTGGCAGAGAGACACGTGGATCATTTTGGCCAGGTCAGCACAAAGTAATTTTTTGGTGATTTAATGTGTTGATGGTAGGCCTTAAGGTTGCATTGCGTGAGGTTACAGAGGTCACAAATGATCCTGCAGTGCTGTACTCGCCGACGCATTAGCTGGCACAGGAAGGGGAAATCAAAACCATAGAGGAATCAATTAATTGCGCTGTGATTTTTTTTTTTTTTTTTTAATTTTTTTTTTAGGCGAGGCTTACGTGACTGAAATAGAAGCAAGGCATCAGATAACGCTGCAGGGTACCAGCCATCCGTTCAGCGCTAACATGGACAGCCAGGATGTACCAATTGATCTCATTCTCACACATTGAGCACAGATAGGACCCATTCATTTGAAACAATGATTTAACCAACGATGAATTCATGGGTTTTAAAGTATGAGGCATTTCTCCCTGACGGCATAAGCGGCGCACAACGCTAGAAATGATATTGCCTTTTGCGCGGCGGTGTTGCCCATGAAGATGCACCAAAAAGTATGTTGCACTGTAAATTTATTAAAAGAGCATGAGGCGTCATTTAAAACGAGTGGACATGCCGAAGACTCTTCATACTAACTTTTAGCAGGAAGTGCTTTTTCTTGAATAAATTCCCTCGTTTTGGTGAACATCTGCTATGCTGGATTTGAGAATTGGGCAGACGGTACTGGACATTGATTTGACGAACTAGATCCATGCAGTTGTTTACTCTTAACACCAAAGAATACAAAGTCTATTGATCTGATTTACAATAATACATTTGAATAGAATACCCCGTCACATGCCTTTTGATGCATCAGAAAGCACGTCCTTTTTTTTTAAAACATTAGGTTGCTTTGGCTGACGAGCACTGAATCGATCGAGTTCCTCACGCGCATCGCCGATTAGTTGCATTTCTTAAAAATAAATACTTGCCTTACTTCGGCCATTGTCACTGAAATGGCATTTTAGGGATTTCAAGATATGTGTTGTCTGAGCGCACAGTCTATAGTATATACCTCATGGGATTTGAGTTTGCAAATGCTGTGTTCTCTTTCTCTTCCCTTCCTCGACGAGATATATTTTATTCGACTGTTTAAAATACACAGCAGTGGCTTGAATGCATGCCTGAACTTGACGTACCTATATGTTCAAACTTGAACGGGGACTGCGACCTGGTTTTCACAATGGAAAACTAGATTTTTAAACTGAACAATTTCATCGGGTGGTGCCACACAAACGTTAATTCATAATGAATTGCAGTGTGCTCCCTTGTAGTGAACGTTGCCTTATTTAAAGACATTTAACGGATCGTAATGATCCTGTGAAATTCCAGAATTATTATGTTTTTTTAAACCAAAGTCAATATGAAATAGGTTAAAGATGTACATTTCAAGTCCCAAATGCATCACCAGTTAATTTCTCAGCTCCACGCCTAGTGTAGTGTAGCTCTGTCACCATTATGCTCGAAGGTGATAATGCGAGTGCGAATATATATTTTAACAGACTGCACCCAGTTGTGGCTATTAGCTTCTGTTTTTTTTTTTTTTTTAATCACTATTTGGTACACTGCACCAAATAGTCACATGGTTATCATCAGGCCTTTACGGATCAATACATAATTTGCGGACTCTGCTGTGAATGTGGTACATTATGCACAAATAGACTGAAGTCCTGCACACAGTGCACCGTCATGTCACCGTTTATGAGAGAACGCTTTCTGAAAGTGTGTTTGAGTTTCTTAAAAAAAAAAAAAATCTGTTGATGATCAACTCCTTTGTGATTATTTAATGTGAAAACCAGTTTTTTCAAAACTACATCAATGCATCGGACTTACCCCATTTACACAAGAGTAATTATTAATTATATTATTATTAATTATATATATATATATATATATATATATATATATATATATATATATATATATATATATATATATATATATATATATATATATATATATATATATATATATATATATATATATATATGAGCACAAACGAACTTACAGCTTGCTGATAAATTGTTGCATTAAAAAAAAGTGTAATAATATCCAAGATTATCTGACTGTTGTGTAAAAGAAAATAACGTTAATTTTCAAAAAATCCTCAAGAATATGATTTAAATTGAGCCCAGTCATGGCGTGCTGTGCACAGCGGTCCCATCGGGGGGCGCTGTTGGCATCAATTGTATTAACTGCATCAACAAAGCATTTCATGTTTCTATAACCCTACCTCTAAATATGAGTTTATAAATCACTGGCGATATTATGTAGACGTCAACGCAAATTCCTTCAGATCAGTATATATTTCATGATTTAGAGTTCTCTGTTTAAATACGTGTTGTGCTTTACTTTTTTACTCTGTTGCCTTCTTTTTTCTTTCTTCTTTTTTCCCCCCCCTTACCTTTTCTCTTTCCACACTCTGGATATTTTTTCTTTATTTACCATGGGAGCGAATAATGTGTACATAACTTTATAAAGGATACAAGTGTGAAAGCATTCATGAAAATAAAAACTTTATGGCAAATTTGTGTGTGGCTTCGACAGTTCAGTGGACACAGAGGCGGGCGTCTCTTTTCAGGGATTTTAAACCAGTGTGCTGTGGGAAAATGTCCAATTTTACTTAATCGGTCCAAATACATATTATTTAGTGTCCGCAAATCATTTTCCATTGTTGAGCGTCTGAGCCTGCAATATAGTGGCTGGCCTAGTAATGAAATACTCTTCCATGCCAGTAGGTAGCACACTAATTACCTACCATATATGCTATATTATGCTACAATGTGACATTTTGTAACATTTTTTTATTGTAGAAAATGTGCCGCGGCTCAAAAAAGGTTGAAAAACCCTGCGAGTAGAGCAGGGATACTGTTAAGTGACCTGGGATCCAATTCTACAGTTCATATTTACAAAGGTATACATTTGTAAGAAGCAGTGTTGTTATTGATCTTCAAGATCACCCATTCGTATTTATAATAGAAGTCAGTTACAGATAAATGAATTCCCCCCTCGCCCCTTTCTTCAGACGGACCTGTGCTGCAGGTTCCTCAGACTCATGAAGTGTGGAGACTTGAGAAGATGCCTTCACTGACCTCTGTGCCGTTTCACTCTCGACACAAAGCAATCTCTCTCAAACTGACTGGAGTGTCCTGCACGTCGTCTCCCTGCTTTGAGCGTAATGATACTGTGAAAGATATTCAAACTCTTATCTATGGCCCAGCTGGTGCTATTTATTGTAAAAGTAATATGTAAAGGAACAAATTATAAAATTCAGAGGAGTTTTCAGTTCTCTAAATGTGAATATTGTTGAGCGTGGAAGTTCTTTCTTTACCTCCAGGAACAGTCTATGTAACGGCACTGTAAGCTTAGCGGTTAACACTTTTAGTTAGTTGGACAAAACAAACAATGTTGGGCTCTGGGAAATTATGATGAATCAAATACTAGTCAAAAGATAAACTGATGATGAAAATCTTTAGTTAGCTGCAGCCTGTAATTTCTCTGCAAGATGTAGATCTCCGAAGTCAGTCGATGTGGTCCAGTTTTTATTCTGCTTGAAAGAAAACCTTCTAACCAAGACTCCAACGCTACGTGATCGACGACGTCGACAATGAGTTTGTTTAGCTTTACGTTGAAACGTAGCTTTTATCTCCAGAATATCATTGTGGACTATAAGTGAGTCACCGCTCACATCTTGCCGAGCGTATTCATCCAGTGATGCAAATGAATATTGCTAAAAATAACCCCTCCTCCCAGTTGAAAAGCCCAGTTCAAAACACTGGGACACATTCCGGCCTACCAGGAGGGATACACCATGAGGCCTGCTCAATGGGCTGCCGGGCCATTGTCTGTGTGGAGGTCAACTATAATCCCCGAATTTACTCAAACCAAAAGAAAACACATTATTCCTCCACCAGACATTTTTTTTATTTGTTATGCAGCATTGAAAATCATAATGTAAAAATCTACCATATAGTTTTCTGCAATTAAAATCAAAAGCTTCCTGACCACAATCAACCCTCCTCCAAGAGAACAAGACACACTTGGGGAAAGAATAATATAAAAAAAATGGGCAGCTGCAGTTTATTTTTCTTTCCCCTTTAAACAACCTATAGAGAGAGAGAAAAGGCAGTATTGGAAAGTAGGTTAAAGTTCATTCGGGGAAGAAGGCAAGTGAGGCAACGCTGCGTCCATGTTCCCACCGTGGACGAAGTGCCATGCTTTAGGAAAGTCTCCGCATCTCTCAGTGCAACGATTTAAAACTCTGTTTCAACAACAACAACAACAGCCATAAAAAAGGCATTACTATTGAGTGCTGTCTGTCTGCACATGAGGCGGCTGGTGGAGGGACGTGCATGCAGCCGGAGCAGAAGCCTCCGTGGGGGCAGGGTTTCACAGGGGTTAGAGGTCACGAGCCTCCTGGGCTCCTTTTGACCAGCAAAGCGCCGAATGGATGAGCGACATGCGGGTTGATGCAAAACTGCAGTCCACGACCATGTGCAGGGAAAAGTTCTCCCCGGGAAGGAGGAGGGGGTTCATTTTTAAATGCTTAAAAAAGAATGGTAACGTGTTTGCAAGAGGTTTTTTTCTTCTTCTTCTTCTTTTACGGACGACATCCGCATCGATAGCGTCGCCTGCGTTCCTCTCCCCACCCCCACAAAGAGAAAAACAACCAGAAAAAGATGCTCTCACAATTTCATGCATGACAGAACTTTTTGTTGGCGCAAAGAGGACTGCGGAGGGTACAACATCTGCGTGCAGCAAGGTACGTGCGGGCAATATTGGGAGTTTTCTGCAGGATGCAGTCACTCGGTAGAATAAACCTCAAGGCAAAAGGTAGGCTGTCAATAGTGGGGGTTTTCTTTTCTTTATTCCGACACAGATTAACGCACGTGGTCTTGTAGTGCTTTGCTTTCGCGTCAAAAAGTTGTAATATTCAAAAGTTTTGTTTGTGTGCGTATTCCTCTTTATCAGATTTGTTAAAGAAACAAATATATTGTGCATTAATCTGTAATGTTTTTTTGTTTGTTTTTTTAATGACCCGTATATGTTCAAAATGAATGCGATGCCGTTCCTCCGGGCGTCCCAATAACTTTTAGTTGACCAAAAGTTGATTCCGCTCGAGTCTTTTGTTATGGCGTCGCTGCTGCGGCACATTGCGCTCACGCAGGCTCTATTTTATTAATCCGCAAAGTGTTAGAAATCCATCCACCCGCCGCTCGCCAGCTGCTGTTTGTGTACTAGTTACGTCACCGAATAAACGCGGATGTGATTGAGATCATTATTTAATTGAGCCGACACGCTCATCGTGGCATCGCAAGCCGCTGTTGGCGCCACTTTATTGAAGCTGGCGCACACAGAGGCGCTGAGACCACATGTATGACCTCATGGAGCTCTGCGACATCCCATAGTCTGCAGAATAAGAGATAACAGCTTATAGGAGAGAGAGGGGCTGCATTATGAGATGTATTGTAACTTTTTGTGCTCCTATTTTACTGTGTGTGTGTGTGTGTGTGTGTGTGTGTGTGTGTGTGTGTGTGTGTGTGTGTGTGGAGGGGGGGGGGCGCATGGGCCGTTATGTTTGAACAGCCTGTGATTTCGTGCACACTACAATAGAATGCATTGAAGAGGTTAAAGGGTGTTATGTTTTTTAACTGGGATGTATGGTTTTTAATGGTGGAAGGTGAACTGAATGCATGTATGTGACCTGATTATTTCCAGACCAGTTTGATGCATGCTTACCACATTTCAGAGGGAATATGACAAATTTCCTTCATATATCTGACGCCTATAATCACGGTTATTAATCAGGTGTAAGACTATTGAACTAATTAAACATCTTACTTAGACTTCCCGATAAGTGCTCTTTAAATATTCATATTAGATGGTCATTTATTTTTAATATCTGAAGTTTTCATGTGGCGATGGATCAAGTGTCCATATCCAGTCTCGGATCCTCCAAACCAGTTTTTTTTTTTATTCTGAAATTATTCTGCTTTTCCAAAGTTTTATTTTATTGTTTTGAGGACTTTTCAAGGTTTGTAATGCTTGAAGATGTGTGTAGAAGAAATCATCCCTGCTTGTGCGCCTTTAATTCGTTTAACCGCCTCATGGCTGCAGAGAAAGTATTCATTCTGTATTGAGTTGTAGGATCGGTTTCAATATTTGTCTGCAACACTATTAATTGATTTTGGTTCTGTTTTCAGATGCTCCAGACTGGGAGCGTCTTGCCTGGAGGAGTTGGAAGTAATCCAGCACATCAATCCTCCCACAATGCTCACGGTCCTCCAGCTAAGGTGCATCTAGTGTAGTTAGTGAAGTAGCTCAGTATCTACTGCCCTAGTTGCTCCTTCTGGCTGGAGGGCTCGTTCTTTCTCTACATCTCAAGTATTCTCCACTACATTCACCCGGAAAACAAATGTATCTCTGGTTGGAAATGCTTTATGTCTGATTTGTTTTAGTTCTGTGAGGCGGACTATATCCAACATGCGGTATCTATCGCCTCTTTTGTGTGTTTTTTGTTGCAGTTTTAATCCTAAAAACCTTCACGGACAGACAGAACGTGCACGGAGCAGATTCCTCTTATACCTAAAATAATAAAAAATAAGGTGTTTACATTACAACTACATGCAGTGTAAGGGTCCCTGGACGTGTCATCGACTTTGCAGTCCCAAAGTGCTCACAGTGCAGGTAGTGCACACGGATCTACTGCAGTTTGTGCACTTCAGGTATTGCCGGTCACCTTCCCTCATGCACACGTCAGCTCCGTTTTTCCGCTTGCAGGTGGAACTCATGTGGGTTTACGGAGAGTTTTGTTGGTTTGCTGTCAGCTGCTGCCAGTCTCTGCTGTGCAAATCCATGCAAAGCTCTCTGTTTCTCAGACACGCAGCCAAAATAAGTTTTTTTTTGTTTGTGTTGTTTTCTGTTGTTCCAAGCTTTGATGAACACTTGAAAGACGAAGAGTCATATTCACCGCAGGCACAAGAGAGCAGCTGTTACCCTTCCTCCTCCTCTTCCTCCTCCATCTCCATGTTGCAGTGATATTAGACTCTACAGGCAGCTTAACATTACGGGTTTTGGGGTTGTTTACATTACTGCTTGTCTTGCTGTTTTCAGATGGATGACTTCACAATTTCAATACTAGACAAAATCTAAAGAAATTGCACAGTATCCATCTGCAAGCCGCCAGATGTTGTGAACACGTGTTTTAGAGTGTGTGTGTGTGTGTGTGTGTGTGTGTGTGTGTGTGTGTG
The DNA here is from genome assembly GCF_910589615.1 of Taurulus bubalis. NCBI lineage: Eukaryota > Metazoa > Chordata > Actinopteri > Perciformes > Cottidae > Taurulus > Taurulus bubalis. Next base: position 20,665,230 of record NC_136601.1, read on the forward strand.
TGTGTGTGTGTGGAGGAGCAAGGAAGTTGTGTGGCTGTGAATATGAACTATGATCTCTATCTGCAGAGAGGATGAGCTCTTAAGTTTTGGCCTCACCTGCAGACTGACCACTAGGTGTCACCATTTCAGCTTTATTGGCTCCTACAGGAGCTGAGTGGAAGTAAAATAGATGTCCATTCGGGATGAGAAGGGGATGGAATAAGTGGTGCAAAATGAAATGCCATTAGGTATGTGATGGGATTAGATTTATGGAATTATCTAAAATAAGAGGAGGATGTTGATGTTCTTTTTTGCTCGATTTGTGCATATATCGGAGTGCTTCCTGTACTTCCCCCCCATGTGGTTGAACAATAAAAGCTCATTTTCAGATCATATCCGACGCTTATGTGTCATCTTTCCTCCGCCAGGATGCGCGCACACACACACACACACACACACACACACATTCATCGAACCGCATTACTCCCCTTCTATGTCTCCACTCCTGCAGCCAATGTATCACCTCGATACGAGAGGGGAGCTCTAAATACGGACAGGTTCATTCTGTGGCGCGCGCTTTTTTTTGGTGGGGGGGGCGCGCACATGTATCCGGGGCTCGTAGGTCTGTGCAGCGAGCTGAGAGTCAGAGCCGCAAGTGAAGAGGGACTCTTAAATTCTCAGCGTCGGGAGTGTAGCTTTACGGACCGTTGAGGGGGTCGATGGGAAAGGGAGAGCGCGAGGATGCTGAGCCGGAAGCCGCAGCCTCACCTCGTCAGCGCCAACGCGGGATGCTCCAGTAACTTTTGAACGTGTTTTTTGAAGTTTAATCTCCGGCGTTCGTCGCTCCGTTCCTCCCGGTCTCCGGTTAAACGCCGCTCGCCTGCCATGCTCGGTCCATCGGTCCGCGGCGCGCTCTTCCTGTGCGCCTTCCTCCAGCTCTTCCCGCTGCCCGGCGGACAGGTGCCGACCTGCCAGGAGGTGCGCACGGTGTTCCAGTCGCTGCATCCGGGCTCCAAGTGGGTCCCCGAAACCCCGGTGTCAGGTAACTGTCATCAAGTCTGTGCATGTTGTAGCTCCGCGGAATTTTACGCACGCATCCTTCGCTTGCACTTCTATACGTTAAACATGGATTTATACTCCAATTCAATTCCGATGTTGAGTTTCGGAGGACATCGCCGTTACAACGGTCCAGCAGTTAGAGTACACGCACACTATCCATCCCGCTGGCTGAACGTTCCCCAACCTGCCCTGAAAGAGAGAAAGGAAATCTATCGGCCAGTTAAACATCTTGTTAAAAATGCCAGTTAAATTATAAGCCACCAGCTAACAGTTAAATAACAAGCTTACAGAATCGATTGGCTCCGGTATCGATCCAAACGTGGAGCCAAGTAACCCAACTTTGATTTGGTCGGTGCTTTAGAAAAATGGAAAGCAGATGTTACAGAAGTATTTGTTTGTTGTACGGGGTAGGCATCTTCTGCTAAATTTGAGGGTTTCTGTTCTTTAGATGATGATGATTATGGACTGATATGTAAAAAAAAAAAAACTCTTTCTTTCCGAGAGTTGATTAATAAGCCGCTCAAGCGGGTCCTTGTTCCACGTTGTCACGGGATCTCGAGTAGTGCTGTGGGGTGAATTGTGACCGGCCTGCGAACACATGCAGCTATCCAAAGAGTCATTATTGTTCCCTTGGAGCCCTTGGAGGGAAGAGTCTTTTTGACTTTTGAGACGCGAGTAAAAACACACTGAAGAGGAAATCAGGTGTTTTTCGGGATGGATGTTAACAGTATAGAATCTCCCCCATGTCCTTTTTTTTTTTTGCAGAACACAGCACGTCTGCGCGCCTGTTGCACGCGTTTTGATCCAGAGACCCCCCCCGCCCCCACCCCTCATGTGGCTGAACCACCAGCCAGCTGCAAATGTTAATTGGGTGTTGTAGTGTCATGTCAGCACGCGGGGTGCAAGTGGTCCAGGTTAACAGCTTTCCTCAGCATGCAATTCTCGCACACCTCACTGGATTTTCCAAGAGGTTTGCCCAAATAGTGCTACATAGGTGCGCTGTGATGTGAGGGAGTGTGGTGAATCGCAAAAAATCGCAAAAAACTCAAATCAAACGGCACGGGAAAGATGTGCGACGCACTTTGAAGCGCGTTTTTGTCACGCTCAATCCATCCCGTTATTAATCTCCCCAATCGCGGGTGCATGGCTCCAACCACTGCGCCCTACATCTCTCCGTGCATTCATCTTTAATCACAGACCCTCCGTCGGAGTCATCATCGTGGCAGGCCAAGATAAATATTTAACCCAACCCCCCCCCATCCTCATAACATCTCATCCTGGCTGTGCACCTTCACTGCCGGGGTCATCCAGAGCCGGACAGCCTGCACACCAGGCAGCTCAAACCCATTACTCACACTGGAAATCAATCCACAGTCAGCCGAGGGGACAATTCCCCCTCGCATGTTAAGAGCTACTTTGGTTTCCACGTTCCCCAGACGCCCGCGGCTCCTCTGCTGCAGCGGGATTGCTGGTTTTATGAAGTGAGCTGGTGCTACAGCTTCATCAAGTGGCCGATGGTAACGCAACACATCACAGAACGAGATATGTGGATTGATGTTGAACACCGATTTGAAAAACCCGTCGAGCCCCTTTCTTCTGTTTCAGATCCTGGAGGCAGCTCAACGAACATGAGCCAATCTTTATTTTACCGCCTTGAGATAATCTGATTTATTTCCTGCTTAGTTTGAAATAAATACAAATGCATTGTGATTATAAATGATGCATTACTAATGTCTTGGGTTTCAATGCTTAAGTCCATTTTGTTATTCTGCTTTGGAGTTTGTTCTAAAAGGGAGTTGCACCACTCTGGGTTCTGACTGACCCTTAACACAATTAATATAAAAGTGTTCATGCATAGCCCATGGCATAATACAAATGTCTTATGATCTTTTCTGCAGTTTGCCATCTTCATCAAATGATGTATGCGGTGAAGAAGAGGGGTATACCTTAGATACATACTGGATTTAGGAGAAAAAAATACATACAAAGGAATGAATGTTGATTTTGCTCCCATTGCAAGTGTTAGTACACACACTGCAGTGCCACAACGAGAGAGGAAAGACAATGTCTACCAAACACACACATATTATAAAATTCACAATTAGACGAAAAAACCTGTGAGGTTTTAACATTTGTGCAATTGAGCCACAAAGTGCTGTCGTTACATATACTATATGATTGATGTAGAGTGATATAACGGCACCATGCAATGCAGGAACAGCGAGACATGAACATATGAAGATAAAGGGCCTCTCCCTTTCTTTCCCGATGTGCTGACATCATGCAGATATTCAACAATTCCCTTATACAGACCTCCTACAAACCCTCAGTCCAGAGGGATCTCCGGGCCCCCTTTAGGAGCTAGTAAAATGTAATGGGTTGTGAACGCAGGACTTAATGCCTAAACAAAGTGCTGCCAGTGAGGGAGAACTAGGTTGCAACACATTACATTGCAAATCAATTTGATAGTGTTTAGGCTTTAAAAAAAACACATCCACACATCACACATTTAGGAGTGTGGCCTTGAATGTGCCACAGGAAGTTTTTCATCGAACGATAAAGCCATGAATCTCTGTCTGTGTGGATGCCCGTGTGGATATGTCCTTCGCATACCTCCACAAGCTCAATAAGACTTCACTTTGAATAAACAAGTGAACACCTCGCTGCTTTAACGGCGGGGTCTCAGTCACACTTGGCGCCTTTTGCGCGGCGCTTGTTGTAGCTCGCGCGCCACCTGCGCTCGAGCGTGAACGAAGCTAAAGTCCAGCATGTCGTCTGCAGCGGGCCTGACTCACATTTACAGGCTCCCCTTCTGCTGCTGGGTGCTGAAGGTACGGCCTGATAACGTCACATGCTGCTGCATAAATTAACGTAACGTCACATGGGCGCAGGATAAAAACATTTCGACCGAACTCTTCTTCAAGACAGCTAAGCTAGCGTTAACTAACAGGAAGCAGAACTTCCCCCAGAGTATTTTCCCCGTGAGTAACACTGTATTTTCCCTGTGTATGACTTGATACTAATTTATAACACTGATAAGGTTACCGCCAGGTAACTACCTCTGCTAATGAAGTCTACACTCTACTTTATATGCAGGTGCTTGTTTCAAAACAAGCCATCAATACAAGAAGCTAGGAAACTAGCTTGCTAAGTATTTCACAATGTTTCCGGCGCGACCTGGGTGAGTTTTTGGGGATTTAAGGATTTAGTTAGCCTTTCAGTTTCTGGGAATGTTGGTATATTGATAGAAGACCCGTAGTAAAACTATTAACTTATAATATTAGTAAAACTATGAATACTGCACAGTAAAAGTCGTGCGTCCACATACTTCAAGTGAAGAGTCAAAGAGGGGCCTCAACAGCACGATGTGCTTGACTGTATCATCGAATTCTAATGTGATGCTGGATAGATAATGAATAATAATGATTTGTATTTGAATTGTTATATTTTGTTAGACAAATATGCAACGTAACCAGCAACATGTCTCCCTCATGTGAATGTAGTACTATATAATGTGTTTAGTACGCAGTAGTTGAGTTACATTTTTTTGATTTAAGATCTTTTGTAAGATATTTTGATGTACAGTGAGGTAGAATAGTAACATAATTCAATATTTTTTCACATCTATACATCGTAATACATCTTTATCTGTTCGGGGCCCATTAGTTGGAGGCCACACAGTCCCGGGTTGTCTCCTTCGCTGAACTGCCTCTGGCGTTTCTGTGCGACTAGCTTGGGTGCGTGACGCAACTATGTCATGGCAGGTGTTTTGCTGAGGACCCAAATAACCTTTGTGCCTTGATTTTCAGCTGTTGCATATTTTTACCGGTTGTGACCTGTTTAATGAGAAAAAACTAAAAGTTAATCTTATATATATTATTTTCAGGGTAAAGTTATTCCCGTAATTTGCAAGAAAATGAGCAAAAATGAGATTAAAGTCTGTCCAAATAGGTTGGGAACCTCTGGGATAATGAAATATTGATCAATTGTCTTTTAGTGGGCATGCAGAAATACTGTAGTAGTCTTACCAAACATTACATCATCAACAATCATCACATTCATTAGCTTTCACTCATTCTTGCGCACATTGATGTGTTCAGAGGATTTCTGTGTGCAGATCCTCAGATAAGTAGCTATTCCTGAATATATTTCATCCTAGTTTTTTCACCTGAAATATGTGCTGTCTTTAAAAAAAAAAGTGTGACATATTTACATTTTCGTATGTGACGCATACTAAACTTTCCCGGCATGTTTCCAGTATTTTATGCCGTCCTTTATATCCAGCGATGACATTGAACCGTCTTTCCTCGTTCTCGACAATGTTTAATCGATGTATGAAAATTTAAAAGGTAATTCCTGAATGAGACAGAGTTATGGCGCCAGGCTTTTCATAAATCCCAACTCTTCCACTTTTACCCTAATGAGCTTTGGTTTTACATTTTACAAAATCATGAAATATGCAGGCACTTCTCACATACTTGGTACATTTTTTGGCCCCCTTTTTTTGGTCATCCATAATGCATTCTTGTCATTAATGGATACAGAATACATTGAAGGTTTTCAGTCAGATCTGCTGAACCCTGTGCCTGCTAGAAAGAGTTGGCGAGTAAACGTGAAACAGGGCTGTAACACGAGTTCTGCGTCGAGGCCTACCGCCAATTAAAGATTGATGAATTTAAATGTTGAGAATGGCTTGCTGGGATTTGACTGGGGGAAGTATCACATTCTATCCGTGTGTGTGTGTGTGTGTGTGTGTGGTGTGTGTGTGTGTGTGTGTGTGTGTGTGTGTGTGATGATGATGGGGAGCCGTGAAGTAGCCTGTATTGATATGGTGTATGGTGTGGGGGAGGTGGCTGATTCAGAGAGAAGTCCGCAGGAAGGCAGAGCAGAATTCTACTAACGCTGCATGTGGTGCCAGGGGGCAAAACACCAAAATACAAAAGTTTTTCCTTTCCGCCAACGTGATTCAAAAAGCACAGAGAGCAGGGAAAAAAAACAAAAACATTACGGTGGAGATGTGCGAAACAGAATTGTGCTCCATGAGTATCACTCATGTCTTTGTTGTGGCTGTAGCTGTGGGTGGTTGGAGTGTCGGAAGGTGAAATGGAGGCTGGGTGTCGGTTCACTCCGCAGCGTGTAGTCATGTATGTGAGAGGCGCTCGAGCAGCGCCAAGCACTTACCCCGGGACATGAGTGTGAGAGCGGCTCCGTCAGTGTCGGCGGTGGTTTGAGCGGAGGACGTGGAGCATCTCTGACAGCAGCAGCTGACCTGATTCATGAGAGGAGCATCAGATTCTCACTAAATGGAAGAATAGTACGAGTTTGCCGGAGGCTGGGCTGACAGCTGCCACTTATTTATTTATTAATTTCTTTCTTTTTTTCTGCATCATTGTAAAAGTAAAGATTGGCAACTGGGGAAAGAGAAGGGTGACATGTAACAAAAGGTTCCAAGGCTGTTGGGTTGTAGCGGTATCACGGTACACCGCAGCATCAAACCGTTTACTTTGCTTATGTGCAGTATTTGGACAAAATAAAAACACAGTAAGTGAGTGTGGGGGAGAGTTAAGGGTACAAGGAACAGTCTGGCTGCACCAACACTTAATTTAACATGCAAAACTATTATGTTTTAATTTAATCTATTATAGTTATATTTTCAGAATTGTTTATTTGCAAAGTACGTTGAACATACGAGGAATTTGACTCGGTGAGTTATTATGATGCTGATGTCATTCCTTAAAGGGTTATTGTAGCTGTAAAAATAAAATAAAGAAATATTAATATTAATGCAAAGGGCCGTCCAGAGGAAGAAATAAAGATGGGGATATTAATAAGAAAACAGTTGAAAAGTAGGTTCTGCCGTGCGTCTTTCAGCACCACGGAGTCGAGGAGAAAAAGAGCGAGCGATGCTCAGAAGATGATCCCAACAACATCGTCCATGACAACAGTCGCTGTTTGGACTCTGCCAGACAATAATAAAAAATGTATCTATAGCTATCGTTTTGTTTATGGACTGTCCTTTATACCGCAGTGACGGGCCGTCAGGGCCGGCTAAGCCTTCTCTGCTGGCCTCAACAGAATCACAAAGTTATAGCTATTTTTTAATTGAATTGTTTTTCACAAATGAAAATGAACCCGCTGTCCTCCCCGCCCCGCGGCGCATCTCACCCTGCTTGGCCACCCGGGGGGCGATGGAAAGCAGGTCTGCGCTCGCTGTTAGCTCACGAGAAGGGGGGTGGATGCGTTAAACAGCGAATGAGACTATGACTCAGACGGCAGTGAAGCGCAGGTAGAAAATCCACGGCCCGCCACTGTTATACCGTGTACCGTGATATTTTCTGAGATGGGTAAACGCACCGTGAAAACCTCCCGTGAATACCCATACAACCCTGCAGGGCTGGAATCGAACGCGGTGCGTGCCGTGACCACTCTGCCAGCAGGGCACTCCAGCGACCACTTATTTCAAATTAAACGCACACATTCTTTTTCTCCTCTGAGCTGAAATAACTCTACTTTCATGTCGTTTGATATTGCTGAGCTGGAGGCCAACAATAGGTCCTGGACTTCTCAGTAATTAGCTGCGGGGTCAGGTCACCTGTTTGTTTATCATGAAAAAAAAGTGAACAACAAAAGAACAAATGCTCCTGCTGTTGAAATGACACCGGTCGCCACTAATAGGTGGATCAGTTTGACCTGACGCGAGAGGTCTTTTTGTCTAATTGGGCAGCGATTTGGGCTTTGTTTCTTCCCATTTCCTCTTTGGAAGCAGCCCTCCTTGTGATGAAGGTGTTTGCTGCCTCGTTGTTTCGTGGACACTTCAGACAACAGAGACCGCGGCTCTTTCACAGTCACGCTTCCAGCTTTCAAATGATTGCTTCATCAAACGCTTTCAAAGTAGTGCAGTCAGCAAAGCAGGGAAATACTTAAAACGGTTGTAATCCCTGGTAGCTAATGACATTATCATTCCTTAGGTTGGTTGTAAATTGCGCCGTCTTCATTTCATTTATTGTCTCAACAAAGTGACACTGGCTTGTTTTGCCCCGGAGAGGAAGCCAAGTCCCACATGTTCCACTCAACACTGGTTGCTGATGTATAATTTATGCCCGTAATGAACGGCTTTTAACATATTCTATATTTTAACACAACTTGTTTTTCCCCCATGGTCTCCGTCATTAAACTTGCATAGGGATAGCTTTCTAATTGGTGCCGGGAAGCCAAGAGACACTCAGAGTATTTGTGGCTGCCTCCCAGTTCACTTGGCTTGGAGTCCCCGAGCTTGTTAGAGATGTGAAAGGAGGGACCCCTCTCTGTGTGTACACAGGACTGTGGGACCACCACCCCCTCTCTGCTGGAGTTTTCTCCCCTGGCATTTCAACAGAAACTTTTATTTCACGAGCCAAGCAGCAATAAAGGATCGACAGATACAAAAAAAAAGCGGCTGTGACAAACCAGAGGTCGATCAATGCGTTTTTAAAAAGCCATTCAAAGACCTTGAAACTCATGAAAATGCTCTGCATGTTGAACGCTCCTGCCCAACCGGTTCAGAGTATTGATTGAAAGGAGGTAATAATTTCAAAGCGTCACCTTGGAGCAAGATTGCATGTTGGGGGAAATTTACATCTAGATTGCTCCCAGCCTTGCACCTTGTCTCTCATCATTTAGTTTGAGAGAAGCGGCCATCAGGACACCAAAAGAATCGACTAATTAGCCAATAACGGGGTTGATAGAAAAGGAGCTGCCGGTGCCCGGTAGCTATTAAGCTCAAGGTAGGTGAAGTGAAACAAGCTCAGAACAAAACTGTGCAGGGACGACAGGGAATATATAAAAAAAATAAAAGAGAGAGGAGGGAGGGGGGCTCAGAAGAGAAATGAGCCTAAAGCAAAGAGGAGAAGCAGGAAGCTGGTTCCCAAGTGATCTGTCAGTCAGAGAGAAGGCTTTATTTAGACGGTGTGATTTTATTATTTGTGAAGCTCCACAGGGAATCATTTCCCTGTCGAATCCTTCACTTATTCCTCAGCGCCGTGGAACTTCCGTAATGAAACACATTTATCATCTGCACAAGAAAAAACGACAAACGTGCAGATGCAAATGTCTGTTTTGCGGGAGATGATTGCTGAATCCCCGTCTCCTCCCCAGCACCGGCCTCACTCGCCTCACCTATGGTGCTTATTGACAGCTTAATAATTTAGCCCCAGCAGTCTGAAATTAGCTTGATCTTATCTGTCAGGAGTCCTTTGTCGGTATTGATTTAAGATATTAAGCCTGTCAGTACGCATACAAAAGGTGGCGCATGACAGTTTTATTGCATGTTTCACTCATTAGACTCTCCACCTTAAACCCTGATGGGCGTCGGGTAGATTTAGCCAAAGCGGTTCGCTGTGCGACTCCCCAGCACTTGTTAATTATGAGGACTGCCACTCTGTTGCATCTCCTGCTAGTTTAACTCCCCTCCATGCCGGCTGCTGTCTTTGTTGCAGTCTGAGCTTTTGTTTCGGAGGATCTATTGTTTGAAGACCTCAGAGGCAAATCCTCAAATAGAGAGATTCACTTTTCATATAAAGATAAACCCTCCGTCTCGACAAAAGCCTTCCCTCTGTCTTTTGACACGCTTGTTATCAAGACTTTTCATATATATATATATATATATATACAATCCAAGCCCTCCCTCCAAATTAATCCCCCAGCCTTCGTCTCCCTATCTCCTGCATCCCAACCAGTGGCTGGCAGACTCCCCTGACATGTGTTTACCACACCATCCATCAGGCCCTTGTCACTGACGCCTCTCAGGCAGCAGATCCCGCAGACAACTCTGAGACGCAGCCTGGCACGTTGCGACTGCAGCCTCCGCCGAAGCTTTCAACAGCCACACGGGACAGACAGACAGAGAGAGAAAGAGGGAGAGAGAGGGGAGGCACTAAGGAGAGGGAGTTCCTCTTTGTATTTAAACATCAAATGGTTGTGGCCTATTTATGTCTGTGTGATGTGCATCGTTTTAGAGGAGCGATTTGGGAATAGGACGAAAATGTATAGCCTGTGTATATAGAAAGTGTTGTTTCCAGTGGACGTTTTCTTTTTCAAAAGAGGTGTTCTGACACAGCATTGTGAGAGCTCATGCATCTTGAGTAGTTCCCTCTCTTGCAAAGGCACCAGTAACGGCCACTTTTAGATTAAACATTTAAAGTCTCTTATTCAAACTTTTAGGATATGTGTAGTACAGCGTATCCTAAACAAGTGGAAGGCATGTTCTCCTAAAAAAAACAAGAGAGAAGCTTTCTTTGTAAAAGATATCCCCCAGTGCATCGTGGCTGTGAGCAGAGGCAGCCTCGCTGTCCCTGATCAGCCTCTATTCTAACCGCGTCGTCTTTATCGCCCTCCTCACTGGGATTTCGTTTTTTCCCCTTTCGAATTGAATTCATTTCGTTTGTTCTTTTGTTCCGGTTGGTGCACGGCTTCGTCGGAGTTAAACATCCTTGTCACCTTAGTTTTGCCTTAACGGGCTTACATCTGCACGGGGAATCCAATTACTCCTCATCTGCGTAAACAACCTGTAATGACAGTGGTCAGGTGCAGAAATGTTTACCAATCTTACTCTGTTTTTTGTACTGAAACTGGGGTTTGTTTGTGTGCACGCTGAACTGCTCCTGGCTGTCATCTTTGTGCCCTGAAAAAAAATCCTGTTTTTGATCCTCTGTGTGGAAAGTGCAGCCCAGAGTGGTGGGAAACTTTCTGTTGACCAAATTGATCTCAGAGGACAACAACAGAGCTCTGGTGTATGGCTTGCATGTGGGATCAAAATGCCTCTTTTATTTTTCAACGGCAATGTATTTATGACTCCGGCCCCCTTAAAAAAGACAGCCTCTACATAATGATCACACGCTCATTAAGGCTGCGGAATCTGCTGTAGATAGTGTTTAGCATGCAGAGGATGCGGCTGAATCTTTTATTTTTTCCAAAGGAAGGGGGGGCTTCTGTTTAAAAAATGTTTTTGAACAAAAGTGGCTTTGCAGCTCCTTCCCTTGCACTCATCCAGCCTCTTGTCTCTGATGATTCCCTGCCAGGTGCGGATCTGCAGGTGTGCCAAACCAAAGGCCCGACCTGCTGTTCCAAGAAAATGGAGGAGCGGTATCAGGTAGCCGCACGGAGCAACATGGAGTCTGGTCTGCAGGTTGTCAGTGCTCAACTCAAACGTATCATCATCCAGAACGCCGCCATATTCCAAGGTAAGCAGTGAGCACGGTTGATCTCAACCATGCAAGATGTTTTTTCTTTTTTTAACTGGCACAGAGAAGAAGAAGAAAACTGTCACAATTGCTTTTTTAAACTGATAACTGACGTCCTCAAATCGACACAGTAAGTATCCGCTGTCTTGGCTCCACGCCCTTCTTCACGTCAGCGGCCCACTCCTCCAGACGGTGAGTCACACGAATAAAAAAACAAAAGCAGACGCGTAATGCACGCAGACAGGGCTGGTGTTCAACTAAATGTTGGAAAGGCAGAGACATGTGGTTAAAGTGACTTTAGATGTAGTGTGGTTGTCGGTGCCAGACATGTTGTTCCAGAAAGTGACAGCCTCCTGAGAATTTGGCGCACTGCAGTCAGTGAAGACTGTTATATTCACAGAGTGGAAAACGCTAGTCAGCAGTGGTTCCTGGGAAGCACTCGCAGATGAGAGAGGTCAGAGGAGACGGACTGGTGTGACTGGTTCTGGTTCACAGATGTGTGCAGTGCAACAGCTCAGTGCAGCGATGATGTAAAAAACCTGGAGACGCTGAGGTTCAACTGCTGTCAGCTGAAACAACGAGGAGGCCGGTGACTTCTGAAAGTGAGCGAGTGGACAGTGAAGTCAGCAGGAACTATGTGACACCATTAAATCAGTATCTGCTTGCTGAATGCTTGAAAGCACTCTGCTACTTCCTCTCTTTTCTCTCGTATTCTTTGGCTGAACCCAATTCTCCAAAGTTCCCATCCAAGTTGTCAAGTGTTTAAGAAAACGTTAAGTCAAGCAGCAACAAAGACCTTTAATAAGGCCTAATAATTGGAGTAGTTTGACATCTTAGGAGCTCTGCGTATAATGAGGAGCTTGGAACCACTTTCAAGTCTGTGAATATGACGCTACCACGTAGCAGCTGGTTAGCTTAGAGGTCTTTAGAGGTGCTATATGCACAGTTGGTTACCTTTGGACAGAGATAAGCAAGCTGTTTCCAGTCCTGTAGCTAAGCTAAACTAGCCGACTGCTGGCTTCAGATTTACTGTACAGATTGAGTGATACTTAAAGGCTATGGATAATTAAGGGCGTGGCAATTTGCTAGGTGTCACCACGATGAATAATAAGGCTTGCGGTGAAGTTCATTGTACACCGGGCATCCTGTTGGATGACGGGCTGCCGCTGGATGACTAACGTCCTGCCAGCATCAGTCGGGATATCAGGAAGTGTAGTGTAGTGGAATACCGGACAGCGGTACACAATAAAGAAACTGGAATCAGAGGGTAGAATTAGTATGAACTGTATTGTAGAACAGAATATATGATGGGGTGTGAACATCAGCGGTATCAGTAGTGTTGCACGCAGGAGTGGAGACATAGAAGGGGAGTAATGCGGTTCGATGAGTGTGTGTGTGTGTATGTGTGTGTGTGTGTGTGTGTGTGTAGGGGTGTAGGGATGTTGAAGGTGCATAACAAAAGAATAAATTAAGTAACAGAACCTGAACTAACTCTGCCGGCCCAGGTGCATTATAGTCACATGGTAATAAAAACAATATCAGTATACTCCTTTAAAGGATTACGTGTTGGTGCCATGCTGTCGAATCACACTCAAAAGCGGCTTCGTCTGCGAGTGAGTGACGCAAGATTTAGTACCGGGCCGCACAGAAAGAATGAAAAAAAAAATTATAATCGAAAAATATGTTTGATTTTGAAGAATGAGCGGATACATCCGTCTGTGCGTCTGAGCCTCTTAGTCTTGACACATGTCAAGAGGCTACGTGATAACGTTACTCTGAAAATGAAACTTAAATGTACGTTTCAAGTGCCGGTGTTCTGGATTAAATTCAAAGTTGAATAAATTGAATAAATATAATTAAAATATAAAATATATATAATCAAAATAAATTGAATAAATAATGGCAGAATATCCTGAAAACCTGCAAGCAACATCCAAACCATGAATGTGAATACAGATCGCGATCAGTAGTGTTGCATGCTGGGTGTGGAAACCATGAGTGTGTGTATTGACGCGAGGACTACTATAAATATCAGTCAGTGTCAATGATTATCAGCATCATGTATTAGAGTAAATCAAACATTTTCTCTGAGCCATAGAATATAGTCGTGGCCGGCGATCTCAGAGGCAGGGCCGCTTGATGACGGAGGTGTGCCGGCGGCCTACCCCGGTGTCCCCTGAGGCCAGTCCGCCCTGCTTTAGGGTAAATAGGATGTCTATGCAGCGAATAGGTTTACAGATGCGCTCCTTAGCGCCATCTATCGTCGGGGAGTTTGAACGGACGGAGGCGCGGCCGGGGTTACATTTCACCCAGATACAACAGATACGTTTTTCTGATTGGCTATTCGTGTAGCACATTTCTTTTTATTGATTGGCAGGGGATTCGGGGGAGACGTGCTGGATTCCTCCATGGTGAGGGCAGCGCGACCAGGTCATGTTTGCGCGCTGCGGCACATTAAATAGCCTAGAGTTTTTTTTCAGCGTGAGAAATACGATGTGTGGCGGGAGGGCGTGACTTAAGACCGAAATGCGTGACAGTCACGCTGAATGCGTGACACTTGAGAGCCCTGTGGTTGTGTGGTGTGAGTGCGTGTGAAAACATGCAACACGTGACACACGGCGAAACCGTGAGAGTTGGTAGCTCTGATATTGTTCTATTTACATGCTAGCACCAGTATCAACAGGCAACCGAGAGCAACAAGACCGCAGGGTTGACGTTAGCTGGCTCGCAACAACTTAGCGTGTTAGCCTTAGATAGCTTGGTAGCTTGGAGTTAGTTGGATGTGTTTAAGCAACTTCATTCGGCCCGCCTCAGCTCCACCCACACTTCAACTCTTCTCCCATTTTTGGATTAGCAGGAGTTAGGCTGTGTCGTCACTACCAAGACGGTGGCGGCCATTAGCCGCCCGCTGTGAGCTTCACTTTGGAGACTACGTCCATGTTTCATACAGTCGATGTGCGTTACTGACATTACAGAATCAGTTAATTTACTTGTTCTACTCGTCTCTACTCACTGTGCTAATATATATTTTAGCATTTGCCATTATTTCATAATTTCTACTGGACAACGATCATCTTCAGTTTGACGAGACGGTTGTAAACTTTAAGAGCTGGTTTCAAGTCCCCGACAACAAAGTCGTACACAACTTTATATTTAACAGTGCGGCCATATTAGCAACAGATGTTATGAAGTATCTCTTTCACATTGAATGCCGAGCTTTCGTTATCACGCTACGCAGGCCTTTTCAATCCAGCGAGGCGGCTCTGTTTACTGTCTCGGGGTTTCCATTGAAGCCGGGTGTGCAGACTCACTGGGCAAACTCTTTTTTAAAAGTGCACATTCACGGGTTGTGAAACGCAGCCCCATCCTGACATGCCAATTAAAACTAGAGGTTTAATGGGGACTGTGGGGTTTGCTTGACTTGGTTGTTACACACTAACTATGTTAGAGACTGCCGCTGTGGTTTGGCTGCACTTTCCTAGAAGGGGTTCAATGCTAATTGCTTTAGCATAGGCCTTGAGAGAACTCCCCAAACAGCCCCCGGACTGAAATCCTTTTAACATCCTGGTCTTATCTGTTTCCATCTACTTCATTTTTCTCCTTTCTTTTCTCCTCTTTTCTTCTCTCGCTCTGACCCTGTCATCCTCTCTCTCCATCTCTGTCTCACTCAATCTGCTTGACTTTTTTTTCTTTCTCCTTCTTTCTCCCTCGGTCTGTCTCTTCTCCTCGTGTTCGTGCTGCTATTGGGAATTGAGTGCATGCCTTGTTTGCAATCTTCTTTGCCGCTCGCTCTCTGTCTCTTTTCTTCATGCGCTCGCTTCTGCCAGAGATCAAAGGGCTGCCCCTCTCCACTCCTCTATCTCCCATCTTTCTGAGCGCTCTCTCCATCCCCGCATCCCCCTCTCCTTCCAGCTCCACCTGCCCTGCTCTGCTTTCCCAAGCCTCAGACTCCACCAAAGGTTTTCACCCTTTTGAAGTCAACTTCTCCGAACAGTAGAACAAGTAATCTCTCTCTCTCTTTCTCTCTCTCTCTCTCTCTCTCTCTCTCTCTCTCTCTCTCTCTTTCTCTCTCTCTCTCTTTTAAGCGGTGAGATGACAGGCTGCTTTAACATAAGGCTTCTTTTAGATCAATACCAGGAAATAGGTAAGGCATTAGGGTTTGCTAATGATGCGGGTCTCATTTGCCATTTGCCAATCTAATGAGCCCGATCTGATCTCTTTATCGTAAACCAGGGAACCGCTACGTAACGGGTAAACTGCAGCATCCACTCCGATATGGGACAGATGCTTGGATTTCATTTTGATTCACATTAGCCAGATCATAACATCATCTTCCCTGATGCTGTCAATTTGGTTCAAAATGAGAATCTTTAAAGCTGTGCAGGACGGCCATCTTTAAATCTAATCTTTTAAAATGAGAAGCTGATCTTGTGCATGCCGAGAATTTAATTTAGAAAATAAATGACGGAGCCCAATATTTCCAAGGAGTGTATTAGTATGTGTTGCTGCACATCACTGAGCAGCTTCGAGATGAGTGGATACGTGAAATTTATTGCAGAGTTTTAATCAAGTGGACAGTCTTAAAGGGGCACTGCGCTGATTCTGCACATCAAGATCAGTTTACTTGTCACAGGGAGTTATTACGTGACTTTGCTAAACACATAAGTAATAAAACGTGTAGAAATAGAAAGCGAAACATTGTGGTTTAACAAGCGTGGAGATACTAAATCTAGACAATGCTGAAATATAGCAAAAACATGCTCATAGCTTAGGTCAGGATTTACTGTAAGCTTGCAACCTCAAAAAGCATACCTGTCTCCTCTAAACATACACTACTTATTTGTTTGGGCACTACTGCGTTTTCAAAATATATGTAATTGCTGCCTGTTGTCTGGCAATATCTTTTCCAGAAAAGGAAGGCCGAGATTTACTACCGGCCGCAATTCACCTTGACCAAGTGCTGCGAGTGCCCAGACATCACCGTTATTGAATGTAATAATGCTGTATATGATATGAAGGAAGATTGTATTGCAAGATCGAATATTGCAAATATATTTAGGATCAATATTAGCTGATACTTTCATTAAAAATTCCTCATTTGGTGATAGAAAATGCCATAATTCATGTTTAAAAAGGTATTTTCTGTTGCACATTAGAAGCTGGAGACGGGTTGCAAATTGACCATTTTGTCTAAAAAACAGAGGGTATTCAATTTACAATGTTAAGCATTTTTGGCTAATTAAAAACCAAAGGTTAAATAATTTTCTGCTGCTTGACGAAGGAATGAATGAATTATTGTTATTGTTTGAGCACTAGAGTACTTAAAAAGAGAAAGACACAAAGAAGTGAGGTGGGAAGTAAGTATTGTGCTGTATGAGTGGATGTCTGAGGTGAGCTGACCCGGCGCTACTTCAAGGCTGCAACAAGTCTAAAATCTGCTGTAGCGCCGACTTTGCCTTTTTACACAGAACCAAAGAATTGCAGGATAATGTGTGTGATTTCAGATAGCTCGGACCTCGTTGTCTCTCCAATGTTCTGCTATTCTCGGTTGCTGCCGGTTAGCTGCTAACTGAGGCTTGCGTTGTACTTTTTAGTCTAATATTAGTCGGGCGCTAATTAAATGCCATTAAAACGTTGTGCATCCTGCCCCATTTCACACTGATGTGTGACTACCTCTGCTGTCGGCTCAGTGGAGGAACAACTCTGTCCCCACATTCTGCCTCCACATCTTCATAAAGAAAGAAACGAGCCAGAACACTGTCCCGCCTTGAGGCTGTACACTGCGGCTCAGCTGACTTAAGCACAGGTTTACGTTTGTGGTGTGATTATGCTGAAGCACGTATATCCTCCCCTCCTTCACCCATCTACTCTGTCTGTGCATCCTCTGTACAACTGCCCGGCGAACTCATCCAAAACCAACTTCTGGCATTTTGGGTGATTGGCAGCTCTAAATGTTATTATTTCCGCCGCGACGTGTCCTTCAGAGCGGCGCTGCTACCGCTCATCCCCGAGACTGCGGATCAGAAATTAGATTATCCTTTGTTAATGAGACAAGCTTCTATTGAACTTTTTTAGAAACCATTTGTTGGGGCCGTTGTCGTGTTAGCGGCACCGCAGGCGGAATCTAATTTGTTGTGCAGGGCTTGTGTAAAATGACACATCAGAAAATGAGCACTCTCCTGACTGGAGAAAACAATACCACACCGCTGTCTGCTCTGCTTCCTCACAGCTCCTCTGCAACCCGAGGGGAGTCACACTCGAGTCCAAAGAGTGAACCCGGTTAATAAACATGAGAGGACAGGGCTGGTCCGATTGCTAATGTTGTCAAACATGTGGCGAGGAAAGTTGAGCAGCGTGAGCATGTGCAGATATCAGAGAGTCTGTGTGATATCTGCTGAAAAAAAAAAAGTGGGACAGCCAGCCTGGTGCTCCTGGAATGACTCAATGAGTCCATAGAAGGCTGGCTCAGTGGGGTGTTCGAAAACAGGTCTGACGTGGACTACTTTCAGGCAGCATGAGGGCAAATCTGTATGTGGCTTCACTCGTCGCTGCGAGGCGGGGGAGCTTTCTCCACTTTACTCTGAACTCACGGGGGCCACGCTCTGTAAATGAGCGGGAGTTTGGAAGGAGCTTGAAAGGATGCTCATATCTTTTTATCTGATGTATAAAGAGACAACGAGCAACCCGCGGTCTCCCCTGCTCGACAAACTTGCAGAATAACCGCGAAGGCGCGCGCGCGCACACACACACACACACACGCACACACACGGCATATTTGAAAAAGTTAACTAGTTCCTCGAGTTCCTCGTACCTCATTCCTAGCGGGCCAACAAATTAGCATCTCATTAGCAGTCTCCGAAAATTCTATCGACTTCCCCCGCTTCTTCTGGACGGGTTTTAATTACTCTAAGTGTATAAGGCATTAGAATGGCAGACCCCCTGTGGCCCCTGGTGGAGGCGGTTGTTGACCTTGACAGATGTTTGCCCTCATTTGTCTCCGATAGTGCTGAATGGACATTCGCCGTGGCAGTAACCCAAACGAGTTGTGGCAGGAGGCAGATGATACAGAACCTGGCAGACCTGTGCTCCCTCTGCATCCAGCAGCCAATAATCAAAATCAGATCCCGCCGCCCTCTGCATTCATTCCCCGTCTCCTGCTCGTTAGCCATCCGCTCGATCCAAAGTGCTGCGGGCGTCTGGCCCGAGCAGGCCTCTCCTCTGTTCCCCACATCATCTGCTTTCCAATAATCATCCCCTCGCCTCGCGCTCTCCATGGAGTCGTTTTGTCTTGTGGAGAAGTCTCCCGTAGTAATCCAATAAGAGCGGGGACTGGTAGGATGTATGCCTGCTGCGAGATGTCTGAAGTTGTTTACTTGCTGCCCCGGGCTAATCTAATAACTTAATGATGGGGAGAGGCAGTTTTGCTATGTCCAATGGGTTCCTTCGAGCATCGTTTACCAGACACGATGGGGTTTACCCGCCATTACCACGTCTTCTTCTATCAGCTCGTAATTTGATTCCAACTTAATTGCCGCGTTTTATCATTATGCGTCACTTCTGGGTTTGCTCGTAATGAGTTTTTTCGGTACTTTTTGAGCACTCTGCTGGGCTGGCAAACTGTCGTGCAGATTGATACCTAATAAAGCGGCGTAATACTGAGAAGCGCGCTGTCTGGTATGAGTATCTCTTGGTGCTCTGGAGCCACAAAGGGAGAAGGAAAAAAAAGTGTCTTTTTGCAGCGAACAGCCTGAGAGATTATTTGAGTTTGTCAGCCTGAGGAAGACGCGTCATGTCAACTATAGACACATACTGTACGCACCAACACATCCAGGTACAGCAGACGCACCAGTGATGCCCTTCTTAGTGTTTGCTCTCATTATCCAGTCTGCTGCTTGTGGAACAGTGGATCACCAAAGGCAAATACAAATGAGATGTTTGCTACTGCATTAAGATGACATGGACTGCATGTGAATCTAAGGGGTGTTTCAAGACACATATTCCACCCGTGTGTGTCAGACAGGAGCCTTGATGTAGTTCGAGAAAAGTGTGAGCAGATAATTGGAATATGTTACACATTATATACATTTGAAATACATTTGCAGCCTCATACATTTGAAATATTGTTCTGCAAGAAAATAGGCCAATAAGAACTACTAATAAGATGATAAATTATAGAGTGCGACAGGAATAAGTCATAAAACCTGGGAAATTAGTCAAAGTCAATGTTTTTTTCATGTTATTTTTGGTTAGATGCCTGAAATAAGGAATGCAGTTCACACAAGCTTAACATATTTTAATGTGTGGTTGTACAGTATAGAACACGTCAGTAAATACCCCTCTAGCATTTAGTCGCTTGTTGCGATAATAAAGCTCTGAATATCAAATCTAGCACCTTGAAAAACTGCAAGTAATTCACCTAACAGTCAGGAAGGTGTCTAGTGGAAGGCTGTGAGGCAGGAAGAAGTTGTGAATATTGTAGCTGAATGGGCACTGAAGTCAAACTAATTTAAACTAACATGTTATTCATTAAAATTAATTTGAACACTTATTTTAAGATATGTAGTATAAATTGTGTTTTCCGTTAATTTCCTCTGTCTCACTTCAGTGCCAAGCTGATGTTGCAAGCTAACGTGACTTAACCTAGCGCCACTGTTACCCAGTTGTACTTTACAGAGACAGCAAATGGTCTTCCCTTTATCCACAAATCTGCCTGTGGTCACTTCTCAAATCATTTGGTGCCACACTTGTGCGTTCAGGAAGGAACAAAAGGCCCTTTTCTCTTATTTGTCATAGTAGGAAAAGCACAGGTGTTACTAATAACACTAATAATAGCATTGTTCCAGTGAGAGCGACAGTGAGCCAGCACGCACGATACAGAGACCTGAAATCAAAGCAGCTCAATGAAATCCAGCCGTTGTTATTTTGACTATTTACCTACTTTGAAGGGTGAAAATGTCTTCATGACCTATGGGCGACCCATGCTGGTCTGGTGTATAAGGAGTGAGTAGCTAGTCACTGATAGCTGATTACAAAAACCTTAGTGTGATTGTTTAAACTATGGTTTCTTAAGCAGGTTTCAAGAGCATGGATCAACTCAAACCAATTTTTTAAATTAGAAATCAAATGAATTGAAACTAAGTGTTTTGAATATGAGGCCATTGTGTATGTGGGACTTGGGTAACTCACCTGGGGAAGCCACAGTAAAGGAGGTGAGTAATAATAAGCGCTGACAGAGAACATGACATCACCTCTTCTAGAGAATCATTTCACTTTTTTCTTCACCCAGATAAACCCTGGTTTTCATTTCATGTTTTGGTTTTTACATGCTCTTAGTTTTCATTGTTTGGCTTTTCAAGCCGTCTGTCTTATCTTGGCGGGCTCTATGTAGGTTGCCAGGCGCTCCCGTCTCCACGGGAGGCCTCGGCAGCCTTTCCCCCGACGGGGCTGGCATCCTGTTAACTGCGCTCCCGTTGTCTCGCGTGCTTCACGGCACACCTTTTTAATCGCGCCTCTTTCTTTTGATTTGACCGCACTCAAAACCCAAAAAATTGCGACGTCTGTCTCTCTGCTGATAATGTGTCAGCCAGCCGGCACCCCATGGGGCGGATATTTGCATACGGTTTCTGCTGCGGCTCTGGAAACCTTCAATAGCAGAATTATCACCCGGAGAGAAAAGAGCCAACACTTTCAGACTTACACTTTGGGCTGTTGATCTTATGCATTTCCACCATTATTCCTAAACAAAGGCTGATTGCTCTAAGATTAAGAGGCGGTGTATTATGGTTATATTCATTGTGAAAAACCTGTGTAGAGGAGGATTGGTTCGCTAAACTTTTGTCTTTTTAAAGGAAAAATCGCACAAACGTGACTCCACCAGCGCTGGTTCTATGTCGTGAATGTTTTCTTTTGAACGACAATGTCTGAGTCGTTACAGAAAAACCTTTCATGGATTTGAATTGAAGTTTGTACAAGTATGCATTTCCATATGCTCTCATATTTTGTTAAGCTTTCAGACAGGAATATGTGGTTTACTCTCCTCACACCACAGACAACACTTAGCTCTGACAGATCTGCCTCATTAGATCCAGTTATTCCCAGTCAGCCTTTTTTTCGAGAGAGCCGAGGTTCGATTCGGCTTTGGTGTCACCTTAGCGGAGCGTTATCTGCGGGCTGAGCCCGAGATCCCCGTTCTTCTCTACGATTCCTTTGCCGCCCACCCTGTTGTGTTCTTTACGCTGATGTGTCAGAAAATTGTCATAAGCGGTTTCTAGGGACGAGCGTGGCTCCTCGCGTTTGAGCCACGTTTTAATGATGTGCCCTGTTGCACGCCTCTCGAGCTGAATTTCATCATAGAGGAAAAACAAACAGTGTGGAGTGAGGATCAAAGTGTCATTTGAAATGCTATCATCAAACAGAGCTGAAGGGACTGACAGCTCCTCCCAGCTCCAGCTGAGAGAAGGAGCCTTTGTTTCTCTCAACGTCTGATGGCTGGTGCATCAGCCGGGATGGAGAGGAGGAGAGGAGGAGAGAATGGAGGGGAGGGGAAAGGAGAAGAGAGGAACGGAAAGATAAGGAGGAGATGATAGAGGAGAGGAGGCTAGGGGAAAGAGGAGGAAAGCAAAGAAGGGGAGGAGTGGAGGGTAGAAGAGAGGAGGAAGAGGAGATGAAAGGAGAGGAGAAGAGAGGAATGGAGAGGAGAGGAGGGGAATACCAGCAGAGGAGGGGCGAGGAGAGGATAGTTATATGGACAGGGAAAAGGAGGAGAGAGTAAGAAGAAAGAGAAGAGAAGGAGGAGTGGGTGAAGAGTGAACGCAGCATATTGACATGAGCACAGCTCTTACTGAGCTAATGAGCTCCTTTAAATGATCCCAGCATCTCCATACATCATGTGAGGCTTTTCTCAATGGATGATACAAATCTGCTCTTCAGAAATGTCCACAGTTCTATTCAATCAAAGCCGATTCTGCTGAATCAATGCAAACGCAAGGTCCCGTTTGAACAGACATCCATTAACGAGACGTGTTTCTGAGTCTTCATACCAACCCGAATGGAAGCTATTCTTAGTGTCACTTTGTTTGTATTCACCTTCACTCCAGGACAGACGTATTCAGAATAAATCCAACGCCTCTGCGGCTGACGTGTGTTGTGGCGGCAAAAAGTTTCCCTCTCTCTTTCACTCAGAGTGATCGCTTCCTCAATCTGAAGTTATTTGAGCTCAGCTCTGTGGGGGCAACCCCAGCAAGACCTGAAGGTGTTTGCTTGTCAATCTTTTTCTTTGTGCACACCGTTTGGCAGGCTGTGGCAAGGGACACCTGCTCCAGAATTAATCTTCAAGGTCTCCTTGTTTATGAAAAGCATCCTCCGCTTTGGAAAAGGTGCACTCTGCAGTCGGTCTAAATAGTTTGAACCTCATTTGGGTTCATACAACGGGGTCTCGTTGTGTTAAGATTTTTTTCTGCCTTAGCCAGGTATCTCTTGTGAAAGGGGTTCTGATCCCAATGGAAATCAAAGGGGAGATAAATAAATAAATATCAGCACTGAGAGGCAACCCATCATTTTGTAGTTCTTCCTTCACCTGGCGACCCCGGCAGCTTGCCCTCGTCCTCTTACTCCGACGATGCACTTATAGTTCAAAGAGATGCATTTTTCATTTGGGCCTATGAAATATTGAAACACTTACGCAACATGTGCTCAGCCAGGCAGACGTAACAGCCATGTCAGGGCAGAGGGGCTGATCTTACATCTTTGGGATCTCATAACTTATTTACAACAATATAAATATGTAACCGAGTTCAACTTCTTTTTTAAAGCGGGCCACTGTCATTTGTTTAACCCCCTAACATGACCTGTGCTTCACCTTTCCTGACACTGAGCTCTTGCTGTCCAGAGAGTTATTATGGTCTTCTCTAAGGTGACAGTAATGTGACGTTGTAAGACCGTGCATCTCCTACCAACATGAATGCTGCTTTCTTCAAACCATTTGTGTTCCCTAAAATATACCAAGCAGTCTGAGGAATCTGAATTGACTTAGACATTAAAAGCTGGAGTGAAATTGGAATCTCCATCTTATCTCCACATTATTTTAAGAGTCTACAGCTATAGTGGCTCAGTGACGCCGATGCTAAGCTCAGGCAGCAACTTTCGGGTCTAAAATCTAAAGCCAATGAGGAAGCGCCTTTAACTTATATTATTTATCATGGCCACCAGGGGGCGACTCCCTCAGTAGACATTGTAAACATGAGTTTATGTCTCAATCTCTAGTTTCAAGTCTTCTTCAATATCTCATGAAGTTCATTTCGTAAATTATTATATTATTGATCATTAGAGTCAAATAGATCCAGGGCGGGTCTACCTTGTGATTGACAGGTTGTTAGCATTGTCCGTTTCGGGAGTTGTCAGTGTTTTCATTTTACAACTTTCACTCTTTTCAGTTCATGACAGTTAGTTTTAACATTTTGGTGGCCTACATTTGTTTAATTTAACATTAGGTAATACTAACTCCACCCTCTTGTGTCATTTCTGTTTGATTGCTACGGTCAAAAACCAAGATGGCGATGGCCGAAATGCTCAAGGCTTCCCAAACTGTAGTCCACGAGCCAATCGGTGAAGTGACAACGTCCACTTCTTATTTACAGTCTATGGCTTAATGCTAATCTCAGCATGCTAATAAGCGCACAATGACAATGCTAATGTCCTGATAAATTCACCATCTTAGCTTAGTGTGTTATCAGACTGACAATAATTAGCACTAAGCTCAAAGTACAGCTGAGGCTGTTGGGAAGGTTTTCAGTGTCATAAACCAAAGTAAATAATTATGATTAAGAGTCCATTAATGTCTAATAGTTGTTGAGTTGCGGCCGCCATTTAAACAGCCAAACCTAAAAAAAGCTAGCGTTGCAAGAAATCCAGCCGTGGGACACGACCTTATATGCTGTGCAGTTCCCTCAATAATGATGGTACATTTTTTATAAACACTCTAAATTGGTCTTTTATTCAATGGTAGTTATATGTCTTAAACAAATGCCATTTCCCATAAGCCTTCGACCATTGCGGTTTTAAATGTCAGCAGCTCGCTTTAATGAGGCAAGCTAAAGAAGTAAAAGCTTTGAAAGATGGCCTTAGAGGAGAGCATGGATCAACATAGACATGAATAATTGTCGAGGTTTTCGACTTCTAATACCAGCTGCAGAAGCAGATGCTTGGTCGGTAAACCTTTATTTTGTCAGAGGACAACGAAAAGAGATCGCAGGGTTACAGAAGCTGATTGAACGGTGGCTAGACGTCAAGACGTCAAGACGTCGGCTCCCCAAAGAGCTGGCAGATCAGACTCACTCGTAATGACTCATTCCGGCTGACACTGACAAATGACCTATTTTCCTAAATTCAAATAAAAGCACTTGTCGGAAGAGGGAGTAACAATTTAAAACGGGATCATTTGACGTGTACGTGTTTAAGATGAGTCATCAAAAATATTTGTATATTTTAGAAAAGGAGAGATTATCTCAACGTGAGAATAAACCTATTCAAAATATATTTGGTGTGTAGGCCCCCTAAGAGAGTAAGTATTTTATTTGATTAACACAGTGACACATGTTTAAAATGTGAAAAAATATTGTATTTCATGTCACCGTGTCTTGACGGTTTGGGGCTAATGTCATACTACTTTATATCGCAGACTTTGATCTCGCTCCGTTTCCCCAGATTGGAAACAGCAGTCGTCATATTTTCACACCG
Organism: Taurulus bubalis; assembly: GCF_910589615.1. NCBI lineage: Eukaryota > Metazoa > Chordata > Actinopteri > Perciformes > Cottidae > Taurulus > Taurulus bubalis. The sequence continues at coordinate 20,690,219 of NC_136601.1, forward strand.
TCTTTTTAAAACGACGCCACTGTCACTGTCCAGGCCGCAGCTGCATCTCTATTGAAGCGGTTGACCCAGGAATTATTGATGATGCAGGTACCCCGCGTTCGCCCAGCAGGAGTGTGTGTGAAGAGGCCACCGTGGCCCAAGGGCGAGCCAGAGCTGAGCAGTTTAACGAAGGGAAGGAGAGAAATAAAGGTGGTGTTGGTAGAAGGAGCCGCTGCACGCTTCCCTGCCCGCGTGGCGTGACTGATGCGAGGAGAAATGTTTGGGTGGTGGGGAGTCTGCTCCCGGTCCCGGTGGAGCCTCATCAGTGGTGCACGTCTCCAACCCCACCCCACATCCTACATGCCTACATCTCCAACCGCCCTGGCTGAGAGGCTAAGTGGTGTGAAGCAGGGAGCTCTCCGACAAGCTCCATTACTCCTCCTCAGCAAATTCCCCCGGTCCGCCTGTCAGTGGAGAGGTGATGAGGTGGGTGTTGAGGAGCGGTGGGTCGATCACAGGAGGTAGAACAGAGTCTCGTTCCTTCACTAGCGCCCTCATCCGCTATATACGCTTCTTTAGCGACTTCGTAGCAATGGCAGTAAAAGTAGTTCACTTCACTTTTTTAACGCTCAGCTCGAGGTCGGTTTGCCGTTTTCTGTTCTTTTCCAGAGAGGTAACCTCGGGCGCCGAGAGAGTCCGGAAGATGGGCGGTAAAAACACGGAGGGAGAACTGTCATGGCTAACTCGGACCTTGTTGGAATCGATCCTCTCAGATTGAGCACCCTTTCATTTATAATTCCTCCCCATCTGATGAGCACAGATGTAGGCCGGGGTGAACTGTGCTTTCGTACGTTTTCATAAGCGGCACAGGTAGGCAATGAGCCGGGGTGGGTGGGTGTGTTGTCCTCTCTGTGGCCGGGTGCCCCATGGTTGATCCCCGCTCTGTCAGGCCTTGATGTGTCTACTCCCGTCTGCGGCTCGCGGTCCACTTCGTTGGGTGGAGGGGATCGCTCCCCATTAATATTTGAGGAGCCCTCGTCGCTGCAGCTGTTTACTTAACAGAACACGCTCCAGGGCTCCCCTGAAGAGGAGCCGACTAACAGCACCGTCCTGTCACTCACTCCTCTTGCCCTCCACCCCACCCCCACCCGCTGCCTCTCCTGGGTGCTGGACGGCTACCTGTCCCTTTTCCCCAGAGCTCCCACCCCTCCCTGCATCCATCACAGCCCCATCGTGCTGCTTCCTACCTGTCAACCTCTGTAGTGACTGTCATTATTTTTCATTTGTGCAGCCGAGGTAAGTGCACACGCTTGCTGAATGATTTCGTTGTTTCGCCCGCTCCCCCCCACCCCCTTTTCAATTTGTAAACATAGCTGCGTCTGTGATCTGCTCCGTCAAGATGTCGCCAATGTGTCACAGCGCCGGTTTGTTTGTCATCTCAAAGCAGTCCAAGTGGATTAATGGCTGCCACGACCAAACTCTGCCCTCCTCTTCCTCCTCCGCTGCTCTGAGGAAGATGACAAGCATTCACCCATGCGGGTTGTGCCACTGCCGGCCTCATTCCCCCTGAAGTGACTATATCGCCGCTCCGAAGTCAGACAGAGTTCACGAGTTCATGAAGCTTTAATAATAAGATCCTTTTTTTCCTCATGTCGGCAGATATGACCCAGTCCACGCTGTTAAAGAATGTCCGCGTTAGATGTGAAGAGACTTGCGTTTGCATAGTAAAAATGAAACCACATTAGCATATTAGCTAGACCAGACAGCTCACTGAACCACCGGTCAGTAACGACGGGTGTCTTGGTTTTAAACGACCTAGATCCTGCACATTGCGTGTTCTTGTTCCAAAACAACGGCAACCGGCCACCTGCGCTGTTTATATGCACGGAAAAAGGGCGAAGGCCAAACAAAGACATAGTATTTGGTAGGATCGTGGATGGAAGGGTGTGTATGAATGTGTGGCCCGCAGAGGGAATTGGACAGGGGTGAACTTCAGCGAATACGCATATTTAAAAAAAACTCTTGGGAGCCTCAAAGCTGATACACAGACACGAATAACCAGAACAGAAAAAGATGAGATTTGAAATGGCCTCTTTATCCTTTCAGGTCAAGCCTTCGTTTTTGTCTCTGGCTCCCTTTTTCTTATTCTTCTGCTATACTCTCCCACCATCCGGAGGCTTCCTGTTACCCTCAGTTGAGCAGGATTTGTCACAGGTGTTAGCAGGAGGCTCTCGTTCCCATCACGCCGCAGAGTGCTTTCCTGTCCTGCTTTGAACCCTGTTTGATTTCTCCCTATCGGAAGCAGATACTCGCTAAGACATCGTATAATCGTAGCGGTCGAGAACATATCAGGCCGAGAGGTACGATCTGTTGATGTGGGAGCGAAACGCAATTAATTGAAAGAACAAGAGCTGCAGTTTCCCTGAGCCGGTGCACACTTCCTCTCATGTCGAGCGTTGCGTCGTGCAGCTTAATTTGCACACCTTACACCAAGCGGTTGTGCTTTTGTTTGATGCCAGGTTGTGTTTTCTCGAAGTGGGATTATTTGCTGAGCAAAACTGCTTAGTCAAATGCATCAGGACCAGTTAAAGGGCGTTACTGTGGGCGTCTGTAGGGGTTCGTTTGGTTCTCAGAAGTTCCCCAACATGTATCTTCTTCTCGTCCATCTATAGAAACACGCAGGTATGTGTCACATTTTGACACACGAAGCGTTCTTTAGAAATATCGTCGGTGATGGTCTATGTCTTTGCATAGATGTTCAACACAAGCTAAAAGGGGAATTGTTCACAAGGCTGAGAATTGTGTGCGTCTAAAACATGTTGCGTCCTTGTACTCGTTGAGGCGCATTGAGTTCCTGTATTCAGGTGCAATGAAGGACATCGTAGATTCTTTACACACTCAGGGTCATCATCCATTATGTGTAAAAGTCGATGAAGGACGGTTCGTCTCTTTGATGAATAACATCTCTTAAATGTGATTTCAGATTAAAAAACTTTAATGTCTCTCAGAGACATTAATCTGCTTTACAGGCGTTTAGTCCAAACTAATACATGGAGTACATCAAACACGAGGCAGCACAGGATCCATATCTTCTGCGCTGTCCCCGTGAATCATGAATAAAGAAGATGCAGTGACATCATATCCTGTAGTTTCTTTAAAAAATATATATATAGCAGATAGAACAAATGACAATACTAGTGCTACCTCTGTGGCATCGCGGGGCGAGGGCCTGTCGCTGCATTATTCTCCGAAACGCCAGAGGACTCATATTCATGGACTACTTTGTCGCCTTTATACAAGCACCGTAGAGAAAGTATTACAATGGTTTAATATCCTGACAACAATTTGATTTAGACGGCAAAATATTTACTCAAATGTAGATTTTTATTTAAGACCCCCGGTTTCGTAAGCATTTACATTTAAAAAAAAAAAACAACGAATTGGCCTTCTTCATATAATCCCAAAACATGTTAACAGTGCTTTTGTCTTTAAACTATCTGTGACGTCTGAAAACTCTGATGGGCATAGTGACTAAAATGCAGAGGTGCACGACACACAGGACGTAATTATGTCTATTTTCTGCCGCTCTTCACTCTGGCGAGTATAAACTTTAAGCATCTGGAACTCGACATGTGAAGGATGTTGAGGGTCCGTGTATTCTCTTTTCTCTATTGCTTTTAAATAGGTTTTATAATGACAAAATATCCTTTTCAGTTAGACGCAGTGCACGGGTTAACGGCCGACAAAATGGCTGCACTCTTATTCATGCATTTTTCTCTTTTTTTTTTAGAGCAGTTAGTAAAGATGACACGCACACACACAAACACACACACACACACACACACACACACACACACACACACACACACACACACACACACACTGGGAACTGTCCGAACCCTGATCGAACCCCAGGAGAGGTGTTGTGTTTAACCACGACATTTCAGAGCAAACTGTGGACAAGACCCGAGGGTGTGGTGGTGACTGGATCTCCTTTCAGCACTGCAGCACGAGGACCGATGCCCTCATGGGGTGAGGATCACATTGAGAAGAGTGTCTGTGCGGGCTAATGGAAGAACGCTCGGTAGCAGCTGCAGCGAGGAAAGAGAAGCAGGCTGGTGACGAAGCTGCTCGGGAAACGTTACTCATCAACGTCTTTTGTAACAAGAGTCGACCAGATGACTGCGCGTAATATGAAAGGTGTCGCTCGTGGTGACGAACGCATCCAACCCTGCAGTTCCTCTCGGCTGTAAGGAGCCTTTCGCCTCGCCTGGTTTCGGCAGGCTGCTGGTTTCCCTGAAAAAGCTCTAATAAACACGTCTGAGCGCATCGGCAAACGTCAGACAGTGAGAACAAACATATGAAATACACAAAATACAGCTAAAGGATGAACTTGCTCAAGTCTTGGGGCAGAAACCGAACTCCAAATGACGGCGGATGTTGCAGACAAACACACGGCTCTCGTCCAGGAGGCCGCTGCGAGTGTCCCGGGCGGAAATAAGTTTACATTTCTGCATGTAATTGTCACTCGTTAGGATTTCATCGATTCTAGTAGACTTATCGATACTCTTATCGGTTCTTTTTGATTATGTTGTGAGGAAAGAAAAGACAATTAATTCAGAAAAGAATCAACATCTTTCTTGAGCAGTTCGAAAGTTCTCAAATCTTTCAAATACACCTCCAGCTAGACAGTTAATTAAATGAAGATTAGCTTTCATTTGTTGGACTATTCTTATGATCAAATAAGACAACGTCACCTGCAGTGTGGGCGAGGATGACAGCTGCTCGCCGAACAGTCAAACTGTGCATTTCTGCAGATTTACGTTCTGCTTGTTCGCCAACTGTTTTGATAAATTACTGGTTTACTTGTGAGGCTTTTATTGCATTTGATACAACGAGAGTTCTCAGCATCTACTGGAGTAAAATGTAGCCACACTTTAGATCTTTTTCTTCTCTCTGCCACGGCGTGTGTACTGAGCCTGTGTGTGTATATATGTGTGTGTGTGTGAGAGACAGAGAGAGGAGGTTTGAGACGAGGAGATCTCACTCTGTAAAGTACCGATAGCAGAACCGTTAACTCCGGACCTTATCAACACTTGTTTTTACTAATTTAGAACGTCGACCTAGCCTTTCTGGCAAAACCCACTCATTATCTGTTATGACAAACGATGATCTTTTCTTCATCCACTTGTCTCTTCTGATTGAAATAGCGCAGCCTGACCCTGCGGTTAGTGAAGATCTCACTTAGGAAGCTGAACAAAGACGCGCTGACGTTCGCCACCATCTGCTCGCCGCGATCACCGCTCTCCATCGCAGCGAGACGGTCGTCTCCTGCTCGGTAATGAGACGAGGCCAACAAGAAGTTACCAGAATGTAACTCATATCAGCTCCAGATCACAGAGTACATGAAGAGAGTTGGAACACAGTTACTGGGGAGCGTCATTAGCGTGACACGACCTGGTGGTGTCGAGTTCTTTTGGCGGAGCGACCAGCGGGTGAAATCTTCTCCTGCACTGTAAGCTAAAAGCGACGCCACAGGTATCTAATGTGGGACTGCCATTAACCCCTCGCATCGACCAGAATTTATATTTTTTGGGGATCCTAGCATCCAAAATGTAGCCAAAGTAAGACGTTTGTGGTCAATGAATACAATTTGATTGGAGGAAGTGATCAGATATCTGGTACAGCTCGAACAAAAGGCAGCTTTGTCGTTGAATATTCTAGTACGGTGTCTGTGATTGTTCTGTGTAACATTTTTTCTTTGTTTGTTTGTGCGGGGGATGTTGGCTGAGCAGACACGCGCTCTCACAGCCCGCCAACAGTTCCACTGACAAATTAACACGAGAGAATAACTGACAGGCTCAATTAAAACGCTTACAGAGAGGTACAGTAAGAGTTGAGAAGAGCATTTCCGTTGCTATCTAGTTTGAGCAAATGTATATATTTATATTTGAGTCGACGACTGATGAATTTCAGCGGACAAAAGATGTTCCCAGGAACTGATGTGGCCCAGGAACCGTGTGTTCTCAGCTGCCGAAAAACAAGGATTTCTGTGCGGGTGATTGTCGAAATTGGCCATGGCCGATTCTTTGTATGTCTTTGGTTCACCCAGAAAGCTCCACTGTTCTTTGAAAAATAATGGAAAGCCTTGGAAATGTACTGAAATGAAAGGACAGGACATGGCACGTCAGGAAATTACTTTCTCTCTAAATTATTATTCTTTTTAAGCAAGAGCTCCTCTCTCTCTCTCTCTCTCTCTCTCTCTCTCTCTCTCTCTCTGACTTTCTCTCTCTCTTTGTATCCAACATGAAACACGAACTGAATGAAATCTGAAAGAAATAGGTTTCTGTGTGAAAAGAGAGCACAATGAATAGCTGTTTCTGTCGTTTGCGCGGCAGGAGAGACTTTGACAGTCAATGTCATTTGAAAGTCTGCACAGTTTGAATGACAGTGGGGGACGCCGCAGCTCGGAGGCTCTCGGTGAGACGTGGAAGCGGAGAACACAGAGAAATTAAATGCAGTCTGCGGTCTGACTGACGATGGCTGTCACTCCGCCAGCGCCGCCGCCGCCGCCGCACAGAAAGTTCACCCGTTCTCACTTTCAGATGCAGGTTTTCTGTCTGAGTATTTATGGGCAATGACTGCTTGTTTCTGTGCATGTGTGTGTGCTGCTCTTGCGGTTGTGGGTCTAATTATCAGGCCTCAGACGGAGCCAGAGGCCAACAGGTGTCTAGAAGAGTCGGCTCTGGATCAAAGCCCGCAAAATAGGCGCGGTGATGGCGGGCAGACAGACGCTCACCCACGTGCTTCGCCTTTGTGTGTGTGCACGTGTGTCTGGTTCGCACTAGAGAGCGCGCGGGCAGACAGATGCACGGCGACGCCACTCGGTTGAATATCTTATCTGTTCATCATTAACACGCAGCCAAGGGAGCCGAGAGCAAACTTTAAAGGACAGACGGGCGCTCCACCAGTGCTCTGGCATTTCCATGGCCTCGTTTCAAAGAGCCCCTTTGAAGTCTCTTAACGAACTGCACTCGGGTCCACGTTTATCCGAAACTACTGTACGCCGATAGAACTGATCAGCTCATCAAAGACGGAGCTTGATTTGATTCTATTCAACTCCGACAGACTCGCTCCCACCAACCTTGACACAGGCTGATTCTGATTTGCAGTTGGAAAGAAAAGATATGCATGTGAAAAGAGTTCCAACTGCAACCCGGAAAAATGTCAAGGTGTTGGAAAACACGTATAATAAAATACATTATGTAGAAGTATTGCGAGCCATTGCTCTGAAATATTACATTCATCAAACGTAGTATATGACAGACAACACATAATGAATCTAAGCTAAACCATTTGCATATACCAAGAAAATACACTCTTCACAATCATACATTATTGCGAGCGAACGGGCGCTGAAAAGAACAAGAAATGCATTCAACAGCTTTCATAAATTTACCTGTGTCACTGTTTTATCAATTAGCTATTTAGCACACATTTATGCACGCTTTCAGGTCACCACTTTACCTTTGCACAGTAGCGTGCGAGGGAAGATATTAAATGCGTGCCCCACATTATTAGTTACACACAGGGATACAGGCCCTCTGGCGGGATGCACGTGGAATGTGATGAATATGCAAATGAATGCTTGTCTGCCTTTACTTTACGATGCTGGGATTCTGACTTTGACTGCCGTCCTTGCAGAAGTAAAATCCTCAAACTTTGTCTCCTCCATGAATGTACACTTTCACAAAAACAACATAGGAGAAGTGTTTAATTCCATCAACCTAGCGAGGCAGAAGGATATAATAGTGGATAGGATCCGCACCTCACATGCCTGTTGTTGTTGTTATCCATCGGAACATGTAGTGACGCGTGACACTATCCAAACGTTGTCTCGGTTGTTAGCTGTGCACATGAACCCTGAAGCCAGCGGCGCTGCAGAGACGTGTTTCACCTCCTGAAACATTTTTGCGTTTTGCAATCAAGACGGTCCGAACACAAGGCGCCGATGGTCCAAATGTTCTAGTCAAGGCCTCAAAATTGTCGTCCACGAACCAGTGTGTGACATCACGGTGACCAAGCCGGCTTCAGACAGTCTCTGGTCTTCATGCTTTGCAGGCTTGACATAGTAAAAACGACTATATTGGCCGAAATACAACATGACTATCATTTAGCTGTTGTTTAGGAATAATGACCAGCACTGTTTGTTTTGTGTGTGTGTGTGTGTGTGTGTGTGTGTGTGTGTGTGTGTGTGTGTGTTGATTTGCGGCGCTGTCCGCAGCACTGACACGTAGATCGATAGGCAGAGAAAGACGGTTTCTTATGCTGCTCGCTCTTTGTGGTTATTAATAGAGCTTTCGGTCCTAATTTCATTTTTTTTTTCATTTTGCTCGTTGTGGCCCTCCACAGACAGAAGGGCCGCGACGGGGAAGCGAGAGGACAGTCAACGAGAGAGAGAGACGCACGCTGCATACAGCTGTTTCATGCACCGCAAACAGCTGCTTCTCCTCCAACGGATTCTAGAGAGTCGTTCATAAATTCAAAATATATCTGGTGCTTTTATAAATACATATTGGCGTGATCTTTAAATTAGCATTGTTGTTATTTATGGTTGATCCTTTGTTTCATTACCTCGAATCAGGCTCCTGAGCTGGAATTGTCGACTATTTGTGGTCAGGCCTAGTGCTTACAGCATCTTCTATCTTATATGGGTTTTATTTATTTTGCATTATGTATTTGTGTATTTGCTGTTTAAAAACCTGACTGAAGTGGTTTCAGAGGACACCGACACTAGTTTCTGTGTATTAAAGTAGCCCTCCTGGTCTCATTGTAAATGGCTTGTCGACTACACTTCTGGATGTTGTTGTTGTTGTTGTTGTTCCAGCTTCCCGGAGACGCCAATGACCTGAGAAAGACAGATTTTACATTTTGTGCTCCACATACCTGGAACAGATTGGAGCAGCTGATGCTGAGTGTACTGGAACAATCCAGGAATCTCATGAAAAACCCAATTACCTCTGAACGTGAAGGTTTTAATTATTTTGTAATGGATGTTTGCAGAATGTGTTGTTTGTGACTATTTTTCTCTTCAGGGTTATTTAACCTAAATCAGTGGGCGTTTCCAAGTATCGGGTGAAAATGAGACGGCGTAAAAATGTGAAAGCATTGTGTGTGTGTGTGTGTGTGTGTGTGTGTGTGGTTGTATGTCGTGTTCGAGGACCTCACTTCACTCGAGTCAGAACCGGCTTAAAGTGGAACCGTGCAGCTCTCAACCTCACAGCTCTGGTTTCACAGAGCGGCGGGGCCGTGTCATGGCGGGATCGCTGGAGGCTCGAGTGCGGCTGCCTGATCTGCCCGCGAGCCAGAAGTCCTCCCCGGGGTCTGAGTGCCGGGCTCAGCGCAGACTGTGTGACAGACACACTGCCGTCTGTGGCAGCCCACAGCGGACCGAAGCAATAGGAAGAACAAGGCCCAGGAGAAGGAGTGTGTGTGTGTGTCTGTGTGTGTGTGTGTGTCTCAATGCATATAGTCCAGGCTTTGCCTGAGCTACTTAAAGCAGGCAGGAATGTGACGGGACCCCCGGTGAGACCTGAACCTTCAGCCCTCATGGCTCAGGCCCAGAGGCTGTCGGGGGCCACTCTTAAGTCTCTCTGCTCTGTGATCATGTGATCAGAGCTGGAGGGACTTCTATACGGTCCATCTCAGGTGGAAATATGCTCTTACTTTCATGAAACCTTACTTGATGTAAAAAGAAAATATATATATATATATATATATATATATATATATATATATATATATATATATATATATATATATATATCGGGTTCAAACTGCATTATTTTAATATGTTGTACATGTTCAAAGTAAGCAAAGATGTGAGTGTTAGCGTGCCAGTCTTTCAATTAGTGGATCGGTGGTTCGAGCCCTGGCTCCGCTAGTCCATGTCGATGTGTCCTTGAGCAAGAAATTGCCCCCTGTTGATGTGCCTACGGTGTATAGAGCAAATATGTAAGTCGCTTTGTATAAAAGTGTCAGCTAAATTAAATGTAATGTAATCTTCCACATTCCTCTTGACGCTTGGTGAAAAACCTACAACATGTGAACAATTCCTTGTTCCATTTCACTCAAAATTGACAATATATTGACTGAATTGAATATGAAACGTTGCAACACGTTCTCAGTCCCAACTCTTCCAATACAGTCAATGGCACCAAGTTTCGAACTGTAATACTCTACATACCACTCCGCCGTCAGTTTTGGACGTGCCAGTAACGGCGGGTTAAAATACGCACGTTGCATGCATGGTGTCTTTTCAAAATAAACTTCCGTCTTCACATGAAGTTAGGTGTAGGCAACAAAACCACTTACCGTAAAAGTCGGGTTACAAGCCGCCACTACGTTTGGTGGGTGTCCTAGTTCCCCGCTGTAGCCAGCTAGCGCTGCTGCTAGTTCCCCGCTAACTTCTGCTAGCTCTCCGCTAGCTCTTCGCTAGCTCTTCGCTAGCTCTCGCTAGCTCTCGCTAGTTCCCCGACAACCACCAAAGGTAGCGGGACCAGCCCCGGCTCGACGCCCGACTCGGGCAGAGGGGACGCGGGCAGTAGCAGCAGCAGCGGGAAGCTAGCAGCAGCAGCGGGGAGCTAGCAGCAGCGCTAGCTTGCTACAGTGGGGACAACCACCGAAGGTAGTAGTGGCTTGTAACCCGGCTTTTACGGTAGTTAGTGTTAGGAAAAGAGCGTGGTTGACGTTAACGTGACTAACAACTCGCGTGACAAAAAGTCAACATTCAATCTTAGTTTCCCGCGGGACATGAACAGTGGTCTCCTTGATGAACGTCCTGTGTTTGTTTGTCCCGTCCACCTCTCCCCCTGTACGCCCCACATGGACTTCATAGCACGGCAGTTTTTCTGAGAGTGTATTATTGACGCAGGTGTGTTTACATTGGAGTTAGTTGCAAAGACGCTCTAAAGAGTTCCTCCGTGCGTCGATGTCAGATGCCCAGCAGCACCGATCGGATGACGGCATTTGGCGCATTGGGAGTGAGAAGGGGTTGAACACAGCGGGCTTACATTAACAAGAGAATATGTAAGTAGATACTTCCATCTCTGAATATGACTGTGCTGGAAAAAGATCCGTTACTTAAGCTAAAGTGCAAATAGATCAATGCGAAAATACTCCATTATAAGTAAAGATACTGCAGTATTATGAGCTAAATATACTTATTATATAATTAAAGTACTTTTTCTGCAGATAAATTGCCCCAACTGTGACTGATTTATGTTTTTTCTTGGAGGTTGAATTCAGGTAGAATTATTATCAGTAAAAGTGCAGATCTCTTTTCAAGGTTTTTCAAAAAGTTTCATTTGAGGTTTCCACCTGAGCTCGGTTATTTCAAAATGACAAAGCACCTTTAGTCATCAGTCCAGTTTGATTAGCCTGCAGGTTTCTCTGTGATCTGGCTCATCGGGGATTATAGGCTCAGTGATCCAGTGCAGCCATGGGCCAGGTCCAGTTTTATCTTAAAACATGCCTTTTTAAAATACAACCAATTCTCAAAAAATGGAAACATATTCCATGAAAAAGGTTTCTCTGAAATACTACAGAGCCGGGCCGGTGTGTGATACAACGTGTAACACACAGCGCCAGGTGTGACTATGCGAAGGACGATTACAGCTGCAGAAAAACAATAACAGGACACAACAATGTGACGGTCACAGCTCAGCAGTGTACTAACATATCTTGCAGTAGGGACATTAATTCATCCGCTCGCTTCCTGTTTAATTAGACAAAAACACAGCAAATCCTTTTGTCTCATCCAAAGTCATTCTCTAGTGTCCGCGAAAAATGACTTTGTTTTTACCTACGTTTGTTTTCCACCCCCTGCTACTTTACATTTCCACAGCTGATGGAAGCAACTAGAAAAGCAAATGGTACAAATGAGTCCGCCTTGGCCGCGTGTCTCTGCATGTCCTCGTCCAGCTGATGGATTCATTAGACGCTGTCGTCGGCGTGTCTACTCTTTGCAGTCGACAATGACAACACGGAGCAGATGCTTTGCAGCGTCACACCCTGCCTGTCAAAACACCAGACTGCATCTTTGAATAGAACATTTTTATACACATATATATTATTGAGCGGTATTTGTGAAGACATACTTTGTATTGTGAGCACATGAGATGCTTCAAAACAGCAGGAGCCATTGCATACCATCAGAAAGCGACAGGCGTAGATCATAACTTTCCTATTTATCTCATCGACCGGCCTGCCCACGTGTAAATGATGGATGTGCTGATGAGCGCGTGTTAAGCTCAGCACATTCCTTTGCTCTCTCCGCGCCCCGGTGGTGCCGTTTCCTTTGATGATTCCTTATAAAGTCAATCGACCGCTGTGTGAGCTGAAGCTGCGTATCAGAGCGAGGAGCAGCGAGGGAGCTGTCCGCTCAGTGGGCTCACGGCGCCGCTTTAATGTGCGTGTTAACGATTGTCGCCTGTTTGTGCAATCGCTGTCACGCTATTACGATATACATATTCATCATTTGAAGTGCGGATGCCTAAGTCTGTTGGACTGCGAGGGAAGTTTTCCTTTTTGAAGGTGTCCAAAGCATTATCCCAACCTTAAAGGGAGCACCACCTGACTTAATTAAGAATTCCAACATGTTAATTCAATGGCCTGAAACAAGTAAGTTTCAGTCTTGTGATGCCATCAAGTATGAGTCTGGATTTGCTCCATAGATGATGAATGGGAAACTGACTTTGTGGAACCAATTTTTTTTCTTTGATACCCAAATTATCTTTATTCTACTCTCGTGTTCTTAGTTGTGAAACAGAACATTTACCCTATATACTCATATTCCCCTGGTATCAAACTTTTATTTTTAATTCGCCGTCTATGGAGCAGTGCCACAGTTTACAAATTTGAGTTTAAGCACTCTAGTTTTCTCTGATTCGAATTTGGTAGTCAAGGGTCAAAGGTCAAGGCCGCTGTGACCTAACGCCTGGAGGGGAATTATTCAACTTTGGCACAAACGTCCACTTGCACTCGAGGTGGAACTGATTCGAATTTGGTGGTCAAAGGCCACTGTGGCCTCGCGAAACTATGCTAATTATGACAATTTACACACACACACATGTATAACTGGATAAAGTGATGACATGTTGGAGAAACATGGACAGAAAACACAACATGACTGACGGATTGAAACGTACCAGCGTTTGGTTGACCCATTTAAAACAATCGTCACAGTTTCAGAACTTTCAAACGTTTCCGTCACCGCGCTGCCTTCGGCCTGCCAGCCTTGACTGGTGACACGCGCTGAAATCTCTGTCACGATGTGACACGTCGGTGCTCATCGCCGTTCGCCTGAACATTTATCTCTGGAGCAGTGAAAAACACATGCGCTGCAGAAGTGGTATGTCTGCAGTTTTATGTTGTTTACAGCTGGCAGATGTGGGAGAATGTAGCATGCACTGTTCATAATCACAATTTATGATGTTGGGGAAGTATTAAGAGAGCTAAGTGGCACAGTTTGCGTGTCCTTTCTTCCCACGGCGTGGCGGTGAGGTTTGTTAATATGGAACATCTCGGTGACCCGTGTTACGCTTTTAAACGTGCAGAATGTCATTCAGCCTAAAATAAACCTCTAACGACTAATTCCTGTTCGTGTTCAGCGCCCGTCCATCTGTTTGTTTGGATGATTGGACACAACCGAGATGTTTCTTTCATTTTCCGTGTTCTGCTCCCTTTGTCTGCCTCACTTTCATTTCTCCCGATTCATTCTGCGTCCGTCTGTCACTCGGTATCTTCTCCCCTCGCATCACTTTAGACACACATTAGAAACAAGAAAGCCATGAAACAGAATGCACAAATATTTCTCTCATAATCTCATAGACTCCTACAATCACTCTTTGTTGCCTAAAACGTCTCATTTCCAGGACTATAAAGGAGAGACAGAGAGCGATTGGATGCTGATGATTTTGATGAAAAACAAACAAAGCCTCATATCTGAGATACTGTAACTGAAGCCACAAACTATGGGCAAATATATGATTGAATAGTTCCATGCATTCTTTTCTATTTATCTCAGGCAGTAAAGACATCTGAGGATAATTGCATACTGTCTGAATATGATTCTCGCTGCATTGTATCAGTGCAAGCCAGTCGGCTTCTGACACGTCTTCATATAGCAAAGCAGGCTTCTTGGGTCTTTATTCTTCCTCTGTCCTTGTGGATGAGACAAAAGAAACACATTGACCAAAACAATGTATTCATCTTCAGCAGCTGCAGTTATATGTGCAGGTTTTCTGTTTCATACTTCTGCAGCCTCTCCCAACTCGGGTCTGACGGTTTTGGCCATGGCAACTGCAAAGTAACAGCATACCTCAGTTCTTTCTGACAGTATTTGTATCTGTGGGTGTGGAACAGCACAGGGTACCACAAACAATACCTAGCAACACAGGCTCCCAGTTTAAACAGATACACTGTGAGTTTGTTATCAATGAGAGGAAATTGAGCCGGATTACACGCTGCATGTGAATCCCTCGCGCTTAGTCTGAACACGGCCACCACCAATAAAAATTGCTACAATAGAGGGATAATCACTGAATGTAAGGACATTGAATGGCCATAAATATCATCAGAAAGTCGGTTTGAGTTCATGAAAATCTCAAAGATTATAACTTTAAAGAGTCACAGCAGTGTCTTTGCTTCCCTCATTGGTGGAAAGTTGCTGCTTGTGGTCACAGGTGTGCCTCGTTGCCCAACAGCGACGTCACCGGGTGCCTGGGCGCATCTGCACATCACTGCAGCAAAAGGAGAAGTTAAAGCACCGGAGGTCGGCAGAAAACCACATTTTCAGTTGTTACGTAACCCCTTAAAATCAGGTGTTGACTGATAAACGGTATTTTAGTTTTTTTTCAGCTGCACAGATTTGTTCATCTTCACAAATGAAGCCTGTATCATCCGAGATCCGACACACTGAGTGACATCTGAATCCGACTGGATTATTCCTTTAGTCGCTTCTCATCTCCAGACCCTTTTAACTGCACTCACCTCTCACACCTTTGCCTCTGATTTCTTGTCCTCTGCCTCCTCGAGCCCCGTCACTCCTCCACCTTTCACCACCACCCGCTCCGAGATATACACACCATCCTCCTCTGTCTCTGTCTCTCCTCTCTATTCATCTCTCTCTCCCTCTGTTCTGCCTTTTAATGTCAAAGACATTAAAGAGCTTTCCTGGAATGATAAATGTTTTATTAGGCCTCGCGCTCTCTCTCTCTTTTTTTTTTGAAGGGTAAATACAAAGAGGAAGCAAAGGAAAAGTTTCTTCATTTCCATATCTGTCGGTCTGCTCTTCCCTCTGCTGTGACCTCTCATCTCCACTCATCCCTCCTCCTCTTTCATCCAGTCTCTCCATTCTACTCCCTCATCGCACTGGAAACCAGCAGCTACAAGCTTGCTTCATAAAAGTCGGGTAAAGAGAAGAACGTCCCATGATGGAGGAAACCCCATTCCTGTCTTTTCACACTTATAACTCAGCTCGCCGCATCACCGCTTGTTCTCGATATGTGGACGAGCGTCTTTGTTCAGATCTTCAAGCAGCTCCTACGTGTTCACGACCCAGTGAGGATCGCTTGACTTGAAAAGGACCCGACTCCTTGCCTCACATTTCGCCTCTAGGCTCGTCGATGATTGTATTTCCTGCGCTGTAATAGCTGTCTGTCCTCTGGGACGGCGTGTGTGCTCCCTTTCACTGGCACCCCTCGGCTGTGCTGCTGATTGCTCCTCCTGTCTGAAGAAATGGGTCACGTCATGCGGGTTTGCAGCTCGACACCTACTTCTTCCTGCATTCAAGACAGCCGGCTCGTTGACGAAGAGGCGGCTAGCTGCGTGGCAGTGTTCAAATGCATGTTCCCCTCTGCAGGAATTGTAATGACTTTACTCGGCATGTCAACATTTAAATGTTCATACCGCACGAGCGACGACTTCCCGCCAGCCTCGGCCGCACTTTGCATCAAGTGCTGATTAGCAAATATTAGCATGCTAACGGGCTGAGATGGCCGCCGTTGTGAGCGTGTTGGCGTCCAGCTCGAAGCACCACTGTGTTTAAGTGCAGCCTCACAGAGCCGCCGGCATGGCTGCAGACTTTCCGTCTTGTTGTTCATTCCCCTCAACCTCAAACATAAGTGTTGCACCGCTCTGTGCCAGAGACAGATGAAGACACAATTTCCACTCCCCACAAGGCCTGCACTGTCAGTGACCCCCCCCCCCACCCCCCCTGATTTTTCATGTTGGCTGCAATATCCAATATTTTTCAGCCGCGTTTCACTTCAATCCCAGAAGTTTTCTTTGCCGTAGTTCCTCTCCTGCTTCATTCGCGGCGTAATTGCGCCGGCCTCGTCCATTTATACGCACACTTGGGAGAAAAAACCCTGGGAGTCCACACTCGGAGCGGCCCTCGGTTGTCCTATTCAGGCTATGGGGACATGTGATTGGTATGCCGGCTAGGCCAGGACAAATGATGCATGGCGCTGTAGCCCCTGGTTAGACGTCACGGACCAGAGGAAACCAGCCAGGCGCCTGTGTACGGTGCTCGGCGCTGCGCTAATCGGTCATCCCCCGAAACATTAAGCACGTCAAAGTGGGTAATGGATTGGTCCAATTAACATGCAGCGTTGATGGAGAACACACCTGTTTATACATCCGACTCCAAACTCATCTTTCATTTGCCTCGTAGTTGTCCGCGAGACTCTCTTATCAAGGTGAATGCAATTTCATTTGGAGTCCTCCCTGCTGTCCGCAGAACAATTACAGTTTGCTGATTATTCTGAGTAACGGCACCAATAATGGATTTACTCAAACAAAGGAGCTGAAATAATAGCTCACACCCCTCCTTCACAGTTTTGAAACGGCTCTATTTAGCCTCGGTCTCCTTCCTCGCTGATGTCTGGTGTGTGTGTGTGTGTGTGTGTGTGTGTGTGTGTGTGTGTGTGTGTGACGCTGTTTCAGTGTGTTTGACCCTGGAGTTCAAGGACAGTCTTCTATGTGTTGCCTCTGGCTGCTCCTGTCTGTACCCAAGTGGTGTTTTTTAAGGAGCTCATCTACCGCACATGTGCACACACACACACACACACACACACACACACACACACACACACACACACACACACACACACACACATAGTAGGCTAACCTTGTGCTCTGAACACGTCACCCCAAGTTCTACGCAGAAAAAAACCTGTCTGGAGTTTCTATCCCTTGTTTACAATAATGTGCTCCGACACACGCACACACACACTTGCACACACACACACGCACACGCACACGCACACGCACACGCAGTGTCCTGAAGCTCACAGTATGTCCTGCAACCCTGCCTCCTATCCTACTGGATTAATTACTCTCCTCCCTGCCTGTGATCCCCGAGAGCGCCTGAGCCGCGTTAGCCGGCCTCTGCCTCTCGCTGGTGGGCACGGAGATGGCAGCGCTCACCCATTCATCACCGTGACTTTGGGAAGGGAGACACGAGGGATGTGGTGTGCGTGGGTGAGTTAGAGAGCGAGAGAGAGAGAGAGAGGCTGGAAGTGAAGGTGAGAGAAAGGTGGCGGGAGAATGGGAGCGGAAAAAGCCAGGTCCCCTCTGACTGAGGCCCTGATTAAAAATTAAAAGTGTTGCTGTTTCGCTGGTTCCAGAGGTCCAGATATGTATGGTATGGATTGCTCAGGTGACTCCCTGAGGAGGAGGCAGCGGAGGAGGAGGAAGAGGAGGAGGGGTGAGGCGGCTGAAGAGGAGCACCGGGGCTGTGCAGGATTAGGAAGGGGGAGAGGGAAAGCAGGGGATGAGACACATCTTTACCTGGAGATGAATCGCCCGACGCAGCGCAGCGCTGGGACTCTCCCCATTGTTTCCCATCCCACAAAAAAATAAAAAACGGCGCCACGTTCATTTTTTATTCCGCTGGGGATGTCTTTTTTCACAGTAGATGGATGAAGGCCGGGTTTGGTGGGGGAGAGGAAGAGAGGAAGGGGAGGAAGAGGAGGGCAGCCCTGAAGGGTAGAGCAGCTCTAATTAATGGAGACAAAAAGGAAAGACAGACAGAGGAGAGAAAGACAAACTGTGCAGCGTGTGTGTCGGCCTTTGGTCAAACCAGGAACTTGTCAGGCTGTGTGTGTGTGTGTGTGAGTGTGTGTGTGTCTGTGTGTGTGAAAGGTGCAAACAGGCAGCGAAGAAGAGGAAGCGGATGTGCGGAGAGGAGGAGGAGGAGGTGAGGGGATGAGGTGCGTCTCAGCCATTCAGTCAGCGTAGGCGTTTGTCTTTCATCTCCTCTCTCACACAAAACAACAAAGAGGCTCTGAGAGGGTCCACCCCCCCCCCCCCCCCCCCCCCCCCCTCCCTCCATCATTTACAACAGCCGTTCTTAACGCTCACCTATTTATAGTAGCTCAGGTTGAGCAGCGCCGCACGCTTTGCAGCATCATTTAATTAGGCGCTTGTTTACCAATAAACTCGGAGAAGTAAACACACGGCTCAGAAACTCGACTGTGTGAGCAAACAAGAGACCCTGACTGTCTGGTAGTGATCTGACAGGAGGAGAAGAAGAGGAGGAAGAAGAGGAGGAAGAGTGGTGTACTCGGGGCCAGGAAGTTTGTTTTTCCAGCTGCGGAGACAAAGAAGAAGATCATTATTGCCGTTTCCGGGAGCACGACCCTCCCATATTACAAAGACAGACGAACAAGGGGTGAAAAAATGAAGTGTCGCTTGGTGCAAAGTCACACAGTCATGGGAGGAAGAGGTGGATGCTTATTTACATATTGCTTCATGTCAACAGCACGCAGCAGCAGTGATGATGTAACCGCTCATCAAGACTCTCAGCGTCCTGAAGGCAAACAGAAAATCATTTAAATTGTGATATTTACTTCTAATGACCTCAATTATCTATTGTTATACCTATATCTCTGTTAATATCTTTGTGCGTAGCATTGTTTTTTATGTTCAATATTGAACCCTGCTCCTTAGAGCGACTGCCTGTTTTAGCTGTCTCCCTACTCGTAACACACCTGATTCAAATCATCTGCTCATTATTTAGCAGAGCCGGGCGAGAAGATTGATACCGCTCGGTATGGAGAGCCGGGAGGTGATTTTTCTAACTTAGCACCAAGGCTGTAAGTTCGAAAATATCTCTGGCAGCACCTCTAAACTTAATTAATTTAAATGAATTAACACATTGTGTCTCATTTATTAAAATTTGAACGTGAGCGTCAATTTGTGGTTTTCAGATGGAGTTGTCCGCTCTAACTTTTTTGGCAACGATCTGGTGTCTCGCTGTCCCGATGGAGTCGTGTTACACGACTCCCCATAAAACCAAAGTTGTATTTTTGCCATTTCTGTTCGTAAACGGACACGTTACAAAATACAATCTCGGCGAGGCAAATTAAATCCTCGCAATTAATTTGGTTGAGTTCATCTTTTGTGAACTTCGACATGAAAATTCCAATAGAAAGTCGTTCTCGACAGACCCAACGTTTAATTTGAATGAACGGAGAGCCGAAACAAACTGAATCCTGTCGGAAGACGAGCTGCTCCACTAAAGAGGGCGAGGACTGCAGATAATCACTGGCACAGTTACGTCCTCTACTGTCCCGTTAGCAGCCAAACTAACAAGCGTGTTAATTGACAGTTAGCCAGCAAGCTAGCAAGCTCTTCAGTAATCCTTAATAATTAAGGCTTAATTGAATGAAACTATGAACGAACCTCGGAACTAAATGCCATGGGGAGTAAATGGAAAACACAAAGTGTGACAACTGGCCTGTTTCATATGCGGTTGTATTTTACGTCTCACTGCTGCTGTTGTCTGCTGTACTTTCGCTTTCTGAGCCGCATCCTCTCTGCTTTTCTCCCGTTGCCTCTCCACGCAAATTCCTTTGTCACCTTGTGGAATTTAAAAGGGAGATTATGCCACACACCATAATGACAATTTTCAGGAGACGCAATGTTGCGGTAAATTACAGCAGCGAAACGCATTTGAATGTCCTGTTAAAAGGCTTTAACCAGATTCTGATGTTTCCAGCTCAAAAGGATGATTGTGCTACAGTGGCACTAAGCCAAATGCATATTTTTTTTTCCAGACATCAGAAAGCAGCATGGGGATCTCTGCTCTGTTTTGCCGATTGAATTTGGTGCCAATCATGCTTGTGTGTTTTAAAGACCCAGAGATGCTTTTACTCCCGTCATCAATGTTAATTTGTTGGTTCAATTTAATTTGTCAGCCCCTGTGCCGACGCGCTTAAGAAAATATTTTCTTTCAAATTCAAAGGGTTTTGTGGGCAAGAAGGGATTTCTTTCAGTTTGAGATCAGAAGTCCTCTTCCTCCCCTTTGGTTTGGAGATTAATCGTTTCTCTCCTTTGTTTCATAAACTGATATAATCCCAAAATCTCAGGACATCTGTTGTGTTTGTAGGACTTCAGGGGCGTTGTTAAACTCATTTACTGGGGCTGGTGCCATATCAATATTTTACTGCGGTGTAGTAAAACAGTCACAGAAAATAAATACTCCAACCACATGCCAGCAGCAACTGAAGCCAATTTAGCGGTGGTGCCGACAGAGAGCTGGTGGTGAGTGGCGCTAGTTTAACACTCGAATCCGATTAATTAATCCCACTGGTCACAGTTGTGACCGCAATTTCATATCGGCTTGGTAGAGCTCTAAAACGGTTGTTTATGTTTTAAGGACTATTTCAAGTCTATATTATGGAGAAAAAATAAGCATACAATGTTTTCCCGTGTTGGCTTTCATGCCTGCTCAGTCGTGGCCGAAGGCCTCATGTTTGGGGTTGTCTGTCTGTCTGAATGTCTTGAGCGAACTTTTTCAAATTTGGCACAAACAACCACTTGAACTGATTAGAATTTCAAGTGTGACCACATAACCCGTTTTTAATACAATAATGAATATGCTAGTTATGACCAATGTTCCCTCTAATTTTTTTCAGCACTGAGCTAATTTTTTTTTTTCTGAGTGCACATTTCAGCTCTGTGAGCAATTCGCAACCACGCGACCTGCCGAAAATGACCACAAGCCTGCGTTAGCCATAGGGGATTCAAAGAGATGACAGCAAATGCATCAATATGTATACGAGGTTGATATTTCTTCAATATCCTTTATAATGGCTGGACTTTGGGAACATTTTAATGATGGTGTTTTACCAGTCAGTTTAGTTGAACTTAAAGGATCTTTGTTGAACTTCAATAACGGGAGGTTATGACTGCTTCACTGGTTATGACTGATCATGATATATATAAAAAATTAAAGTATCAAAGGTGTTTAGTCATTTCTCAGCAGGTACAACATTTAAGTGGAACTGCATTGAAAGAAAAATGCTAATGCAGTGCTTAACAATAATTATAGGCCTATTAAATTGACATGGTGTCATTTTTCCTAAAGGTATATACATAATTTAATAACTTCATATTCTTCATTTTTAAATATGTCTGAAAGTGTCATCCTACCTGTGTCAGTTTGGACTATTTCATCTAGCCACTCATGTTTGAATGTTAGACAGACCTTTTTCTGGGGCGCCTGCTCTGCCTTTCTTTTCGCCATGGAGGCCTATAGCTGCTGGAGCAGGGCCCGCCAAGAGGAGCCTAAACAGCGCCGGCCCGAGCTCATGTGGCGCTCTGGGCGAGCTTCACTCCTGGCGCCCGGAGGAGGACAGCGGGGGTGGGGAGTGCTAACGGAGGCAGAGCGCTAGCAGAGGTACAGAGAGCGCATGTCGAGAAACGGGACGCTGATTGGCCAAGAAGACTCGACACGTCACATCAAAGATCGTATTATTGAGGAGATGGCTCACTCCTATCTCAGAAACACTGGCGCAAAAATTATTTTTAACCCCTGAAAAAAAATCGTTTGTGCGGTCAGAAAAATCTATTGCGCGGCCACTTCGACTGGCCTGTGCGGCCGCGCACGTGCACAGCTTAGAGGGAACACTGGTTATGACCATTTCAGATAAGATATCTGCTGGACAGAGTTGAATGTGAACTGCATCTTGACTATTATAGATCGAACATGTTGATCCCTCACCTGCTTCCCACAACGCTGATGACCATGTTGCATTTCGAAGATGCACAACTGCTGGGGAAGTGGATATTGAGCCATGGGTCTTTGTGGTGGCTTTCCCTTTGTGTGACTCCATTAAAAGCTGCGTGAAGTGACACTGTCGCCCTGATTTGCAAACAGTTGCATACAAATGCAACAGAAACACAGACTAGTCACCTGCATGTCTGCATTTTAAACGAGCTGGTTTTAGACTGCAGCATCTTTTCACATAATTGATATCAGTGCGGTTGCTTTGTTGAAGAATGTACAGTACTCATAGCGTATGGACTGAAAATCAGCTCGGCTTCTGCCAATCGGCTCGTAGCTCCGTCACCGCGAGATAAACACTCAACAAAGTCACGACTGTTTGTGTCCTGGCTCCTCAATGGTGGAATGAGCTCCCCATTGACATCTGGACAGCAGTAAGTCTCTACATCTTCCGTCGCAAACGGAAAGTAGCACTTACAGTTTTTTTTGACTTTATTGAAGAAATTGTACTTTCTTGATTCTTGTTGTTCTGAGTTTGTACTCATGGTTGAATCCACTTATTGTAAGTTGCTTTGGATAAAAGCGTCAGCTAAATGAAATGAAATGTAAACCAATGTGTCCGAGGTTATATGCCGGTAGACAGTCTTCACATCTCTATATTGCGTAAGAAACTCACAGATTTACGCGATAAACAAAATACAGCAAGGCTTTGTCAGGTCAGGCCCTAAAGTTCCCACACATGGAAACACAAGTCTGTATTAGAGCAGTGAGAGGATGTGGTGGGACTCTTGTGCTTTTATAGTTTGCTGCAGCCGCTAAACAAAAGCTTGACTTCTGGTTTCTGAGTTTCCTGAGTGGGATGTTTGAACAGGGCAGAAGAGCACTAGTTGCAATGCAGTGTTCATATTCTGGTCTCTCTTCAGATAACCTGTTCACATTGTTTTCTTCGCTCTCCATATTCGACGGTATCTCATCATTTTGTTGCTTCTCCCTGAGTGATCAGCGCATCGTCACCTCAGAACTTCGCTTCGCTTCTCGTGTTTATTCGCGGCCTTTGCTCCACCGATGCGGCGAGGACAGCAGCACCCGAGAGAAACACCATTTGCTCGAAGTTGCCGTCAAATTTATTGGTTATATCGCCTTCAATCGCAGTTCTGGCTTCGTCACGCAACGCTGAGCGTTGCATCACCGCCTCTGAACGCAGAAAACGTCTCGACATTAAAAGGTTTTTACAGATACAGGTTAAAAAGAAGAAGAAAAAGACTGTGTATGATGGGGAAAGAAAGGCAGCAGCAGGCTGATCTGCTGTCAGCTGCAACAAGAGAGGTTTAAATGTGCCGGTGCAATGCTAAAAAAACAAGACGATGAGCGCTGTTAACGCTGTCTAGATTGTGTGTTCACTTTATGGTTCTCCTTGAAGAGGAGTAAGTGAATTTTAAATGAGCCCTTTGCAAAACGCTGTCTTAGCCCATTCCTCCTCTTCGTTTTCTTTCTTCCTGGCATCCTTTTTTTGGTGGTCGTGGGTGCGATGAGGGGATTCTTCCATTTTACACTCTGAGCAGCGGTACGCGCTGATGCATTCTCCTTCATCTTCTGACGCCTGGCTTCGCGAGCTGTCTTCTCGCTCTTCGACTTGTTGCCGTTTCCCCAACACTTCTTTTTGTTTCCGAGATGGCTGCCAAAGCTCTCGGCTCCGTGTCTTTACTCTGATAACTTTCCCAGTTTTACTGGAGGGTTTCTCCGTCGGTGTGTCAAACGCTGTTGTCAAATCAGCATAGATCGATTCCTCTCGCTGCCCTTCCTTGTAGAAGCCTCTGGCTATTTCACTACCCGTTGATCTGTCTCTTCCTCAGCCGGCTGACCTTGTGCCCTCCAGACCGCCCAGTTCCTCCTGATGCCTCCCTCCGCGGTGACAGTTACACCCGGGAGCTGCCGTTTGCAGCCTGATGCCCAACCGCAGGGTCCAACATTTCTATCCCTTCTTGAATTTTTGCAGCCTGTTAAGGTTACTTTCTCCACAAAAAGCTCAGCTCGAGTTCCTTCTTTTTTTTATTAACTGCTGCCGGTAAGAAAGCTCCACATTTCCACGTTCCACATCAAAGTCGGTTGGCATGTTATTCCTCCCTGAGGCCGTCCTTCCTTTCGCAAAGTTAAGACGAAATATCCCTGCTGAAAATGAAATGCTGTGTTAATTTGCTAACTTTCCCCCCCCCCTAAAGTAAACTTCTGGTCCTTTTCACGCGTGCCTGTTTCAGTGCTTTGAGCCGCGTTTGAACCCACATTGTCCCCAGGAGGAGATACAGTAAACACCGCCGCCTTAACAGCGCACTCTGCAGTGTGTAGTGAAACTGTCATTGATGTCCTTCAACCCTCAGGGGTCCAGGCAGTCAATTACAAACACAATCACACACTGACACACACACACACACACACACACTGTTTTAATCTCACAAGAATAAGTCATCTTTGCGTAATCTTGCGGTAGTCGCACTCTCTCACTGTGTGTAAAGGAGCCCATATAACCACCAGTTAATTATTAAAACAGCCAGACACTGGCCTTTCTAATCTTTTATTAAACGCAGCTTGTATTAATTAAGAAGGAAGGTGGGATTTGTTCTCCGCTGTGCACACTCACACTCACGAGCGTCGAGGGGCAGAGGATGACTTCATGACTGTAATGTTGCCGTGTTTGAATAGTAACCTCTAACTTTCTGAGGTCGCGTTGACTACAACATGTTGGACTCAAGGGGGACAGAAATCTGACGGGATAGTTTTAACATCTCTTTAAACATTGTTTAAACCCACTGAAAAGTTCCTTGTATACTGCGGCTCCACGCTCATAATGAAGCTAGCAGGCCGCCCAGGCCTCCTGCACCCTCACTGTCTCACTCCATCTCTTTCCCTCCACATCTCGCACTCCTCTCTGCTCTCTCTCTCTCTCTCCGTCTCACACTGTGCACCCATCTGTTTCAAGAACTTCAAAAACAACCCCGTATCCCCTCGCTGCTTTTTCTCCACGAGTTCGCTCCGGTTCAGTCCGTCTCTCTTTTATGTTCTTAAAAAGGCAGACTTCAAAACAACAAAATAAGAATCTCATTTTTTTTCCTTTGCCGTTCGCGTACTTTAAGAGATGGCAACGTGAAAATATTTCTCATCGCATTTGTCTACGCGTCCGAATGCGGCGCTGTGCAGAGTTAAGCCGGTGCATGGGCGTGATGCGCTGCGAGCATGAGAGATGGAAAGATGGACTGAGGGTGAATGAGTGGGAGTGTATTCATGCTAAACCACGGGATCGACTTGGAGATGCATATTGGATTAATAGAGCCTGGATGCTTGATTTTGAGTGGAGTGCTCAAGCTGTGGCTGTCGTGACCTCGCTCACCGTCTCCACTCTGGATGGGCTGCAGGCTTTTTACCCTCGTCCTCGAATCACAACCCTGGAGAGCAACAAGAGCTGTGTGTGTGTGTGTGTGTGTGTGCGTCCTGTCTCGGCCTGTGTGCTGGATATTAATCCGTTATTGGAATAGCCTTTCACTTCAGTGGTAGAGAGTTCTCTGCAGTCCAGGCTGTATCTACTGTACACATTTTGTCCGCGATGCGAGCGTTTGATCGGCGGGTCAGGTCTCTCTCACCGGCAGCTGAGTTTTGGCGAGGAAGGTGTGTGTGATGTGTCTCGCAGCCCTGGCACCGCTTGACTCCAGCTGCCTTTGAATGCAGCTTCAAAGCCTGCCTCGCTGAATGTTTCTCTCCACACGTTCTGGCACTATTCACTAAACCCCTTCCTCCCCCTCCTTCCTCCTCCTTCCTCCTCCTCCTCCTCCCCTGCAGCTCTCGGCTGTGTTTTTCCAGTTCACTTTTGCCCTCGTGTCCTTCCCACCTCACTGTGTCCTCTACTCTGCCGTACACCGTGTCCTCTGACAGCGCCGCTCGCCTGGTCTGAGACAGGGCACGACTCAACTTTGACCTCGGCGAGGACGGCAGCGCCAGAGATCAACGGAGACAGACGATAGAAAGATGGAGGCAGAGGGAGCAGCCAGGTACCGTCTGCACCGGAGGGTGGGGGGAGCAGTGTGGGTTCAGTGCTTCTTTTATTAGGATATGAGAGGATGGAGACGTTTCTGTTTCTGGGCTTGTTTTACAATCGATTCAAATGATGTGATGCATTTTATTATATAAATGGAGATTAATATAATTATTTAGATGTAGATGATTTTTCTTTCAAATAGTGAAACCATTTTTTGAATTTTCATGATGAATAAAAAACCACGTTACTATTATTATTATCGCCTACTGCAATTGAAAAAGAAGAAACGGCACTTATGTAAAGGAATAGACAAAGTTTTAAGTTGTTAAAAAGGCTTCAAAGAATCAGAGCATCAATGAATCTCCTCTTGATAAACACAGAATTAATTAATTAATTCCAAAAACATATTTAGCGTTTGTGCAATGTTTTAACTTTGTGTGTGTCAGAGTGACTTTGACATTTAGAAAACCCCTCTTCACTTCATTCTTTCTTGGGTAGCAGGCGCACACACACACACACACACACACACACACACACACACACACACACACACACACACACACACGTAACACAAGTAACAACACCGGTGGACCAGTTTTCTTAAGTTCAGGTTTTTAGTCCAGCTGCGAAGAAACATTTTCCAGAGGCTCATTGGGAGGCAGAGAAGTGAATGAAAAGGAAAAACCGGCCTGTGTGTGGGAGTGTACATGTGTGTGTACGTGTGTATGTATGTGTGTGTGTGTGTGTGTAGCCGCCGTCCTTACACCTGTCTCCCACCTTGCCCTCCCGCTCTGGTTTGCCAAATGCTCGCCCACGCCGTCACCACCTGGCCACCGCGGGTGCGCCGCGTGATTGCATTGTGTGCGTCTGTGTCTCTGTGTGTGTGTGTGTGTGTGTGTGTGTGTGTGTGTGTGTGTGTGTGTGTGTGTGTAGGACGGGCCGCTCTCTTTAACAGATGGAGTAACCCAATACGTGTCTCGTTTGCGCCCCGCTGTCCATTGGCCCTCATGGTCCGCTGGTGATGCTATCTGGGCCTTACCAGCATCCTGTCTGCTCCGTTCCTGGAAGCAGCCCACCCCTCCCGTCCCGTAAGGCGCGGGGCACCCGGATTCAGACGCAAGCTCGTCGGGCGGAGCTGCTCTCAGGTTACCTGGAACAGGTCGCTCTGCGGGAGCGGAGTGAAATGTGTATGGAAAAACAACATATTGTTTACAGTCAATGAGCAGATGCTGCTTTTGTTGTAAACAGGCTCATAGAATCCTTCACTGAAAGCAAAGCATGCTGGGAGGTTTGTGCACGTGTCTGGTCAATAAAATGATATGCAGGTTTTTACATACTGCAGAAAAGACATTTTGACCACTGTTTTCTTTCACAAACAACAAGCTTTAAAAAAAAAAAACATGAAATCTTTGGAGACGCACAGTTTCCGCCGCCGCTCCGTCTCTTTGTGAGCGGCCTTCCTGCCTGTCCTCTCCCTGCGTCCTGGACAGGTAATGTTTTGTCACCGGGACCAGGTGGCGGCGGCTTCTCCATCCATCTCCGTGGCGGCCAGAGGTGACACTCCATCAGCCGAATGGATTAGTCTCATTGGTTGGGTAATGTATTGATGTTTTCCTCTCCCGGGGATAATAGGTGTACGGGCAGCTGATTGACGAGGCCACAAGGAGCATGTCTGCCGCCGCAGCCGGTCTGGCGTGTACCGAGCGGCGAGACTGACTCACGTAACACCCGGACTGATGGCCCTCGCGGACATCAAATATGCTCATTTGACAGGCCATTCATAGATTATGTGAAAAGCCTGTTTTATGTCGGAGCGGAGAGTCACTTAGATCTTCTGGGTGTCGTGAAGTAAGTGACCCCCAACCGTGACGCAGATTTATGAGCTTTCTTTCACACTTTGGACGACCTGCAGGACTTGATCACATTTTAATCGAGGGGCTTTGATTGATGAGGCGATCTGCAGATAAAGTATATTAGGATATCCATGTTTTAATGCACAAGGAAGCTGAGAGGCCTAAACCCCTTGGAGTAAACATTATCTGGCTGCTGGAGAGCGTGGATGGATGTGGAAGAGGAGAGGCTACTGATGTGTCCGTAAAAAGCCTTCGGTCTCGGAGGAGAAACGGTTTTCCAGCAAGCTAGTCTCCATCTGTGACACTGACTAAATAATGCTACTGCTAATTTTAAGCGTGACCCAATATGTTGCCTCGGGCTCTCGCTCTGGTAATGTGTGCTCTTGACCTCCTACATCCAGGATGTCACAGGTTCCTGACACACAGCCCCTCTCGCCTCCATTAGAGGATACCCGATCCCGTACAGGCTTTCACTGATGAAAGAGAGCGAGCGGCGCACACAGGAAATGGCCTCGCACCGGCTCACACCATGACCCGGGCTACTTAGAGCCACTGCATTGCATTCATGAAGAGCCCTCCAGTCTTTCTCTTTAGCATTACAAAGTGGCTCTCCTCTTTGTGGTGTAAGAGATACTACAGGTAGCGGCTGAATCACAGGGTTTGATGTTCACAGAAAGCAAATAGCTTTGAGGTGGATGTGCATTTTTCTCACTGCCTTCAATTTTCCATCAGTAACCAAATATAAGAGGAATTACCAGGAATTGAGCATCTTCGTGCGTGTTTTCTCTCCGTGTGTGTGTGTGTGTGTCTTCCCGCCTCCCGGTCTGTCTCCTCGTCTCGACTGGCACTCTGCACATCTGTCTGCTCGTTGATCACAGAGGGAAGTGCTTCTCGGGCTCAGCGGGGCGGCCGTGGCCCCGAAAACCCAAACAGATGTGCGCCGCTCCCGACCCCTCCTCCTCACACTCACCCAAACATCCTCAAATGTTTATTTTATAACCTTTATTCTCTCTGCAACTGTTTCGCTTAGCACGCATGCTGTTTTCCACCCCGTTTCATATTCACGCACACGTTAAAAAATTTAAAACTACAGCCTGACACTGTTTACCACTGAGGAGGTTTTGGGGATAAATGACTCGCTAAATGAAGAGACGAGGTGACTTCAGCTGAACAGCGGCCACTGCGACCAACTCTGTTGTTGGATTCTCTGGAGAATTGCTGTAAAGGAGCAGTGTGTGAGATTTAGTGGCATCTAATGGTGAGGTTGCTTCATCTTTCTGATCTCTCCCCTTTTGAGTAGTGGCCTTACAAAAGCATGCAAAAAGCTCTCTCTCTCTCTCTCTCTCTCTAAAGCCTGTGTTTGGTTTGTCCGTTCTGGGCTACTGTAGAAACATGGCGGCCTCCGTGAAGAGCACCTGTTCTGTACATAGTTATATAATCGTCTCATTCAACGAAACACAATGATTCTTTATTTTAGGGGATAATATACTAATGGAAATCTTGTTTTGAACATTATAGTCCGTTTCTGCCAATAGATCCCACTATATCATACAAACAGCTCCTTTAAAGAAATCATCATTTAATGGCAACTAATAACAACGGTGAAAACGCACTACAACTCGATTGTGGTTGTCATTTCTGTTCAAACTCGCTAATCACGGCGTCCGGCGAAAAAAAACGCTTTTTCGCAACCTATCGCGTCTGTGCATTGACTTTCCATGTAACCTAGCCGTGCGTCAAATTTGTGCCACGTTTGGTGTGAACGCAGCATAAGACATGGTATATTTAGAAGCAACGTGTTTTCACAGATGCTAAGTGACAGCATTAAGAAACAAAACACTTTTGGGTTTTTTTCCCCTCTCTAAATATTTCTGTCAATTAATGTTTGGTGTCCTAAAGCTTCAAAATACGAGCACTAGTATCTGTTCAGATGGTGTTGAAGTGACATAGGAATGCACCGCAGCAGCCGTTAGTCAGAGAGAGGGGCTGACATGGTTTCCTCTCCTCAGAAACGGTCACATTCTCAAATGGACCCCCTCGTGTGCCCTGAAATTGCACCCAGAGAAACACATTATACGTCAGAGGTGTCCGAGGGCCCGGTGCGCTCTGAGTCGGCTGACGGGCTTCATTTGACCTCGGAGGAGAAAGAAATTAAACTAGCCAAGCACGAAAAACTAAAAATGAAATAACAAAGATGGCTAGCTTTTGTAGCACATGAAAGCAATAAAATTCCTCTTTAACCTCCGCTCCCCTCCCCCACACGCCCTCACAAAGCAGTCGTGGCTATCGCTCTCAACAAAGTGATGTAGCAGACGAGCTGCGGTGGAAATGGGATTTCGGCATCCTCAGCTATTCTCCTGCCCAAAGCTTCATTTCACCGACTCTCAGCTCCCCCGCTAAGTTCAGTAATGGAGCTTTAAATCCCCTCTGTTGTTTGTCGGGTCCTCGCTCATTTTGCTACGGGGTCGATGATAGAGCCCCGCGCTTCTTGTGCCACCTTATTGATAAGACTTCACTGTGTGCCTTGAAAAACACAACAGATTGTTCTCCCTCCTCCCTCCAGCATGCGCCGTGCGCTCTTCTCCCTGCAGACTTGCTCACTCCGTTCCCCGCTGACTAATATATTGACATTAATACCCTCTTTTAAAAGGGACTTCTTTTTTAAGACCCTGCAAGCTCAGTTCTAGTCTGCTCTTTAGTTGTATTGAAAGGTCAATCCCCAGATCTTGCTTTTCATCTTTTCCAGGAGCTTTGCTCTCTTTATATTCCGAGCCATAGTCTATTCTTGCAGCGTTGTGTGTGTGTGTGTGTGTGTGTGTGTGTGTGTGTGTGTGTGTGTGTGTGTGTGTGTGTGTG
The DNA here is from genome assembly GCF_910589615.1 of Taurulus bubalis. Classification (NCBI taxonomy): domain Eukaryota; kingdom Metazoa; phylum Chordata; class Actinopteri; order Perciformes; family Cottidae; genus Taurulus; species Taurulus bubalis. The sequence continues at coordinate 20,721,006 of NC_136601.1, forward strand.
TGTGTGTTCGTCCTGTGCTTGTGTGAACAGCCCCATTAGAGAAAATAACAGATTGAGAGAAACTGGGGGTAAAGGGAAAGAGAGGCTGTGCGTGGGAAGTGTTCTCCCACTGTGATCGTTAAGGATGGGATCATGTTTTGGGGGGAATTGCATCTTTTCGAGTGTTTCATGTTTTTGAGCTAAATTGCTGCCTATCTGAGTAGTTGTTGTGAAGACTGCGACGTGAGTGGTAACCGCTTTTAAAAAGGTGGCCTGACTCCCCCCACTATCTGACTCTTTCCTCGTGTGTTTTCCGCGTTCTTTCCCACAGAGGCCTTCGACCTGGTGCTGCGTCACGGCCGCAACTTCACGCTGGCCATGCTGAAGACGGAGTTCCCAGGTCTCGGGGGTGGAGCCCAGAGCGCCGTGGGGCAGGTCTTCCTGGACATGTCGCTCTACATCCTGGGCTCGGACTCCACAGTGGACCACATGGTGGCGGTGCTCTACGGTCGGCTCTTCCCCCTGGCTTACCGCCGCCTGCTGGGCGGCGTCGCGTCCTCTATGTCCGAGGAGTGCGTGAGAGGAGCCTGGAAGGACTCGGGAGCGTTTGGCCCGCACCCCAAACTGATGATGACCCGTCTGTCCCGCTCCCTCCTGGCCACGCGGGTCTTCCTGCAGGCGCTGAACCTGGGCATCGAGGTGGTCAACACCACCGACCACCTGCGGCCCGGCCGGGACTGTGGCCGGGCCCTGCTGAGGCTGTGGTACTGCCCGCACTGCCAGGGCCTGCTGGGGCCGCCGGCCTGCAAGGGCTTCTGCCAGGCCGTGATGCAGGGCTGCCTGGGGGGAGCGGCCGAGGTGCAGCCGCACTGGAGGAGCTACGTAGACGGACTGGGGAAGCTGGCCGGCGCCATGAGAGGGGAGCAGGACATGGAGGCCGTCGTTCTGTGGCTGCCTTCCATGATCAAACTGTCTCTCAAGCACGCTGTGAGCGACCGCACCCGCCTCACTGCCCTGGTGAGTCAAGTACACTCATACGCACAGCCGCCGATTTCAGGGGCAGGGGGGGTTGTTTAAGTTGAATATGTGAGTCCAGTCTGCCTGACTCATTGATCCTTTATCTGACTGAGGTTTGTGCAAGTTAAGAATCTATGGCTCTGAAATATCAGCAGCCTAACTGTGCGGCGGATTGATAAATCCATAGCGCTGTCCGTGGTGCTGAAGTAGCAGACAGACTTGTTATTGTGTCTTTTTCCTGCCCTTCTGTTCGTTTCTCCTTTTTGGATCTATGATAGGCACACACACACACGCACGCACGCACGCACGCACACACACACACACACGCACACGCAGCACTGCATTGTAAAACACAAGGGCTACATTGGTGTGGGTGTGTTCCTAGAGATGAGGTTGACTGTGTTACTCCCAAACACTGCACTGCTGACAGTTTACAGCACTATGAGACGGTGTCATACCACTCATCTTATCTCAGTCTCGACAGTTGTAAGACACACAGTAAAATAAAGCTGATGTCACACGAGCACCAATCTCAAATGAATACTTAAACTGATAAACTGAAAGGTTCTTTACACTTGTTGTTTACACACGTGTTTTGGGGTTACAGTCGACTGACTTCCCGCACACATGAATGGCATGAAAATAAAGTAGTGGTACCACTCTTTGGTTTCTAATTTCATTGCAACTAATGGCTCAGATTTTGATAAGTCAAAGAGTATTTTTAACAGGCTGAATCTGATGCTGCGTTCACACCAAACGCGTTGCGAATGTTACTCGCGCCTGGAAGGGGGCGTGGCTTATCTCTGTGGTTTATCTCCGTAAAAACAGTTACCGCTTCCGCCATCCACCATGGAAATAACCACTAGTTCTACTTTATACTTGTTGTTGAAGTCCCACAAACGTGGGAACATCAAACTCCATGGTGTGTGGGTTCATAATATTATCCCACAACAGCGCTACTTCAGGCGGAGCAGCAGCGGATTGATTCAGCATCTCAACGCTGACTCAGCGTCACGCGATTTTTTTCCCGCCAGAGTTGGAAAATTTCAACTCGCGTGAATTTGCGCCGCCCGGCGGAAAATTAGTTTTTCCGCAACCTAACGTGTAGAATCACAATCCTTATACACACACGTCTGTGCATCGACTTTGCATGTAATCTCACGCGTCAAATTTGCACCGCATTTGGTGTGAACACAGCATTAGAATCACAATTTCTTTATACACAAGTTTGAATAATAATGACGTTTTATTGAGGTTAAATTAAGTAAATTACACATCTTCAAAGGGATCTGCAGTTGCAAATGTCGCCACTAAAGTTCATCTTTGTGCAAATTTAAAACCTCAAAAGATAAACAGTCACCCATTAGAAATAGTGTTTGGAAAAGCAAAGATAGATTTTTACGCCTCAAGACTTTAAACTGCAGCATCTGCCAGATTGTTTACAGTTCATGTTTGTGCAGCGTTTCTTCTTTACCCACATCAGACAACATCACAAACCCTTTTTTTCAATCCGCAATGCGAGCCGGTTTTATTTTGACGGATAGCTAATGCGACACGCTCGTGCTGCGCCAACATAGTGCTGCCGTTGAAACGAATGAGGAAGCTGGAGACGGCACAGTCATTTCAGGTCAGAGGACTTTTATTGAGTGAGGGAGGATGAGGACACCTTTCTTCCCTCCAACAAAGAAGGCGTCCCCTTGTAAATAAGAAGTATCCAACTGCTAGTCACGGCTACAGCGGAAGCAAACTTAGAGTTTGGACTGCAGCTGAATAAAGAGAGTGGGAAATAATAGCAGGGAGGCAGTGGGACAGATGCTCCCGGCATGTCTCGCTGTCTCACTCCTCGGCAGCGGTGACCCGTTATGTGTGTGTTCTCAACTCCGATAAAACCGTCAAGTTAGTTCGTAGCCCACATGTGAAGTCAGGGAGAAGTGCTCATGAAATATGAAGACCCCCTTTTTCTCTTTCTGCCAGAGCGACAGAGCTGGATGTGCTTTTTGCTGCTGTAGATCCTCTGAACTTTTCACTCTCACGCCCCCGAGTCTCCGCGGTGACCAGGTTTCCACTCAGAAGCCATAATTTATTAACACACAGGTTGACCTCACTTGCTCTACAGTGCGAGGGCGTGGCTGCATCCATGAGTCGCTGGCTTGGGGGAAATCGCTGACTCTGCGTTGTGAGTGTGTGATCCTTCTCTAAAATTAAAGACGTCCTGTGTGGGTTTACTTCACCACAGATGACTTTCCGCTGTGTTTTTTACGGAGGCTACTCCGGCACGCGGGAAATAAAGCCGCTACGGTGTCACTTTGTTTGGCGGCGTCACTGTGACAAGGTCGTGTGTGTCTGCGCGTTTGAATGTAATCTCACGGAGACGCTCAGCAGAGTCATCGAAGGGACAGAGGCATCGTTTCCCTGAAGGCTAATTGTGTCTCACTGAGGAGTCCTGGGAGATGAACCAAAATTAGACAACACCTGTTTACTTCACCTCAAATAACCAGTTTAGGATTTGGATAAATACATTCCAGGATAAAAGGACCTTTGCAGTGTTCTTTTTTTATTTCAGCCAATTACCTTACGAATTATTTCTTGTCACTTACATTACCGTAAAAGTCGGGTTACAAGCCGCTTCTACCTCCGGTCAGTATCCCCGCTGTAGCAAGCTAGGAGCTGCTAGCGCTGCTGCTGCTAGCGCTGCTGCTGCTAGCTGCTGCTAGCTGCTGCTGCTGCTGCTGCTAGCTCGGGGCTGGTCCCGCTACCTTCGGTGGTTGTCGGAGAGCTAGCGGAAGTTAGGATACGAGCTAGCGGAAGTTAGGGGGAAACTAGCGGAGTGCTAGCAGGAGCACTAGCTGGCTACAGCGGGGAGCTAACGAGGACACTGACCAAAGGTAGTAGCGGCTTGTAACCCGACTTTTACGGTACACATGGTGATGCCATATCGAGCAGGAACAATAATAATGCATGTTCCTTGATTTATGATTTAAACGTCAACTTCTTGCAAACGTCAACCGATTATGCTCCATGTAGTCGACCGTTGCTCATCATGCACCAGAATCCCTCAAATAAATAAACTAATAATCAGTTTACAGAACTGCAGAATTCGTCTACAGAAGTATTTTATTATTTTGTGGTATTTAGATTTTCACCTATACTTTCTAAAATCGAAAATTCAAGTAGCATGTCCCTGTAACTCCAGCATCTTTTAAATTATTCAGGTGGACGGTGCCGCATCGGTGGTCTGTCTGAATGGGTCAACGTCCATCATGACTCCTGCTGACAGGAAGTCAATGTGATGCCAAAGCCCGACTCTGGCGACCAGGCAGCTCGGTACTGAAACATTGAATGATATTGTCAGATAGACGCTGTATAATCGACGCCACGACAAGAAAGAGTAAAATGAGAGGCAGGGGAAATGGAGAGCATGCGTATGGTGATGAGCGAGAGAAAACAAATGTGTGCACATACTCACAAAAGAAGAGAAATTACTTTTTGGTAATTGTAATTCTGTGTAATTCTACAGTTTATTTAGTGAATGTTATGCAAATACACTGCCGACTAGAATCTCTGCCGACAGATCCGTGGTGTGGGCGGGTGGATGGAGGGCTGCCAACGGTCACGTGTCTGTCTTTTTGTTATACCACCACTGGGGGGCGCCAACCTAAACAATGTTAAACTCTTACACAGAGTGGCTTTAAAATGTGATTTTAAAACTATAATAATAATACAAGTAAAATAAACACCTATTTTATCTTCTTTTTTTTTATTACAAGTAAATACCTAGTGTATTAATCTTCAGTGAGAACTTGGTTGGATTTTGAATAATTTTCAGCAATTTTGCCGAAAGTTCTATTGTCCACACACTGAAAACAACTGTGACCAAATATATTGTCCACTGCATGCTGATTTCCTGTACTCTAAACTCATTTTAAATTGGTCATAAGTTTAAAAATAATGCTTTTGTAAATGTAAGCACCGGTAGTATAAATTATGTAAGATTTGTGGCTTTAATAATAACGTCTGGTCTCGTAAATCCTAGCAGGTCTTTGAAATGTGCGCGTGCGGCTGTTAAGTGGAAACCCTAGTAATCATTTTGCAATATACAGCAACATAACGGATGTATGGAGCGCTACGTCTTGTTTAGTGGTTTCCTGTGATCGTGAAAGCTGCAGCTGTGGTCGCCATCTCTCTCTTGACCTCCCCTCCGGCGGTGACAGTGCAGACCTCTGTTACTGCCACCGAGGGTGTCAAGCAGATGGACTCCATCCGAGTAAAAGTGTCCTCGAGGTGCCGGAGAGACATCTCCTCTCCTCTGTCGACTTGAAACGAGCAGCTCCGCTGGGGAGGCGACCGCTCGCCGTCCGCCAGCCCGCTCCCCTGCATGTTAACATTCATTTTCCTTCCAACTCCAGCGTGAATCAACCAATGTTCCCAGAGACGGAGAGGGCAGCCAAGAGCCCTGCAGCTTCAATCTATTCCCCTGTCAACTTCCCACCCCTCTCCCGCAGTTTGATGTCATCCACCTCCGTCTCTGCATCTCATGCTCAACATCCTTCTCTCTCTCTTTTCCTCTCGTTCTTACGCGCCGCTTTGAGAGAAGATGCATGATTTATGAAGCTCTATTTTTACCGGTTACCGAGGAGAAAGAGAGGAGAGGAACAGCGAGGAGGAGGAGAAGAGGGGGAAGGAGGAGAGGGAAGAGTGTGAAGAGCAAGCCCAAGGGGAAGGAGGACGGGAGAGTGCGGAGGAGACATCCATCACCCTGCGACCCCTCGGATGAAAATGAAGAGGTGAAGTAGGTTGAGACAGAAATGTGATGGATCCGACCACGAATCGGGGAGCACATGAGTTGTGTGTCTTCACAGCTCTCTTTGTGTGCCCGCAACATCTCTTTTTGTCAAGAACACATTTTTCATCCGCTCATGTTTTTTTGTTGTCTCCCCCTTTCGCGCACATACATCAGATGAAATCACTTCCAACCTGTTGCTTCTGTGAGGAAACAAGAGCACTAATTAAGTCTCTGCTGCATTTGTATGACTTATTAATCCATTCAAACATCGTCGGCTACTGAGGTTGTAAAAAGCCAATCGAGCTTTCAAACATTAAATGAGTCACGTTTACGAATGCTGTAACATATCATCAGAGTTATTATTTATCGACTCATTTGTCTCGTTTGAATTATAGAGAGCCTCAAAGGCCCAATCTGCGGTTTGTATGTTAAAATTACAGATATTTGCATTTGAAATTGAGTTTGACTTAATGATGAAAAACAAGCGAGTAATCAAAGCTACATTGATTAAGCTAAACGACCAATCAAAGCTACATTGATTGGTCTTTTTTTCTGCCTACCTCTAAAGATTTCTCATTCCACACTTTCTATCTTGTTTGTTTATTAAAATACAAACACAGAAATGTGTGTGAGATTGTGTGCCAGACTATTTCTTGGCCAGCAAAGTTAACTGGCTCTAACGTTATTTTATTTATTTATATTGTTATATTTACCATACAAACATGAGAGTAAATCTTCTCATTTCAATTTGGACAAGAATGCAAATGATCATATTTCCCAAGATGTATAACGTGTCCTTTAGGTCTTTGCACTGACATGGTTCATAATTATTCATAATTCGGTTGCAAATCTCAATTTCACATTATCTCTTTCTCTCTTTATCTCTTTTATCAGATCTTAATTTTTCTCCCAATGCACCTTCTGCTCTATCACGCTCCTTTCACATGTATTTTTTACACCGGTTTCCCGTCCCTCTTTGAAGAAAACGTCATGTACCCACTTCAGTCCCACAGATCAGAACGTTTCCTGTGCATCAGAACAGTGTCTATCAAATCAGAAAGACACCACGCTTTAATAACTTCTCACAGCTCTGAATGCTTCAGGATCTGCAGAACTCTGAGTGAGAAGTGTGAAATCCATTTCCCTCATGAGCGTCTCACTACCGTTGATGCACAAACAACGGACGTTTCGTTTTAAATTAGACTCTGCACGGCTTACTCGTCTATTTTAGGGAATTAACATCAGTGTTTAGACACCGGCATGAAGGTTTCATCATGCAGGAGATATTCAACTTTGTGCTAAAATATGAATACATTTTCTTTTCTTTTTTTTTATATTTGGGGGATTTTGTTGATCTCACGTCGGCGTTCTTTAAGCGGTGGATTTGCTAAATAGGCGTTCTGAGCTGAACTGATTAGTGAGATTTAAAGATTAGACTGAAAGCAACTGAGCTTTACCTGAAAATCTGTTATGTTTGAACTAGCTTTGATCCGTGTGTTTGAATGCTTCACAGTATATGGATATGAAGCTCAGTGTTCAGAAAACCCAGTTTATACAGGCTAATCTAGGGGATAAAAAACTAACTACATGTATGTTTAGGGGCCAAATACCATGTAGTAAGATAAACATTGATAACCATGGGAGAACAAAAATAAGACAATAAAGTAAATACATAAAAACAGGTAGGACTAAGGCTATAGATCTATCAGGTGTGTGGCGTTTGTGCATCCTTGTAACTTGTAGATGTCACTGATGATCAGGTGTGGGATGTTTTTATATCGGGCTGAACCTGACTGGTGTTGAACTAGTCTTGAGGAAAGTGTGGTGGAACAGTCCACGACTATTGCTGAGACGTCTCGAGTTGGTGGTACTGGTAGTATATATATATATATATATATATATATATATATATATATATATATATATATATAGAGAGAGAGAGAGAGAGAGAGAGAGAGAGAGAGAGAGAGAGAGAGAAAACATCTAGAAATATAGAAAAGAAAAATAAATGGAATGGAATGGGACAAATTAAAATGTTGTTAGCTGATATTCATGGATAAATGGTTGAAGTAGTGAGCTAAAAGTCCTGGTTAGATGTTTAAAGTTGGCTAAAAGTCATGTGCAAACAATAGAATTGCGTTTGCTAAAAGTAATAGTTGAAACATCCAAGTGGTAGCAATACAAGTGCGAGCTTGG